>NC_057943.1:3496469-3821469 GCF_018555375.3 Anguilla rostrata | reverse complement strand
GAAGTCGCAGCGGCCGCAGTCCGTCGTGCGCAGGCAGGCGTCGCATCTCCCGCAGGCGCGCCGGCTGCGCTTCTTCGGTCCGTTCTGCGCAGAGGGAGCGCAGGTCAGTGCGTGTGTGTGTGTGTGCGTGTGTGTGTGCGTACGTGTGTGTGCATGTGTGTGAGAGACAAGATGGTTACTGTGGCATGGAGGAAAATGTGAACAAGGGGAGCAGCGCTGGATCAGTTAAAAGATGTTTTTCTCTTAAAACAAAATGGTCTGATGTTTCCAGGCAGAAACTTTAAATCTGTCGCTGAATGTCCTTCCCATTTAATAAAAAAATAACAGAGAGCTGTGGGAATGCACGGGCACATTCACTGCACCGGCCATTTCTACTGGTTCATGAAGATGCATACAGGCCAACATACAGGCTAGTAGCCTTGTATGTATTGTAAAAATAAGATCAACAATGTTCTTGTATTTTGTTTTTTTTTTCAACAACTGTGGTTGAAATGTTTTTCTGTTATTATTATTATTATTATTATTACTATTATTATTAACTATTGGTGGATGTGATGAATGTGCATTTTCTGCTTGAAAAACAATAAAAAGATTAACTGAAAAATAAAACAAACACAAAGTGGTGCTTAAGTGTAGGAAAACATTCACCCTCCTTCATACTCACGTCCATGTCGTCGTTATCATCGTAATATCCGGGGTAGTCTTCCGTGTCGCTGTACTGGGGAACGGCATACGGCTGTACAAAGAGAAACTCCTTTTAGGCCCACCCATCCATCCATCCATTATTGAACTCACTTCCACTTCCGTCCATCCATCCATTATCTAACTCGCTTCCATTCATCCATCCATTATCTAACTCGCTTCCATTCATCCATCCATTATCTAACTCGCTTCCATTCATCCGTCCATTATCGCTTCCATTCATCCATCCATTATCTAACTCGCTTCCATTCATCCATCCATTATCTAACTTGCTTCCTTCCATCCATCCATTATCTAACTCGCTTCCATTCATCCACCCATTATCTAACTTGCTTCCATCCATCCATCCATTCATTATCTAACTCCCTTATTTCTGTTCAGGGTTGAGGGGAGGCTGGACCCTATCCCAGCATGCATCAGGCAGGAAGCAGAAGTGTACATGACCCAGTTAGCCAAATGGTGCACCTGTGCCATTTGTATCAATGAGCTTGTTTGTTCCTTAGCAACCAGTCCAGGGCCAACAACAGTACTCCAATAACAGCCCCCAGCAACAACCTAACAACAATCGTCTAAGCTCACCCTTAGTTTTGATACACAACGTACAACTGAATATTCAGGAATTTTAATGTACCAATCTCTTTCTGGTCAATGTAGGCTGCGTACTGATCGCGTCTCATCTTTAGTCAGATTAGGGTCATCAAACTATGTGGAAATACTGCCATTTGACAAAGAGCTGATCTGCATGAACAACTGCTTAGAGAAAATCAGTGGAACCTTCAGATTGCAAACACGGGCTTTGGAAAGACAAGATACTTTTGGGGAAGTGTAGCACACCGTTATCGGCTCAACATTGGTAGCAGACAGATCAGCAGTAGCACAACCAACAACGCGTGAGAGCTGCCCTCCAATGATGACCGTCGACCACCACCTCTACTAACACTGGACCAACCAGGGCATGTTCACAGAGTTCTCCGGACCACGACTAACATGCACAAACACAGCCCACTGACATTAACACGACACACTTCATAATCATGCACTGACTCGCTCAACAGTTTACAGCTGTGGGATTATCATTCCCCAAGCAACCACAGAATCCAGAAACGATCATGACTCTCCTTCAGACATACTGGCCATGAATGCATAAAAAAAATATATATAATAATAATTATATATATATATATATATATATATTATATATATGTATATATATATAACAGAAGGCCTGATATCAGCCCCGTTCCAAGTCTTACCGCCTCACCTTCTTAAAGCGCTTAGTCTGGCCATACTCCAGGCGCCGAGCCCTGGGCTTTCTCTAAGGAAGAGACGGCGTGAAATGGGCGTGGCAGCGACCGCAGTGAAATGGAATGACGATAATAATTTTCACCATTAGGCTGTGGTGAGCCAAATATTTAGAGCAACAGCCCCACGTGTACTTTCAAACAGAGAAAAATACCAGCGCAAGGGAAGAGAGTAGAAATTCTGAACGTAGCAACGCTGACTGTGATTTCACCCAGTTCTGTTGCAACAGATGTACTTTCTCTTTATTACATACTGGGTGTTTATTAGAGGATATAGCCATTTACAGATCGTACAGCAGTGCTTAGCAACACCCAATAATGGGAGGACTATTATCCACTGGGGGAACCAAAATCCTCCTCAGGGATTGAGAGAGGGTGAAGGAGAGAGATAGAGAGACAGATAAAGAGATGGAGGAAGAGACAGAGATATATGACAATATATGACCAAAGGTATCTAGACACCCCTTGGTCTGGAGCTGTTTTTCATGGCTTGGACTAGGCCCATTAGTTTCAGTGAAGGCAAATCTTAATGCAATGACATTCTAGACGATTCTGTATGTGCTTCTAACTTTGTGGCAGCGGTTTAGGGAAGACCCTTTCATGCTTGAGTATGACAATGCCCCTGGGCACACAGCGAGGTCCATATAGAAGTTATTTATCGAGATCAATGAAGAAGAACTTCACTGGCCTGCACAGAGCCCTGACCTCAATCCCATCCAACACCTTTCGGGATCAATTGAAAAGCCAACTGCGAGCCAGGCCAAATCGGCCAATCAGTGCCTGACCTCATCAATGCTCTTCTGGCTGAATGGAAGCAAATCTCTGCAGCAATGCTCCAACATCTAGTATAAAGCCTTCCCAGAAGAGTGAAGGTTGCTACAGGAGCAAAGGGTGGACCAACTCCATATTAAAGCCCATCATTTTGGACGGGATGTTGGCCATGTAGTGTACATAGATAGACAGACAGACAGTGTGTTGTGCCCCCCTGTCTTGTAATGTCATGTGGTGTGGAACCATGGCTGTGCCCAGCTCTCCTTATACAATAGAGACAGAACAAAGAGAAATCTCAGTGTTAGATTTGGACTCTCTTGTACATGGACTATAAACCTCATTTACACAAATACATTTCACTGTAACGACGTAATAAATTTAAAAAAACCCCCAAAAAACCAAACATCTGGCCGCACTCACCGTCACATCCTCAGCAATTTGCCTCTTTAATTTCTGCAAACAAAAAAAATGTGTTTGATTTGGCTCCCATACCTTTCTGTGTCCCAGACCTATCAGCGACACCAAACAGGCATATTAATCAACCAAAGAATTTCTGTTGACATCCCCCCCCCCACGCCCCCCACAATGGCTTAACCACTGTGGCTGTGGTTAACAACACTTCCATTTTGTCATTACATTGTTTGTTATTCACATTTCTTTTACATTGCAATTTTGTAGCTTTGCTAAGTTGTACATCTTCCTATGGTGTAATCCTCATGTATTTTGCCCATAACAGGCGTAGCTGGTTAACGAGTCAATCCCAGGTTTCCACATTTGTGGTCTCCAAGCATTTACCTCCCACCGCTGGGGCGACTGTTGGTCTAAAACGCTTTTATCCAGAGTGACTTACAACAACTGTCTTCTTCTTGTAAGTCGTCCTGGACAGAAGCACCTGCCGAATGGCTCTAATGTAATGTAATGTAATGTGCTCCCTGTGGGATGATTCGAAGTGAAGCATTCTCCTACTCACCGTCAATTTGAGTTTCCTCCCAAACTTTGATAATTTATCTGTCTTTTTCTGAAAGAAAGGGTAAAGGAAGTAGACGTTTGGTTATTTTTCTATTGTTATAAATCAGCGTTGATCATATTCTTAAAAGGCTTTACTTTTAAAAACTGCACTCACTGATGAAACGTGAACACAAAATAAAAACACAAAAGCGTAACCAATGATTAAACTCTTGAGGGAAAAGAATAAGACCATCATCACCCTCAGCCTGCCAGGCTACCACACTAGACTGTTAAAAACATGACACAAACACTGTCACAGAGGGATGAAGGTTTAAAAATCTTTAATGCTCAACTGCAGATAATTCTGCCACCGCGGCCGTAGGTCTTACCGGTGTGGTTGTGCCTTGTTCCTTCGTGTCCGATGCCCTCCCAAGCACCCACTGGCCTTGGCCGTCCTGAAAAAAGCATTACACAACAGCTCAGCCACACCACTCTCATCATCACCATCGGGTAAATCTCATCAATCGCACTTCAAACAAATTACAACATTCTGTAATTACAAAAACCGCAACGAGGTTAGTAGTGCTTACTGTCAAGGTGATTAGAGTCCGTGACAAAGAAAATAACACTGGTCAGGCTGTAGTCAAGCGAACCGGACATGCAAAGGTGTGCAGTATTTATGTATAAACGTGAGGGAACAGAAAGACAGAGGGACAGAGGGACAGAGGGACAGACTAAAAGGCTTAAGTGTAGCAGTAGTGGGGGGTTTTCCATACACGGCAAAACATTCAGTGTTAAATCAACTCTTACAGAGTAAAAATGGGTTCCTACTGGACTATATATGTACTCTGTTAAGAGCTGAATTAACACTAGATATTTTACTGCATATGTTGTGGGAGAGCAGCAAGCAAGCTCTTCAAAAAAGATTAGGTTAGCTATTAGTCTTTAGTCTGAGGCGAGAAAAGTCCAGTTCGGACAAGATGGGGGTTCATTCTATTGCGAAACACTTACATAGATGCCTGCGCTGCACTTGAATGAGGGATTTGTATGTCATATATGTATGAAAATCCACATTGCCTGTAGCACACAACACTGTTCATAAAGCAGGAACTTTCAGCATGCGAGTCTCAATAAAGTTTTGCATATTCAAACACGTTTCCATGTATTACTAACTAATCTACAAAAACACAAATTTCCTACTCTATCCCACTTCAGTAAACTTATCTGCTTCATCTAGGAGAGGGGACCCCTGTTGAAAACCCAGGGTATAGAAGATTCCAGACACAATTAAAATTCACTCTTTAACAGTTAATTGGTTGTCTATTAAAAACTGTGATACGTCATATATTAAATCCAAGAATCCAAGTTTAACTGCATAACTCTAGAAGTTTTAGTCTAGAGTCGCTGTGAAATGCAATTACTTCAATCTGAGAAGCGTTTGCACTCTTTCACCTGGCAGTAAGCATTCTTTTTTAAAATCCAAAAAACACAAATAAATAAAAACGCACGCCCAGAAGCTGAACGTGTCCCTGGATCATTCCAGTGAAATCAATCACAGAAGCCAGAATATTTGTTTTAGCTCATACATTTCCATGTTTCCAAAGCTTCCCAAAAAAGCACAGGGAATGAGTTTGGGTACAGGGATAGGTTAAGATTACAGTGTAAACTCTAGGCCTTAATGGCTCATTCGGTAAATGCAGCACTACACCTCTTGATTGCCAGATCTCTGCTGTTTATTGGGACATAATGGAATAGTATCCTCATAAAAACATGAGTCACTTTTATTTCGCTTTAACTGCAAAATACATAATTTATGCCAAATATGCAACAGTCTTAGTATTTAACTTTCTAGTTCAGTGATTAGTGTCCTCACCAAACGGCTACTGGTTTGGATGCACGAGGACCGGCGAGCAGGCGGACAGATTTCATGTGGAATGATCCTCCTGCGTCTCCATGGAGACCACCAGCCTGTACCTTGCGGATCGGACAGAGGCACTTCCTCCGGCGGCAGCGGACGGGTTTCAGGGAGGCGGGGTTTAACAGGCCGTGCCGGCAGCTGGCGCACGTGCCACAGTCCGCTGTGACCTGGCACGCCCGGCACTGCCCGCACGGCAGCCACTGTGAAGAGACGGGCAGAACCCACAGAACCCAGTCACCACTGGGCAGAACCCACAGCACCCAGTCACCGCTGGGCAGAACCCACAGAACCCAGTCACCAGCTGGGCAGAACCCACAGCACCCAGTCACCGCTGGGCAGAACCCACAGAACCCAGTCACCACTGGGTAGAACCAAAAGAACCCAGTGACCATGGGTAGAACCCAAAGAACCCAGTCACCACTGGGTAGAACCCAAAGAACCCAGTCACAGCTGGGTAGAACCTAAAGAACCCAGTGACCACTGGGTAGAACCCAAAGAACCCAGTCACCGCTGGGTAGAACCCAAAAAACCCAGTCACAGCTGGGTAGAACCAAAAGAACCCAGTGACCACTGGGTAGAACCCAAAGAACCCAGTCACCACTGGGTAGAACCCAAAGAACCCAGTCACAGCTGGGTAGAACCTAAAGAACCCAGTCACAGCTGGGTAGAACCTAAAGAACCGAGTCACCACTGGGCAGTAGCCAGTCACCGCTGGGTAGAACCCAGTCCCTGCTGGGTAGAACCCAGTCACCACTAAGCAGAAGCCAGTCATCGCTGGGTAGAACCCAAAGAACCCATTCACCACTGGGTAGAACCCAGTAAGAACTGGGAAGGACCAGATCACCATGTAGGTTTCTCCTTCTCCCACTTACAGTACCCCACTGGCTGGGGGTGTGCCCACACCTCTTTCTCTTTCTATCCATCTCTTTAGCTCTCTCGCTCCTGTAACAGAACACACACCGTGTGTGCGACGGCACTTTCATAACCTCAGCACAAGCGTTTCTTTCAACTGCCCAAACCTTTCACTTTCTATACAGCCCATAAGTGTCAGCGTGACATATCACAGAGCGGAAAGGTGAACTGAGGCTCGAACACAGCTGTGGATGGGAAACCTTACTGATAACAGCAGGGGGAGGTAGAGCCGATAGCTGAACACAGCCAGGAGCTGGCGTGCTAACGCGAGCACGCAGCACAGCTGTCAGCGCTCTTTGTCGTAAGGGGCCCCTTGGGAGGTCCTGAAGGTTGCTAGAGTGGGCTCAGATTAAAATCAGGAGCAAAGGCGGGGGGGGGGGAGGAACACAGGCGTCCCATACAAGTGCAGTCAGCTGTACTGAAGATGAAAGAGTTTCAGAACTGAAACACGGCTAGCAGCTAGTTAGCGGAGTTTCACATTTCAGCAGTGAAGCCACAGCAGTCGCAATAAAATTACGCATTTAAAGCTAAACAAATTTCCAGCATCACGGTTGTCCACTCGTACATCTTATGGGTACTTCTCTGGAATGCCCAAATCATACATTTTTGTGAAACTGGGAAAGTGGACATTGCCAAGGGAATTAGACAACAATGTAGTAACCCAGTACACTTTAATATGAGCGCCAGGTCTTGTCCTACAGCCCTTCCAAAAATTTAGGACTGCATGAATTTGGCTTTGACCTCAGTGACAAAACATCTGTCATCACTGAGCCAGTGTCAGAGTATGAACTCTACTCTCGGGTTTTCCCTGCTGGTCAAACTAGGAACATTCCAATCATTATAATGACACAGACCTAAATCAAAAGTACTCCAATTATACAGAAGCATCTGGAACATCCCCAGTTGTACACGACTTGCATGACTGTGAGACTCTCGACGCAGCGTGAAAATTCAGCGCTCGACTGAAACTGACCGAATCAGCCGAGCGACACTTTGCCTTGAGGGATCTGGAAAGGGTGCGTTCAGACCCTCTACTCGCCATCTCACTGCCTACATGTGACCTGGTTTTTACTGCCCCTCACCCCCCCCCACCCGCCCAGCCCTCAGCGCATACAAAGCACAAACCCCACGACAGCTCCAAAACATGGCACCAAAAGCATGCTGCAGACTGCCATACACAGTGCCCTCATGCCCGAGATCTTACAAATCCCAACCCACCGGGTGGCACTTCAGTACAGTAAATTCCGGGCATTAGCATATTCACCCTCGGGTGTGAACATCAACACAGCAGCGCGAGCCACACAGCACTGGTCTGTATTCACCACAGAACAAGCACGGCACAGGCAATGAGAATTTCAACATCTAAATAAAATACATTTAGCAGACGCTCTCATCCAGAGCGACTTTCTTGCACAACATAGTATCCATTTACACAGCTGGATATTTCTACTGAAGCAGTGCAGGTTAAGCGGATTGCTCAAGAGCAAAACAGCACGGTGCGCTACCTGGGAGTTGAACCCGCAACCTTTAGGTTACAAACCCAATTCCTTCCTTTGCCCAAGGAGGCCTTGATCAGTAGGCCCATTTGGAGGACCTACGAATGACCAATCCTGACCCAAGACCAGAATATTCGGCCAGGAGGACAGGCATGCTCCTAAACACGAACAAGCAATCATTGGACACCATGGCTGCCAACTGAATTTAAGCGGTTGAGAAATAAGCAACTGAAAAACATCCTGTGGTCGAGATGGGCATTAACATGATTAACCTCAGGTGCAAACATCTACACTGGTTTCTATTCACCACAGAACAAGCACGGCACAGGCAATGAGAATTTCAACAGCTAAAATTTCTACACCATTTATTCAAAAGCACGTACAGCACAGGCAGGAAACCCCCCCTACCCCCCACCCCACCCTACCCCCATGGGAAAGAAGACAGAAACCCCAGGAGATGAAGAGCGCCATGCACACACAAGGGGGAAATGGCGGATGGACAAGCAGGAGAGCACATGCAGGCAGGCAGACGTGCTGAACGGGTGTGGGGCGGAAACGGACGGGCGTGGGGAGCGCTACCTTCCTGAAGACGATGTTTCGGGGGGCTTCCAGCTTCTTCTCGGCTACAGAAGCGGAAAGCGAAAACGTAAACCGCCAACTGAGGCAACGAGACATCTCAGACATCGACTGGCACGACGGCTTTAACTGCTCTCTTAATTCCTGCGTACGAACACACACACATCTAAAGTAGCTAAATTAGCGAAACTGAAACGTACGCGTGCATTTTGGACAGTAGGATTTCTGGTCAGGTCTCCTGAACACCATGCCTGGGTACGAGCAGCCACACTTGGAACAGCCACTGAAATGAGAGGGGGAAAAAAATGTTTTTTTTTTCATTAAAAAAAAATCAGTTAAACAGAAAAGAACTGCTGCTGAAAATCAAAACACATCGCTGTTTATTTATCAAATGTCTGTAATCTGCGCTTATGTATTTATAATCACGGCTCAAAGCTTTCAAGATGAACTCTAATTGTTATTAAATATATATATGGATTTTTTTCTTTCTTTTTTCACGTAAGGTGGCTTAACTTAGTTGTCCTTTTGTAAGCATCTGAATAGTGTATATATATATATATATTTATTTTATATTATATTATATATTATATTGAATATATACATTTATTCTTCATTTATTACTATTCTTACTTAATTTTTTCTAATGTTACTGTTTCGTATCATTTTGTCTGTTTGTTTGATTTTATGTCTCACTATACAAGCTTGTATGTATTGCATGTACTTTATGTTTGGACCCCAGGAAGATTAGCTGCACACTGTGTATTGCTAATGGGGACCCTAAATAAATAAATAAATAAATCACAGTTTCCCCCACAGACGGCGCACGCGGAGGGAACCATAGCGGTCAGTTATACGGCTATGGTTACTATGGGATACGGCCGCTCTGCTACTCACTACACGAGCGGTCCAGCCGATCCAGCGTAGCTGGTAGGCCCTTCCTCCCCATTGGACGGCGAGTTGGGGTCTAGGGAGTGCGAGATGGGCAGGGATCGCGGGGAGTGCTTGGACACCGGCAGCGAGAAGGCGGGGGAGGACTTGAGGTTGTCCTGGGCGGTGCGGGGGTCTCTTTCGGGGCTGAGGGCAGGGCCGAGGGGGGCGAGGGAGGAGTCCAGCCAGGCCGGGGACAGCCGGGGGAAGAGGAGCTCCCGGCTGGGGGTGTCGGGGGCGCTGAGGCGCTGGGGGGAGAACTCCCCGAACTGGAGGGCGGGGGCGCTGGCGGGCCGGCGGACGGGCGTCACGGCGACGGCGAGGGCGAGCGGGGAGGCGCGCACCAGGCGCGGGGGGGAGCAGAAGGAGCTGGGGGACTGGGGGAGGGGGGCGGCGCGGCGGCCTGCTGCTGGGGCGTGAGGAGAGGCCGCTGGGGGTGGCGGCCTGGCTGTGGGGGTGAGGAGAGGCCGCTGGGGGGTGGCGGCCTGGCTGTGGGGGGTGTGGCTCCGCTCGGGGTGCCCGTCTTCTCCGAGGAGAAGCTGCGCTCGGACGGCGTCCCGTCCTCCGTGGAGGCGGCGTGGTCTCCTTCGCACGCTGCGGGGTTATGGGGGGGGGGGGGGGGTGTGCGGGGGGGACATGAGAGACGGTGAGATACGAGAAATCAGAAACACTGTATTCAGTAACCAGAGATTCATTTCCAATTATGTTCATGGAATTCTAATTAAGTCAATAATCAATTGTAAAAATGTCTCATGGGATCAATCATAATAGCATGCCTTTGGTGCACATTATTCAGAGAGTAGAAATTTTTTGTTAAAACACATAAGTGGTCAATACTTTATTTTTTTTTTTTTGTTTTGAGTCAATCCAGGCAGAAGCAAACGATAGGATAAAAAAAACCAGATAAACCCTGATCATGGTGATGTCACTCGGACCCTTCCCAAAACGTGTGTGAGGCAGGACAGACAGATATTTACCCAAAATGTATGTTCTTTACAAAAAAAGAAAAAGGAAAAAATCATAAGTATGCATATACAACATTCTGTATGAATAGTAAGTCATTTTGCTGTTCAGAAGTACAGGCAGTTGCTGCGGCACAGGTTAAGAGACAGGTGCTGCTGCACAGGTTAAGAGACAGGTGCTGCTGCACAGGTTAAGAGACAGGTGCTGCTGCACAGGTTAAGAGACAGGTGCTGCTGCTGCACAGGTTAAGAGACAGGTGCTGCTGCACAGGTTAAGAGGCAGGTGCTGCTGCACAGGTTAAGAGGCAGGTGCTGCTGCACAGGTTAAGAGGCAGGTGCTGCTGCACAGGTTAAGAGACAGGTGCTGCTGCACAGGTTAAGAGACAGGTGCTGCTGCACAGGTTAAGAGGCAGGTGCTGCTGCACAGGTTAAGAGGCAGGTGCTGCTGCACAGGTTAAGAGACAGGTGCTGCTGCACAGGTTAAGAGGCAGGTGTTGTGTCACACAGGTACGTACCCTTCTCCTCAGTCTGACGGAACCCTCTTCCAGAAACAGGCCAGACTTGTACTCAAAGTTGGTGATGTCAACAGACCCCGCCAGGAGTTTCATCAGCTCGATCTTACTTCGGACACGTTCGCCACGGGGACTGGGGGGGGGACAGCAGTGTAAATTACTCCCTTTTCATTTTGCATATGAGTGTACACAATATGAATATGACTAACAAAATATTGTATTATTTATTCATATCAAATAGGCACAATAGGCCTATGTCACTGCTTTTTGAGTCCTTTCAACTTTGCTAAGGTAACACTCAGTTGAGTAGGCTTTTTGAAAAAGTGTTTTTTCAAAACTATTAAGTCCGTGTCGTAGAACTCCACTGCTTTCAATTGCCAGTAGCAAACTGTAAATTACAAATCTGGAAAGAAATTAGCTCAGTATTTCTCGCCCTTCAACCCACATTTCAAAAATAGGAGGCGCCAGTGAGCTCATATAAGATACCAAAACAACCAACGTCACGTCGGATATCACTCTACCTCATGTAGTACGTGTCGGTCTTGCTAAAGGGGGGCTAGCCTGTGTGTAGCGGCTTGGCGGGTACCTCATGTAGTACGTGTCAGTCTTGCTAAAGGGGGGCTAGCCTGTGTGTAGCGGCTTGGCGAGTACCTCATGTAGCACGTGTCGGTCTTGCTAAAGGGGGGCTAGCCTGTGTGTAGCGGCTTGGCGGGTACCTCATGTAGTACGTGTCGGTCTTGCTAAAGGGGGGCTAGCCTGTGTGTAGCGGCTTGGCGGGTACCTCATGTAGTACGTGTCGGTCTTGCCCATGCTGAATCCGGAACGGCGGAAAACCTCTCTGCGCTTCCAGCCCTCGCCCAGCAGGGGGCAGTCCACCCACTTCTCACCGAGCGCCGTCCTCCGCCGCCTTCGCCTGGGGGTGCCGCTGAGAAACAAGAGCAGGGTCGCGGCTATCAACCAAGAGGCCAGCTTTAGATTCTCCACCTCAGGATCGGATGTAATGTCGCCCCCTACTGATATGTATGATTTTCGCTCAAAAAGTAAGTCTCCCCATTGGACTTTGACAGCAAAAATAAAATACTTCCACTTAAATATTTATGTTAACTCCGTGCATTATATTAGATAATAAAAAAAATCACTTATTATTTTTCCGAGGTAAAATATTTTTCTCCCATCACACAGACAAATATATGAAAGAATTTTTATTTAATTTTTGTTATTAATTTTAGCCAATGTCTGCGCTATCCTCGTTGTACTCGAATTTAGCCATGTGACCAAGGACACAACTGAGCATGTCTGTTGAGCGAAAAAATGGTACTTCCTGGTTCCAATGTGCTCCCCATAGGTTTCTATTGCTGTCGCTGTCTCTACATATTATACACTCTAAGCCATCAACAGCCCATCCATCCTGTCGAGGAATAAAATAATCCACACCGAATTTCGCTCGGTACTTTCAAAATGCGATGCGTTGTTTATTCATGTGGCATGGAGAGAATACATATTAACTCTCTGCGATCCTCTGACTAACAAAGGTTTTCTGTCTCTCTTCATCGTTCAAGACTAGTCCACACTCGTATTTTTTCCTTTCTTTTCTCTTTCCCTAAAAGCTAGAATTTTACACAGCTGTTGTGTAGAGCCTAAAACCCCTTTATTTTCAACCTTGAATACCTCTGAACCTGGATTTCCTGCACCACACCTCAGTTTCATGCAAGACTACCAAACTCTACGTGGTGCGATAGCACGGAACTGCAGGGGTTATCCATGCATCCCAGAGGCTACGCTCCTAAGGAAACCCTTCGCACAGACAAAACTGAATACAACATCTCTATCAGTATCAGTTTCCATGAGGAATGTGAAATGCACAAACACACCAGCCTCGTTACAACGTGTAACTGAATCTGAGACAAGACATCTGGGGGCGGGGTTTACAGGCTCAGCTGACATATTTGAAAATAAACTGCAAAGCAACGAGACACAAGCCAAAGTGTCAAACCATTATCGGCATTCCTCGGGCTGAGCCCTGTGACGTACTTTTAAACACATAACCGCAGTGTTTATAATCCAGTTCTTATACTCACAATTCACAAAAAATACGTACGAACACATTTGATCGTAAACTGCATGCAAGAACATTTCCAGGCGCATTCATAATTTTTATTCTTATTTGTATTTGTTCATGGCTGTTTCCTTTTGTTAATCACATGAACAGGATTGCGCATAATATTTACAAACAGTCAGCATTCCTCATCTCATACACCTGGGATACGCACGGAAACAAAGGTCTGCACATGTGACGTGAATCACATATTGGTTTTTGTAGGAAAGTTTTAAAGAAAAAAAGTAAGAATAATTTAAGAAAAGTTTTGTGAATGAGGCCCAATGAAACAACAAGTTCTTAATGAGGGAGAAGACTAATACTCAACAATGAAGGTTGAGGTTTTTTTGCAAGCGATACTGTTCCGGAAAGATCTTCTGACAATATTAGCGACGCGAAAACAAGAGCGAAAAAGGGGAGGAGCTTACAGAGTACTGCCGAAGCCCTTCGTCTGCTTCCTGTCCCCGTCTCCGGCCGCACCCTCCTCCTTGCTCCCGTTGACCTGCAAGGACACGTCGGGGTCGGTGCTCTGGCCGTCTTCGTCGTCCTCCTCTTCATCATCCTCCAGCGGCTCCAGCCAGTCTCCGGGGGGGTCCTCGGGCTCGCCCCCCGCTGCCGTGCCCTCGTGCGCTCGTCGCTTGGCGCCCGCCGGGGACACCGGGCATTCTGGGATGGGGTTCTGCCCCTCCCCCGCCTCCACCGCTTGGCGCGCGCGTCCGTCTGCCCGGGCGTCTCCTCCCCCCCCCATGCCCCCCTCCCCCCTCCCTCTCTTCTCCTCCAGCAGATCCGGCGCTCCGTCCTTCATTTCCGAATCCCGGCGTCTGCCCTCCAGGCCCCCGCGGCCTTCAGCACGCTCATGCACCCTCAGGGCCCCGTTTGCGATAGGCCGAACAACAGTCTTGCGGACAGCAAACCACAACACGGGTTGCAAGCGAACGGGTCTCGCTTTAGCACGAACAAACAAAAGGCAACACGAGTCCACCTTCAGCATACGACACCGCCCACACGCAGTCCCCTTCGCGTACGCAAAACCGCTCCTCCGTCTAGTCCCCTTCAGCGACTACAAACACCGCCAACACGAGTCCCCTTCAGCGATCACCAACAACGCCAACGACGATGTCCCCCTCCGCCTAAACACCTGCCACCGGTCCCGCTTCACGCCATGACACCCCACCACTCCTCTCCTCAGCGATACAACACCGCCTCATCGAATCCCCTCGCCTCAGCCCCGGCCTTCAGCACGCCATCCCCTCAGCCGGTTCACACCGCCAACAGAGTCCCCTTCAGCGATACAAACAACCGCCAACACGAGTCCCCTTCAGCGATACGAACAACCGCCAACACGCTCAACCGTCCAGCCGCCAACAAGAGTCCCCTTCAGCGATACGAACAACCGCCAAATCGCTCGACAGCCCAGCCGCCAACACGAGTCCCCTTCAGCGATACGAACAACCGCCAAATCGCTTGCCTTTCCTCAAGGTCGCTCCTGCGGGCTCCTTACTCACGGACCGTTTCCCACGTCATATTTAACGTGAAATCAACATCGTTGCCCCTCCTTTAAGTTACAGATGTTGCAGATGTTCAGGCCACTTCAAATTATTCTTCAAATCCCAAATCTTCAGGGGACTTCATCTAACCTGATGAAAAAGAAAAAAAAAACATTTTATAATTTGCCTGCTGCACAACAGAGCTAAAATATGAAATGGCTAGCTGCTCGTCAATTTTGTACTTAAAAGACAAACTTTTAAAAAGTCATGCTACAAGTTATCACATATCACATGCATTGTCATGCATTCATTGCCCCACATTAAGGTAGTACTTATACAAATGCATGCAACAGAGTTGTGAGTACACATTTGCATTTTTAAGAAGTCAACAGATTTGTTATCACATTTTTGGGTAACATTACAATTAAGCCCAATGGTGGAGTGGCACGTAAATCATCTTTAACGTTTCAGATTTTTTCGGAATTCTTACACAATATTTTTTCAGGTGCGTGTGTGATGCACAATAATTTCCAAAATGTAGAATTTTAAGGAGCAACCACGGACGAATTGCACTCATTAAATACACACCACCGAAGTTAACGTCTAATATTCGTATTATTATAGCAGGGTGAGCTGATGAAATTATCATATTCCACAGCAATTATTTTAGTAATTACCATAGAATTTATTGTTATAAATTTGGCATCCAACGTGGAGGTGAACACATCAAATCCCCACCCTAATTTGGAACGTCCAGTTGCATGCAACCGCAGCCACAACCCCACCGCCGATTTCGAAGAACGAAGGCGTCCACGGTTCTCCACCGAAACGCAAGCAGATTCTCTCCGCGCCGCAGACCACAGCTATGCTCACATCGAGCGAAATCGGAGGAAGACCTTTCATCTCGCGGCTTTCACATGCAGTCTGTTGGCACCCGCTCGACCAGCAGGGGTCGCTAGAGAGCAATGAAACCCCAACAACTAACCGACATATTGAACCCTCTCGTACCCTGGGAGACACAAGCGCCAATCTCGCATTGCCCCACCGAGCAACCAGCCAGTCGGCACTGGCACGGTCCAATCTGAGACCGTGAGCCTCATCCAGGTACCTTAACCGACTGACCCACCCAGCAGCCCATAATGACATACTTTAAATAATAAGTGTTGTTACCCAGGTATCTTCAGGGGGGGGGTTTTTTGAGCACACAGTTTCATATTTTTTCCGCACTCATTTCATATAGTTTTTTTATGAGTGTGCGATTATGGACCTCCTACAGAACACGGAACCCCCTACGGACCCCCTACAGAACTCGGACCCCCCCCTACGGACCCCCTACAGAACACAGACCCCCCTACGGACCCCCTACAGAACCGACCCCCTACGGAACCCCCTACAGAACACGGACCCCCCTACGGACCCCCTACAGAACCCGGACCCCCTACAGAACCTGGACCCCCCTACGGACCCCCTACAGAACTCACACTCTGCTGGGGTGATTGGGGTCAAAATTGGCTTACTGTCACTCTTTTTAAAAAATACAACAATATACCGAATTTGCCATTTACAAAATACTACATATATAGTACAGCGTATAGACTGCAAGTTCCCAATAATTTTAGAAACATCACAACTGAAACCTGGTGATTTTTTTTTTTTAACTGCCCGTTTCATGTATTTAAGCTGACCGGGACCACAGCTTGCCTGAGGTGATGAAGTCATGAATTATCAACTACGATGGAATTCTCTGGAAAGAAGCAGTCGCACAAATTTATCTGATTTACCAGAGAGCTCTTTGCACAGCGCTGTACAACAAATCACGTTCCTTAGTGGCACACTACTGACAGCCACACCTGATTTAGCTACACAGGTTCACATTACATAGCCCCCACATTATTTAATAAAATACACATTTAGAATACCTTTCGCCTCTATTGTGTGTTTTCTGAAGTAAACAAGTATTACTATGGAAACTTCCATTACATGAGCCTTATAACATCACAATTGCCTAAAAGCGTAAATAAGAGATTCCCAAAATAAACATAGAATTTAGACACAATCCTTTTGATCATTTTATAAAAATGAAAAAACACAGTGGAAATGGCAATCAATGGAAACCTGACGCCAATCGTTAGAATTTCACACCCACGGGAGAGTCAGGCACGAAAGCTATGCTCTCGCAGTGAGGGGGATGGTGGAACATATATTTAGCAAGAGCGAGTGGAGAAAGAGAAAGAAAAAAAAAAACATTAGAATGGTTGCCATGGTGACGATATTGCAGTAGGCCGAGCGGGACGAAGGATAGAGAGGGAGAGCGAGGAAGAAAAAGAAAGAAAAGGGAAAAAAAAAAAAAAAAAACGCCAGCCCGACTGCAAGAGCTGCAATACAGCGGCGTAATTACGAGCGGGCTGACGCCATTTTGAAAGATTTGCCAGACGGTAAATCATCCAAGAGCGGGACTATTCGGGCCAGCGCAGCTACGCGAAGCGATGATCGCATCGCGCGAGACTCAGCGAAGTATGCAGACATGCAGATGTCGCACGCTGAGGTCGGTGTGCAAAAATCTGTAGGACAGCAACAGAGGGATTATAAAGACCATTTCTCAGGCCACCTCATTCAATGAGGATTGACGTAACCGAGTCATTACACACCAGACTTTAATACTGATAAAAACAAGAACATGAGTTGTATACACAGAGCTAATAAATGGGTAGCTTGACCAGCGATAGATTGACGGCCTGTCCAGGGTGTGTTCCTGCCTCTCGCCCAATGCATTCTGGGATAGGTTCCAGCACCCCCCGCGACCCATGCCCAGAATAAGCGGGTATAGATAACGGATGGATGGATAAATGGGTAGCTTAGATCGCACAACATATCTGAGGCACATTTTAATGTAACATTTAATATGTAGTTTATAAAATGACTTACTTTAATTATCACTATCTCAATTATTCGCCCCTTCCACATTCTGTTAGAAATAAATTAATACTGCAATCCTTACATTTTAAAATAAACCAAGCTACTACTTGAACACCTGTAAATCCAACAGTAGGCAATCAAGCCTCATGACACATTCTTTATGACTAAGTGTTTACATCAGTAATAATCAATAAACGATCATGTATATGTTTAAATGGTCACATAAATATTAATTGCTTAATTTGCCAAAGTAATGTATTCAACAGACACTTCTAATCTACAAGCGTATATTTAACAAGATAGCCTAAACCGGTGGTAACCAATGCAGGAGTTAATTTCAACACTAATTTAGCACACCTGACTCTACTAATTAGCAGCTCAACATGATCTCTGGCTGTAGAATGAGGAGGTGTGCTTTGTTAGGATTGGAATAAAAACCTACAGGATGGTAACAGGGTTGGTTACCACTGGCCTAAGCGCTAACTGACAAAAACAGATGTAGGTACTGAAATCAGAATTCTAACCAACCAGCCCGATTCAGAACGTATGTCCACATCAAGAGCTAAATCTAAAATAATGAACTGGAACATACAGTACGAATCATCCCTGATTGCCTGGCTACATTAATGCCACTAATAGAACACACAAAAATACGGGTTATACTATGACCTATAAAAATGATTGGCACATATGATTTCGATGTCTGGAATCCACCACTCAAACAAGCCAAAGCACCTCACATCACGTGTCTGTCCACACCGCTTTCCAGGAGAAGCGATCAATACTGCTCGGTTATGAGAACCAGAGATTCGGCTTTTCCAGGCTAAACCAAATTACTGAAGTTGTGTGGCGGCTCCAATACCAGAACAGCTCATCTACCGCTGGTGTGACATGTGATTCTGATTCTTCACATTTAAAATGTGCCCATCTGCAAAATAAATAAAACAAATAAATTGAAAAAAAACACTGCATGTAAGGTTTTGCATGCAATACAAAACCTTATTCTGTAGTGCATTCAAAACACATTTATGTGTGCCAACTGTGCATGCAACACGAAATGCACGTGTGCAGTGTAAGTGCACTGCATGCCGTATGGGCAGTTTCAGTGCATTGTGGGGATGGTAGGTTTTGTACAATGCAGGCTGTAACAGATACTACTGTTTCAGCAATTGAACATTTAAGCACACAGTGGACTGTAATGCAATGCATACACAAAGATGGAGAAACTTTGGTTTAGAGTTACCAGGCTATGGTTAATAGCATAAGTGTGAAGTTCTTTATACAATAAGTGTGTATTGGAGTATATTTTGCTACAGCAGTGTGTGAATGTTTTTTGATGTGTGCAACACATACAAGTACGAGTCAGAGCTTGTATAACTATTAAATAGGCTAAGTGGAAAACATTCTGGGCATGAACCATGTTAATGAGAAAAACAGGTCAAACATACAGTCATCATTCCAAGCAGTTTTATCTGTGGTCACAGAGGCAATGGCCACTGGCGTAACCTCCTTATCAAACGGACACATGAACCGTGGTGACAGTATAAAAGCATGTCTGACTGACTGTTCTGCGAGATGGTGTGCGGAGACACTGCTACCAAACACAAGTGAAACAAAAACCACCCGTGCTGCTGAATTTGTGCCGACTCCTCTGTCTAGCTGAGATCATCTGGGACCCAACACAAGTTCAACTGCAAGACTTTAAAAAAGCCATTCCTCACAACGTGTTTACAAGAACAGAAACCATTACAAATGCAGATTCTTGCTATTGGACAGTAATAATAGGCCTAATTCTGGGGAGATGCTATTGGACAGTAATAATAATTCAGGGGAGATGCTATTGGACAGTAATAATAATTCAGGGGAGATGCTATTGGACAGTAATAATAATTCAGGGGAGAGGGCTATTGGACAGTAATAATAATTCTGGGGACAGAGCTATTGGACAGTATTAATAATTCTGGGGAGAGAGCTATTGGACAGTAATAATAATTCTGGGGAAAGGGCTATTGGACAGTAATAATAATTCTGGGGGCAGAGCTATTGGACAGTATTAATAATTCTGGGGAGAGAGCTATTGGACAGTAATAATAATTCAGGGGAGAGGGCTATTGAACAGTAATAATAATTCAGGGGAGAGGGATATTGAACAGTAATAATAATTCTGGGGAGATGCTATGGGACAGTAATAAAAAATTCTGGGGAGAGGGCTATTGGACAGTAACAATAATTCTGGGGAGAGGGTTATTGGACAGTAACAATAATTCTGGGGAGATGCTATTGGACAGAAGGCCTAATAATAATTCTGGGGAGAGAGCTATTGGACAATAATAATAATTCTGGGGAGAGAGCTATTGGACAGTAATAATAATTCTGGGGAGAGAGCTATTGGACAGTAATAATAATTCTGGGGAGAGGGCTATTGGACAATATTAATAATTCTTGGGAGAGCGCTATTGGACAATATTAATAATTCTGGGGAGGGCGCTATTGGACAGTAATAATAATTCTGGGGAGGGCGCTATTGGACAATATTAATAATTCTGGGGAGAGAGCTATTGGACAATATTAATACTTCTGGGGAGGGCGCTATTGGACAGTAATAACAGGCTTAACTCTGGGGAGAGGGTTATTGGACAGTAATAATAATGTGCATTACCTACACTAAACTGGACCTGCTATGCAACTAAACCAAGCCTGGAAAATACATTTTTCTGTCAGGCACGCAAGCAGAAAAACACTGTGAAAGAACTTATACTCAAAGCATTTGCCCGAATGACTTGGTTCTGGTTTTGGTGACATTCGTTCAACATAATATTGAATTCACTAACTCCAGATTCTAAATAATGCAACACTCACGCTAAAAGACAAACATTTTATATGAAACGGAGAAACGTTTACAAGTGACATACCATGCCATGACATATTAGTGACCACCTCAATTATCACAATCAAATGAAAAAGTGTATTTTCATTCTGATAATTTTATCATTTGACACTGGTAAATCCAGAAAGGATTATCTTAAAAACAACAACACAAGCTGATCACTGTCACAATCTACAGCGCACTGGTGACCGGTAACTCATTTACCATCGCTTCGGTTGTCAGCCATGTTTTTTGCTCTGTTTTGTTCATTTTGGGTAATACTGCATGCATTTACACATCACACATGCACTCGAAGCCCTCCCCCCTTTCAATGTGTCTGTTTGCAATGATCAATAATCGTAATTTTTAAAACCATTAATGGAAAGAATTATCTGTGCCGATAGGTATAACCTCACATAAGTGTAGTAAAGAGGGAAAGTGGCTGAGACTAGTTGATGTTTTAAATCACAGAAAAAAGTAGCCTAATGTGAGAATTTGAAACTTCTACTTTTTTAATTTTATTGATTGCTTCGTTTCAAATGTCTCGACTCAACTCATGTAGCAGGTGATCGACTTAAACCAGGAATCAGGTTTAACCGAGCATCAGTGGACCACTCTTAACTTTTTTTTTTTTTTTTTTTAAACATCTGCCATTTCATAAACATCACGTCGGAATACCTACTCTCAAGCCAAATAACCATATTCTTTTTTTCTTCTTTTTAAAGTGTTGCGACAGCATTTCAAGTCTAGTCTTCTGAGACGATGAAAATAGAATGAACAGCCTCGTCTTTCCGGGGGGTGTGCTTAACTGGTTATACTTCAAGGTAAATTAACGCAAAAAAAAGAATGCTATGATCAGCATCAACAAAATAAACAATCAGTATATGGATCAAAACGGCCAGTAATTATGAAACGAAATGTTTGATTGTCTTGACAACTGCTATCGTTCTTCTTTTTAAAACTCAGATGACAGCTACAGTCACACTGTAAGCAACGTGCTTCAAAGTTTACAATTCCATCATCGTTCCGGTTCTGGAATACTCCTTTCACTATCCACGGGGGGAAGTACAACGTGAATTTAACACTGCATAATAACTGTATAATCTTCCACCTAAACACTGCCACAGTGCCAGTCGGGAATAAAAGGGAAAGACTGATATGGCACAGATCCTACTACCGTTCTAAGCGGTGGTCAATTTCATATCGAACGGTGGCCAATAATTAATACCGTTACACATGACCAGGTACAGTACAAGATCTAGTGGAGGACCGGATTTAAACACTGAACCAGTTAGATTTAAATGCTTCGCCTGCACCTACAGTGATTGAAATTACACCACACTGAAAAGTTGCATTGTGCTCTTCGGAAGGTTCCACTCAATACTGAGGCTGGTGTGTAAAACTATTTTATTCTTATTAACTGCGAAAACTTAACAACGACCAAAGGGGTGGTGAATCACGTTGCAGACGCACACGTGCACTACCCAACACATCACATCACCCAAATTGGATTAAGGACTTGATCAGCATCCACACGTTAACATAATACTCACAAGCCAGGAACCGGAAGCCTTTGGAATGAAGCCGGAGTGCAGCCTTCGGAATTAGAACACGGAGCAAGAGCAAAACAGCCCCGACGTCCCTGTCACGTGACGACGCCCGTAGGCTATCGTCAACGACAGAAGATGAAAGGAAGCAAGCGGGTCGCTCCGCCGATCGAGTAGAACTAGCTTGGCGGCTTGCTATAAATGCATTTGCATTTACCGTCCTAGTGCAAATATACCGAACACAAAGCGATATTAATTATTTATAAAGTGAAAAACAATACTTAATGTAATCACCGTTCACGATCTGTCCTTCCAGGCATGGAATAGCATTTTAAAACGCCCTGATTTAATGATTAAACTGCACGTAAAAGATCGGACAAAGCTCCGTCGTATTTTTTTTTAAACAGTCGCTTTGAGGGGAAAAACTCCTCCCACTCCACTGACGTAACATCAGCCTTGTGTCTTTGTACGCCTATTGTTTGTCAACAAGACACAGCCTACAATTTTGTACGCTTTAAACATTATTTCAGCAACTCCCGGTTTAAAACACATTTTAGCGAGATTCTGTCATTTTCATTTTGACGGCTGAAACGCAAGTAGCCTACGACCAACTGAAAGCACAGAGTACCCCACAACGCTACCCCCTAGCTGGTAGGCAATAAAAGTAGCCGTTTCTTTGCAATTCAACCAGGAACGGCGACATCCATCAACGCAAATTATGAAGCCTATTAAATAATTTCGTGTCAAACCAAATTAAGTTCGGGGTTTCGGTGGACTACTCTGGGTTTAAATTCAAATGAACTATATCAGGAATTGCATTACGTCATATTCTACCGAGTGACATTAATGTCGCTGCACCCATGAGTAACGGACAAACTACGACCAACGGTTTTTTTATTTGGTCACCAATGAGAATGACTAATCGTCCCCACGCGGCCCCTCTCAGAAAAAAACTGCCACTAAACTATTCCACATTTCCAAAACTAGGGTCGCCGGTAGAGGCGGGAGTCTCGAGGACTTCGCAAAATAGGAAAAAGTCGACTACGTGCCAGTCCATAGCCTATTTTGTTATACAAATGAATGCTGAAATCGCAAAGTGGCATCATAGGCCTATCACTCGTTTTCTCTACCTCCAAGGCATTCGTTTTCAACATAGATTTAAAAAATAAATAAAAAAGTTGTGTTAGCCAGCTGCCGATTCTTGCCTCTTTATGCCACGGAGGGGGGGGGGGGACAGTAAAAGTGACAATACTTTACAAATAATTATATTGCGTAGCTATGTAGCCTATTCCAGGCTACCAAGATAACATAGCAAGCAACAGGCAGTTAGCTAGCAGAGAATTCACTATTCACGATTACATAGCTACTTATGAGAAGAATGGCACTAGCATGGAGCCTATGTTATCCATTCATTCTTCTCTTCACTCAAAAGCACTCGTCCAAGAAAATCTCTTTCCGCAGTCTCTTCGATATTATACAACACTTGTGTTGTCCACAACAAAATTATTAACACCCTTGACAAAGATGAGTAAAGAAGCCATATCAAGCTATACTGTATGGTCAGAAAAATTTGTAGTAATTGTGAAAAAAGATTTTGTTAAGCAAAGATACGTCAAAATTACACACACCCAGAAAATTCTTTCAAATAAAACCCAATAAAAAGAATTCTGGATTAATATGCTACTTTTTAAGTTCAGCTCAAATGTTAGGAAACAGAACTGTGGCCTCCCATAGCTTCCTGTTTCACTAGGGTATATAAATAAAATGACACACATGCAAAATATTGGCTGTCTGAAACGACATACTATGTAGTTACAATATGAACTAACAGTACTACTTGTACTACTATGTAGTAGAAAGTATAAATACATTTTCAGCATACTTAAGAGTACAAAAGTATGCTGAAAATATAACTATACTTTATACTCGCTTGTATAATGGGTGTGACAACTTGCAGAGTCTACCCTCTGGATAATTATTTTCCCGATTTTTAAGTAGCCCATCATCGTCAGCTTAGTAATTGGCAAGTAGCATCTCATTCAAATTTTCTCTCATCAGAAGTCTTTCCATTCTAGTTCACATTGTCATTAGTCACTGCAAAACAAGTGGCATAGTAGAATACCTACAGTTTAATGAGAGTTATTTTTTTGTTATTTGTTTGTTTTCTAGCTTGCTAACACCACCCCTGCTGTAGCTAGCTCTCGCCATCTGCAAAGTACCTAGATAGCAAGCTGACATTACAATAATAAGGTTTAGTTAGCTTGAAGCAGCAAGCTAATTACCATATTTGGAAATATTTGCTCGTTTGCTAGTTCACCAACATCAACACTGCTGTTGCTAGCTATAGGTATAAATTGGCTAGCCAGGTAGTTAGATAACTCAATTCGATTTATGATAATGAGAGCTAACATGATCTAACTACGTAGGTAGTTTATTAAACTGCTAACTGCACCGACTAAATAAATATTGGTTATTAGCCATTTACTTCTCATTTATTACAGTTGAGTCCAGACAATTCTAGGAAAATTAACTGGTATTTAAATATTCCAACTTTGGCTGTTGCAGAATTGCTCGCAAAATTCATTCAAAAATTTCTGGTTGATGCCAAACCAACTGGTATGTCCGCATGGAAACAGTTCAACATCAAGAACTGTGGGATTTCAATTGCCAGAACAGTGTGCAATGAATAGTTTTTATTTCATGGAATTTCCCATCTGGGAAATTCAAGAATACTAGATTTTGCATACTGTGAAACTTTCTAACCGTGCATGCTCAAAATGCAAACTAAATAGTACTTAGTGTGCGATTTTGGACATGGTACGTGTCATCCATCCCCATGGGGACAGGAAAACAACTCTCGGAAGGAGGGAGACTTTGATGAACTCTGAGGATTCATTTGTTAGTTCACAAACTGAATTTGTAACCACTAGCCTTCACGAGAATAGTGTGGGACTAGATTTGGAATTTGGCAGGTACTGACAGTCCAGGGGTAGCATTATGAGAGGCAGCTAACACTGAAAACACTTGGCAGGTTCTTTGCTGTATTCTACATATCTTTTGTGTAGTTCTGACTGATATGTATTTGCTAATACTATCGTATGGTTAAAGTGTCAATTCTTAATTTTTTAATATTAAACCATTTTTCCCTGTGTGAAAAGAAACTGAGCCAAGGGGAAAACGTTCCAAGTTTACAAACTCATCAATTGATTCAGACCAGAGCAAACAAACTATAGGTGTAAAAATGCCCTAACGTTAAAGTAAACTAGCAGCGAGAAAGACTCTGCTTTTCATACATTGTTGACGGATACTTGCTGCGGTTTAAGGTGGACTCATTTTCAAGTTACATAGGTTAATAGAAAAATCATGCGGTTTTACAACCACTAATCAACCAACTCACATTTCCTTTCTTTCTTTTCATCCCCTCTCCGAAGAAAGACATTAAATTTAACTGCTGTTGGCGTTTCATTTTTATGAACTGCCCCTTCCTCATTCAGTGAGCAATTTTTCAAGTGCGTATGCGTGGAACACATCCATGTCCACAGATGCCAAAATGTAGTACAGAACCGCGTAGGCAGGCTGTCCATGTCCGCTACTTGTCCGTGGCAATTTTTTGGAGTAGGCTATATCTGGACCTTACAATCAGCAGCTCAATTCACATTCTCAGCCAGAATCTTACAGCTGGCCAAACAGTAGCATATTAAGCACGATTTTTGCGGTTAAAAAAGTGGGGGGGGGGGGGGACAAAGAGGATTTTGAAAAGAGGGGGGGACATGTCCCCCGTCCCCAGTGGAAATTACGCCCCAGAAAATGCCTCATTTGATATCTTTTCATGATGGAATTTTGTAGCAATATCAATTCAAAGCATTTGTGTTCTGTCATTTCTCCTCTATACGCTATTTTCCACTTGTGGTACGACAATCCCGCCAAATATTCGAATACAGTGACGTACACGTAGGGACTTGCATGCTGAAGGCGAGCGCAAGCATCTAAAATCCAAATCCAAAAAGCGTCTTTAAAATGAGGTTCGATAGCTTTCTCATTATTACCGCGACAAGTGAAATTGTTGGTTGTCACCAGTCAGTCTTCTTAATCCAAGATACTCCGCTGCTGGATTATGTATCTTCTAAGAAAAATAAGCACTGGATGTGCACCTAATAATTCTGTAGCTTCGTTTCGAATGGAACTCTGGTGGTATGGAGTGTGAAAGCGAATTAGTGTGACCACCAGTCACCATAGGTGTCGCCAAATCCACCAAAACTGAAAAAATTAAGGAGAGGCACTTTTAAGTTTCCCTTTTCAATCAAGGCCTACCATCTCTCTCTCCAGCCTGGCTAGCGCGGTTTTGCACCCTTTCCTTGCGGCTGATGATGCCATCCCATTAGATTACATTGCTTATACTGAGGCACAATGTGTTCATAACAGAATGTGTTGAAAACAAGGAAGTCAGTTCCAGTGCAAGATGGCTGCGCATTTAACGGACTGTAAACTGTAAAAAGAGGAACCCGCCCTATTCGGGGCATGAGGAAACGTAGAGGAACCAAAAAATTAGCAAGACGTGCTGTTTGTGCCTTTAAATGCCTTTAGAACAAACTGATTTTTATTCTTATGAGGCAATATGGAGGATACGATTGGAGGATAAGATTGCAGAGCTGGAAGTGTATAAAGATCTGATCTACCCCACCTTAGGGTAGAGTCATCCTACAGCACCACTTTGAGTGTTTTCTGGGTGTACTCTATTCAGCTGAATAAAGCTACTCTGATTGAATCCATCACTGCCTCGTGGATAGTCTGATTCTTTGCGAGAGACAATAATTTCCACGACATTTTCATCAACTAAACTTATTTTCGTAATCATGACAACAAAGATAATGATGTGACGAAAATGCCTTTTTGGAACGATGACTAGTTCATTTTGTATTTTACATAAGGAAAGTACGACAAAAACGAAAATAGACCCAGACGATTTTTGTTGCAGTCGCCTGGGTGCACATATAAATAAACTACACCAGGGCCTGACATTAGCACCCGGCACTGGCCAAGTGCGCGTAGAATTCGACAGCATGTAACGCGTTCACTCTTACTAGCCTCTTTGGCTGGTGACCTTTCGGCATCACTTTAAATGAAAAAGTAAATATTGTAGTTTATAAAAAAGCACCTGAAATAGTTCAGTCTATCCATGGTGATACTACATGATACTACAACTCCCATGACCACTGTGTGGCTCAACCCATTGGTCATGCGCTTCGCCTTCTCATTCTCGCTTCTCCTCATTGGGAGAAGATGAACTTGGCCGAAATCAAACATCCAAACACGGTGCCGTATACAAAAGTGTGTCAACCTTTTCTCATGGCAGCTTAAAAGTGTCGCTTTGCGAGAGTACGAGAGCGGAGAGCGCAGATTCAGGTTCTGATTGGAAAACACGGCAGTGACAGCGATTGCAGCACCAAACACAGAAAACAACAATGGTTCAATAAAGTAGCATAAACTTCGACCACAGACAGTTCTGTGACTTGGGACAGATGGACGATTATTTCGAAGTTGCTTTAGTTTATTTAGCGCTGCAAAAAAAGAAAAGAAAAAAGTAGGTGTGTAGCAGTGTTCCATTTAACCGGTGCCATGCGGTAAGCTAACACAGGTGTAGTTATTTCCACACTGCCATTACTGGTACTTTGAAAATGAAGTTAAAATTATTTATTTTTTAACGAAATAAAAGTACATCAGCAGAGCTTCAATGTTGACATTATTAAATGAATAGAAGCACATTATTTTCACAAAATGCTCAATACCAAAAGGTATAGCCAGTTCTCCTCAGCTACCTGTAGGCGAGTAATAAAATCATTTTTATTTGCAATGCAAATAATAATTTTATTTGCATGCTTTATCAACATTATTTAAAACTGTCGATACAGGTATAATATAAATAATATAAATAAAATATTACGCTCAAACAAATGCATGCAGTTGCATACCTATATTTACTTAAATCAACAAAGTTTAATCAACAAAAGTTATGAGTTTTTGAATAAAATTAATTAATTTTTTATATTAATCTTTAATGTCTTTAAAATTATAAAGCTGCTTAGTGACAGTGCCATTCACACTGTAACTGGACATTGCTGCATGCACAAGTGAAGCAGACTTTACTCGTAAAAGGGACATACACCGACACTGAGTAACCTATGTTACAAGGTATTATATAGTCATGGCATTTACTGGAGGCAGGGTATTGAATGTGGCAACAAAAAAAATTAAGTTAGGACTAAAATGTGACTAAAACACTTGGTACTTTTCGTCAACTTAAAATAAACATGATTTTAGTCAGACAAAAATAATATTTGTCCAGACAAATATTACTGAAGGCATGACTAAAATACGACTAAAACTAAAATTTATTTTAGCCAAAGGACTAAGACCGTGACTAAATCACGAACTGGTGTAGACCCGTCGACCCCGTCCCACAGGCGGACTTGGCCTGTTCAGAGCAGCCAATGAGAAGAGCCATACTTCCGCCTCTTTAGAGGAAGTTCATGAAAATGAAAGTGTTTACTGCTCTCTCATGCAGGGCAGTATTCATTCAAGCGTCCCGGAGCAACGCAAAAGGACCCTCCCTCAGGTTCTCCATTTTGTGTTTTCCCCTCTCGAACCACTGAGCTCCTTGAATGTCAGCAGCAGCAATTAAAGTACTTTAGCTTCAGCAGCTGAGCAAAACCATTCACATGACCTCACAACCTAGCTTGTTTCGCAGTTGGCTGCATCATAGTCGCAAAAAAAAGCCTACTGTTTGCTGTTCACTACTTTCTACGAAAGTACGCCGACTGTGTATTTCCACGCAAAGTCTCAACCAAGGCGTATCAATATTCTGGGAAGCAGTGTCAACATTGTTTTAAAACATTTTAACATCACGTTACATTTATTACATTGGCAGACGCTTTTATCCAAAGCGATGTACAATTAGTCCGTACCGGAGGTCATTAGAACAACTGCAAAACACAGGTCCGATAAGGTGCAATACTCATTATGTATAACAGCTATTCATAGCCATGAACACATTAAGTCCAGATTTTAACAACAACAACCAATTTTAACGATGACACTGCGCCCCAGAATACTGTTTTTGTTTGTTTCTAAAGAAGGATGATTGAATAATAATAATAATAATAATAACTGGTAGGTACACTGCACTGCTATTATAGGCCCATTTGTGAGGCAGTCCATTCATTGATAATGAACCAAAATGTCAGCTAACAAGCTAACATATATAGCTATACACAAAAGTGTGTGTATAACTACCTATCACACTGTATGTCCAAACCGCAATTACCTCTAAAAAAAAAAGTGCATTTTCACGAATGTCAAACATATATTTTAAATGGACTTTTCTTTTTAAAATTTCCATAAAAGCTACTTAAAAGCAATTATGATGTAAAATGTCCAGCCTGTGACTTAAGATTTTGTTTTTGAGGTCAGTGCTATTCTCTTCAGAACGGACTACACATCACAGGCAATCTTACAGTAATACCATTCTTGCACCTGTATGAGTCTCACAAGTGCATATGAAACAGTATTTTGCATTTAAGCCCCCTGGATAATACTGCAGATCAGCTGAATGAAAATTGTGAATTAACCAACTGGTGAATTTAAGAAAGGGACTGTGATGTTGTTGGCAGAAAATAAGAAAATAAGTGTTAATCCACTAGTAATAAATAAATACAGCATCTGGAAAATCAGCACTAATCAGTAACGGACATGTGCCAAAAATATTTGTACACAACTGCAATATTATTAAGAAGCACAGATAAAAGTGGGTGTGATTTTTCATTAACATTCTATTAACCAGTATATCAACATGTAATTTATTCAACGTGGTATTTTCAATCTAAAGGCTCCTAAACTGTCAATGGCCCGATCGTCTGCCATTGCTCTTTTGACATTTGACTCTTTTCCATTATATTTATCTGTTTTCATGTAAACTATTTGCATAACAAACCGGTGCCTGCCAGCGGCAGACGGGTTCCCCCTCTGAGTCCGGTTCTGCTCAAGGTTTCTTCCTGTTATCAGTCAGGGAGTTTTTCCTTGCCACTGTTGCCCTAGGCTTACTCTTTGGGGGCCGGTTTTCTGTAAAGCTGCTTTGTGACAAAGCTCCTTTGTTAAAATAAAATTTGATTAATAAATAAAATTAAAATAAAAATTGATTGATTTTGACATTACAGGTGAAAGATGAGCAGCAAGATATGCACGCTGATGCCACTGATTCACTGATTTAGAGGGACCCCCTCGAGATGTACCCAGAAAGCATCCTTATCATAGTACGTTCACTGACTTTTTTTTGGTTGTTTTTTTTTTTTTTTTTTTAAACAAGCACGTTCAAACCAGTTTTACATTAATATCAAAAAGTATGTCACCTGATTAGGATTGCCTACACGGACTAACTGTGAAGTAAACTCTCTCAACGGTTAGTTGCGATATTATTCTATTTTAAATGAATAACCGTATACCCGTCATGTGTCAACAGAGCGAATTGTTGTGACTCGTTTTTACATATGCATTTAAAAACCAAAAGGCGATACTTAATTTCTAAAATATAAAATTAATGTACAACAAAAGTTCATGTCCATGACAACTTCGTGATATAATCTAAACCCCCAGCACCTTGTTACGATAGTTGAGATGATGTATACTGACAAATAAATGCGCTTTGTAATTAAATTGGACGCTTCGTAATTAATTAACATGCAAAAATCACCATACAGATGGCCACCAAAATTATAACAACATCTGTATCTGATCGTTACGTATCCGTAGAATAATCAGGCAATGTAGTTCATCGTTAGTCAGTTCTGCATCAGCCTGACCGAGCTGTGTGCACAGCGTAACTCAATCCTGAAGCCCACATCCGTACGTTTACCCTCCCCCACCCCCTGCTCTGCACTCCCCTCGTCTGTTTCTCTGCCCGAGCTCGACGCGAGATTGTTCGCTAGTGAAAAACGTTTGTAAATGCCGACCGAGCTCCGGTCAGAAACTCGCCGTTTCCTATTTTCCACTGGTTTCTAGTTCACATCTGCGTTTCACGTATCTCTGCAAGGAACACGTTGCTACTTCATACCCCTAGCAGAGGAATGTTGCCACCAAAGCAAACAGGGGGGGAAAAAAAACATTAAAAAAAGAACGAGGCAGCTACTTACGCAGCACGTCTCCCTCCGACGGGCCCATCGTGTCTCGTCTCGCTCGTCGACTCTCAGCGCTCGTTCAGTTTTTTTCTAGTACGTAATGAAAACTGAGCATGTGCACAGCGCTAGGTCGCCGTGGGAACAATAGCTAGCTACATTAGCTAAAATCACGCTGCTAGAAGTAATATTACACACAGTGCCTTGATTTATGTAAAACTGTGAACCAATTCAACTATTTTAAGCATGCTCTACTTAGAAAGCTGATGCAAAATGGTATCAGCGACACCACTCATCAAAGATCGAACAAGACAGGAATTATAAAGACAGGTCCAAAACCGAACAGTAGTTGGCGTGCTTAATTTCGTAAATCGCACCAATTGGTAGCCTACTTGCCGCTCCTATCGACGAGCATGCATTTTGATCATTAATTGGTCGTTACTTCTAAGAACTGAATCGAAATAAGTTTTAAAAGTTCCTCGCTCGGAGCAAACTTGCATAAATAAATAGATGAATCCGCTGTAGCCGTGTCGCGTAATCGGGCTCGTATCGACTTGCCTTTTTACATTTGACGAGACCTGAGAAATGTGCTCCATCGTAAGGGTTCAATGGGAATTTCACCACAGTTCTACTAACTCTAAAAATTATCTTATTTAACTTGCGATAAAATACAGCGGTTGCTTTGCGGCCCTGTGACCTAATTATAGTTGTAATTAGGTCAAGGGAAGAATATAACCTAACTTAAATGTAAGGATACATGAAGGGGTTCTTTTGTCTCAAAAGTGAATTTAGGCTAATATAGCAATGTAGCTTGTGCTTTTGTTTTCTAGTGCAGGGGAGAGCATTGACACATCTGTGATGGAAACAATGAATCCTAATAGCACAAAATGATGAAAATTTCAGCTAAGACTAGTTGGGATTCTAAGATGGTTTTAGCTGGTAAAAACTGGTTCAAGCTGGTAGAGCAGCTGGAGGCCACACCAGTGGCTGGTCAGCTAGTGAACATCTGATCGACCAGCTGCAACCAGCTAGAACTGTTGAAAATACAGCTTTAAACCAGCTTAGACTGCGTTAAGATGGAATTTTAAGGAGGGAAACCATTCACAATTTTGGTAGTTGATAAAGACAGTTGGATGTTTTTTTTTTAACAGTGATCCAAAATCTCCACTTGAATAGAATGCGTTGACTGTGATTGTAAATATGACATGGTGTTGAAAGGATTCTCTGTTACCACACATTTAATGGGAGCCTTGAAAAATTGGATATTGACCTTGGCTCATTCCCAAATAACTAATACAAAATGGCTTCGTCTGCCTTACATTAAAATAGGCCATTCCAACAGCCTGTTTAGGTCTATTTCACTGTCAAGCATGGTCACCCTTCAGCAGTGTTCGAATTACGGGTGGACCCCCATAATTAAGACTTGGACCCCCCCAAAAGAGATAAAAACAACAGGTTGGGGGTGTCTAAACATTTATGTATCCTTCTTACCTGTAGTCGTAAATATTACAATATATGTCCCATCAGTGGTCGAACACTGCCCTTCAGGACAAGCCTATATTCTCAGAGCCACGGAAAGAGATGTTCAGTGACGAAGGAAATACCCCCACAACGGTCTACATATTTACATTTTTTGTGTGGACAAAAAAAAAACAATGGGGTTATTCAATCTAGCGTTGGCCTAGAGGAGGCTGTTAGTTTGTAACCATACTGATAACTTTCTAGGCCAAAAGCCATACTTCGTTTAAGCCAATGAAAGGCTAAACTTGGTTTCTGTCCATATTAGTGAACAAAAAATGATAAAATAATAAAAATTAGATATAAATAAATTAAAACACTGTAGCCTGATCAGCTCTGCATAGGCTGAATATATTCAGTAGCCTTTTGAGAAATTTTGGGAAATGTGGTTATTTGTTGTTCTACAGCCAGACAAACAGGCTGTACCTGTGAAAATTTTACACAACTTCTGGACAAAATGGGACTTTATGGCAAATAGGCTAAAGGTTCATGCGGAGCATATGTATCCTAAATAGCCTATTGATCTGCAGACATCTGGTCAATGGCGCTGTCATTTTGTGTGCCATCCTGCATTTTTAGTAATATTTTGACATCTCTTCACAAATAAATAGTTATAAAGTCCCCTTTCTAAATATGTATGCATATGTGTAGAGTCTGTATCTCGGCTAATTCGCTGCTGATGCACAGTAAAAGGTGCGGTAAAGCGAAGGTTACCGTGACAAAGCTCAACACTCTACCGCTGGCTACGGGCGATTTTGGCTTTTGGTAACTGGTAACGCATTTGCCTGTGAAATCTTTGAATGACTGAGAGGTCGGGTTCAAATCCCACCTCGGACTCAAGCAAATATCTAAATCGTTCGTTACATGTGCCTATGGATCTTTGCTAAACCATACGTCAAATTTCCCTGTAGGCTACAGATCGTTGAAGCGTTTTGGGGGCCTTAAGCAAGGAACCTCCATTTCGCTCTGAAAATGTTTAGCGCGACAGGGAGGGGTATGTGGACTGATAAAACTCGTAGAAAGCGGTTGGGGGAAGGGCTACTAACGCGCAGTGCATGTAAAAAAAACACAAAACCAACCGAGATTTTGACAACTAAACCACAAGATAAGTGAACAACTGAAGAATCATATGGACAAACTGAATGTGCACACGCAATCTGCCCAGATTACACTATTCGAAAATTAACAAACAAATATCATAAATATCGAGGTATTTCGAAGTAACGTAGGTCTAATATTCCGAAGCCTACCCCCCCTCAACGGGGATCCCCCGGGTCCGACAGCTGCCGCCCTCGTTCACGATTATGCTTCCAGCTGTGCATGTTGTCTAGCTTTAACCAATTATAAATCTGACGACTATATTCTTGGGCTGCATTTACCAGTAAAGTTGAGGGAACGATTTGCCGTTTATTCGTATGGAAAAACGTGGCAAAGTGGCAGTTCACACAATGGTCATCAGAAAGTGGACCGAGAACCAAACGTGGTAAAAGCGATCCAGTGTCCCACGCTTGCAGAAGTTATACGAGCCGATTCGGTGGCTGCTCACTTCTTGTGTTATAATTAGATATATTTCGAATTTTCAGCTTCTGTTATGTGGGCTATAAGATTTGGTTGGGTCCTGCTAAAAAATCGAATTGTTCGCCTATCTCTGCCTAATCCCAAGTATACTTTAAAACCAACGGTAAACAGCTTTAGCCATAAACCACTTAACTGTGTATACCAGGCAATTTAGCTAATACACGTTTTCTCTGGCCGTGTCTAAGCCTATGGTTTAAACACAATTGTTTCAGTTCGACTTACCTTTGGTTGTAAAATCACAAATTAGAATGTTCTCAGCTAACCGAACATTCTAATGGTTATGTGACAATCACTAGACGTAGGCTAATTTTGGTAATTGAAAGCAACGTATGGAACACTGAAATGATTTTGAAAAAAACATTACAAAAAACCTACACTGCTAATCGAATTCCTCTGTCAGGTTTTTAAGGACAGGTTTTTCCACGTGCCGAGCTATTCCGAAGCCTAGGATTACTGTAGACAAAACGCACGTGTTTCCAGACCTCATGTATTAATAGGAATATCGTTTACGTGTGTGTAAATTGTAGATATTTTACCCACCACTAGCAATTCGGTTATTGTGACACGGCTTCTGCAACCATAGAAACCATATAGGCTTACATGTCTGCCATAAGTGGTTGCAGGCACTCGTCTACGGTAAAATAAACATTCCGAACGAGACGATCGACTTAACACCACGTAGACTGCAATCAATTTCCCGAAAGAACCGGGTCAAAATTGTTACAGTATAGGCTAGGCCTACACCACGGTCGTAAACATCCGTAGTTGGAGAGATTAGTGGCCTATTTTGCAGTTGAAGTGTTGTCGCACATTGGTCACGGGTGTAAAATTAACCCACTTTCGATTGGGATGTGGAGTTGCATCTTTATCCATATTGAAGTTATCAATTCCGAACACACAGCCAGACGTCGAATACAGCCTGTCTGCATCAACATGTGGTGGGTTTGCTCTGTGTGCCAAATGTAGGCTAATTGGACGCATAACTGACATCGGTCATGTCCAGGATCATGAAAATAATTGCTGATTTATGAATCACATGCTCTAAGTACAGGCCTGTCCATGTAAATGAAAATCCCTGGCCACTCTACCAAGTTAGTGATTCGATTGGCATTACAGCCATGCAACCAGTTTGGTGGCAGACCTAAAACAGGCATAGACTGAAATGTTATTTGTGAAGAATAACTATTATCGTTTAAGTAATTAATAGTTTTAACGGAAAGTAACGGTTATTAAAGACCCAGTGGGGAGGATATGCATTGAGAATGGGCATGTCATACCTATCGGGTTTAGAAATGACATAGGCCTAGCAACTTTACATTAAAGCAGAATGAATGCTTTAACTTCAAAAGTAAATGATTGCTCATGGTCTTCATAAATAGAGAGCAGAAAAGATTAGAATGCAGATCCCAGAAAGCAACTTGTTTTGTAATTTTGTAATTAAATGCAAGTTACAACACAAACAATTTTTAAATACAATCCTGTAAATACAAATATTTAAATATTTGCAATGTAAATAGCAATACATGAAATAACAATTGACTGAATTGTAGCTACAGGAGCTTACTAGTATTTTTAATTCAGTGGTTAAAACTTATCCACATTAACCTGCCCATTCCTCATTTGACATCCTCTTCAGTCATAATAAATATAGTAACTAGTTGGGAACCATTTGATATATTAATGTTTTTAGTTTGGAGGATGTCCATTTATGGATTCAAATTCTTTAAAATACTTGTCTTAAGATAATGCTTAAGATAATGGTGAAAATAATTTTTGTGGGATTGCATGTTGTAATACTGTTACTAAGAGTTGTGTAGGTACACTCGGTCGAAACTCACAAATTCAATTTAAACATAAAACCACATAGATGTATTTACATTACATTTTGGCATTTAATACAGATAGCTTTACTGTAGTACTTGATCTGTTTAGTGGTATGATAACCTACCAAAAACTTTCTGAATGTTTGAAGAAAAAAAAAGTTTTAGATAGTGCCTCAGCTAGCACAGCCGCGGAAGAAGGGGTGTCCAGTCCAGATCAACGTGTCAGTCCGAAAAGCAACCTGATCCGATCCGATCGATACAACGTGCAAACCGATAGAACCGGGATCGTTATGCGACATAGTAAAATACTTATTTAAATGTCCAAGAACTTACGGCCGGTTGCCCTCTGGCAATACTGCCTACATCACAGTTTAAATTCCCGACTCAACTTCAGTTTTCCCTTCCGTTTAACATGAAATCAGTAAGTTTTCCCACTCTCAACCTCATTTTGGGTGTATGTGTACGTTGTAGCATGATTGTGTTAGCAGGATCATATATCTTGTTTCTTACTGTGACAGATAGTTTTTCATCGTATTGTAGCTAAATCTGTGATATTGCCAAATATCAAACGGTTGCCTCAAGAATCTAAATTGTATCCCATTTTGGTGAAGCCAGAGGTTTACGACACAAAAACCAACAAGACTTACAATTTACACCACTAGGTGGCAAAAATGCACAACTTGGGACTTCCACTAAAGCACAAGAGTAACTTCACTTACTAACCACTGCCTCTGCATTACAACATTTTACAGATATCTTTTCATTTGATGAAGAAAATACGATTCACGCGAGAAGGTACTGCATCTGTATTCCTTTATTCTTTTTTTCCCTGTTGTTTTTCAGAGCCAGAGACAAAATTTAATGCAAAATTCACGTACAAACAGACTTCGAGGACTTACAGGATTTATAGATGGAAAAACTGCACACAATGGATAGAATTCCAAAAGTATTTATGTGTAAAAACCATTCACACCAAAGGACACACACAGAGCAGTACTATTTCTACACACTACCTCTGCCAAGGATCAACGCTGACATGTGTTCAACTGAAAAAAAAATGTATCCAGACAAATGAGAGATCAGAAAATGTTAGAGATGTCATCTTTGACGGCATTCTCCGATGTGTCTACATTTGTTCATTATTTCCGGCATAGCAGACAATTCTCAAAGCATCATTCTTAACACCATATGCAATTTTGTATTTTTTAAAGCCTCCTCTTTTCACAAGATGGAAATTAAGGGTGCACTGGGAGAGAAGCAGATACCAAGTCATAAACTAGTAAAACAAGTGTTAAAAAAAGAAACACACTTAAAAGAAAGACATCTTAAGCAGCACAAATAACTCTACAATGCGTTTGCAGGATTATATGCGATTATATATACACATAATGGTAAAATATCCACAAGCAGTTGATAGGTCAAAGCACGGAGGGCAGATCTAAATAAAAAATCCTCTGCCAAGTCTTTCCGCAGTCTGTTCTCTGTATATGCAATGTGAAAATAGAACTCGCAGGTCAAATGTACAGAGAAGTAACAACGGTTTGTGAATAAAAACCATGGACCTTGGAGACAGGCCCCGGGGGACACTCTGTCCTTGTTGTACTGGAGGTCATGGTGTGGGGGTTGCGCTGAATTACTATCCGTCCTTGTAGGATTGGAGGTTGGTGGTGCGGGGGTTGCGCTGAATTACTATCGGCCCTTTCTAGACGGGAGGTTGGTGTTCGGGTTGGTGTCGAATGATTATCCGTCCTTGTTGGACCGGAGGTCGGTGGTGTGGGGGGTCGTACTGAATGACTATCTGTCCTTGTTGGGCGGGAGGTCGAGGTCGTGCTGAATGACTATCTGTCCTTGTTGGACCGCAGGTCGGTGGTGTGGGGGTCGTGCTGAATGGTCTGGTGGAGCATGAGGGCCAGCAGACCGGCGCGGTTGGTCATAGCCGTGCGCACGTTGCGCTCCTGTTCAAACAGCTCGTCCAGCTTGTACCACTGTTTGGATAGGAAGCAGAGAGAGAGAGAGAGAGGGGCGCTCAAAGACCAGTTTATATATGTCGCAAGACACGTTCGACAAGTGTAGCTCAACAATAAATAACGGATCTTCAACTGAAATCTTTTTTTGTGCGCGTGTGCATGTGCATGCCTGCGTGTCTGTACGTGTGCATGTCTGCATGCGAGTGCATGTGTGTGTATGACTGCGTTTGTACATGTTAGAGCGTGTATGTGTGTGCATGCCTGCATGTGTGTATGTGTGTGTGTGTGTGTACATATACACAGGAGCACTCATCGCACTGACCACTCTGACGCGCTCCAGGTCCACCTCAGCTCTCCTCAGCTTCTCCCAGCAGTAGTGCTTGTTGCATTTGCGCTTGGACACCCTGCAGAACTCTCCGGTCGGCTCAAAAACGTCGCGCACCAGGGGGCAGCCACACACTTCATCTGCCGGGACCTGCGGGGGTACAGCAGTTAGAGCCAGTCATCTGAGAGTGGAAGCAGCTCAGAAACTTTAACATTGACTAATGAAATTAGATGTGTTATTTTGTTACATGTTCCCCTTCTTAAAACTAAGCATGTAAGATTACTGTACAGCAATATTAAAGTTTGAATTAAATGTAACAAAACTGTTAAAGGACCAATCTACACCAAGTTTATTCTGTTTAAGAGGTGATCCAGAAACATATCATATAAATAAATACTGGCCGTTAAATAATACATTTTCAGTTTTCTGTCCTTTTTTTGTGTGCAAAAGCAGTTCAACCAATACCGACCTTGGGGTCTCTGGAATGTTCCGGACACAAGACCTGCAGTCTCTTGCAGTACGTCTTGCTCTGCGGGTTGTACACATCGCAGAACAGCCTGGTGGCGCTAAAAACGCATACAAACCGGGACAATGATCAGCAGGCGTGAGGAATGAAATATAAACATCTGCATTTAATGGACATTTTCACCAATATAAAAGTAAAGTCCTTATAATAGTAAGAAGGCTAATGGAAATTACCGAAAAAAAAGTTCCTGACAAAATAATTACTTAAACTAAATGAAACAAAAACATTCTGTGACTTCCTGTTTGGCTCACAATAGTCTCCCAAAATGACTCTCGATTCTCTCCGACTCAAAAACCACACATTTGTAGCCTGGGAAAATTCAGAAAAAGTTCGGAAAAGAAAACAAGGTCTCAAAATTCCTGTGTAAAATGTAACAAAATATTGATGGTGCAAATAAAATACAGCCTCTTTATTCGAATGCAAAACCCACTGCTGGTGGCCAGAAAGCTCGATTTTTGGTTCCAAGTTCCAATACCATTTAGCAAAATCCAAATTACACACAGACAAAAAAACAAAATCAATATTAAAACACTGAAATAATGTCTGGCCAATTGTCCGTTTTCAGCCCAGCCAGTTCTGGCCTTACCCTTCGATGCGCGTGGGGTACATGGAGCCAAAGGATGTCTGACTCTCGTACTGTACGGGGAGACAGACAGAGAGACAGACAGTCAGGCCAGAGCAACACTCAACAACACAGGATCTGATCCCTATGGCTCCTTCAACAAAGAAACTTCACACATTCATTTTAGGAACATCTATATGTATTTTGAAAGACGTTTGACCGAACAAAGAATCACCAAACTTTCCGCCAAAACTTAAGAGTAGTTATTCATACACTGTGACCAAAGAGTATCTGGACACAGCCCTTGGTCTGGGGGGGGGTCTCTCTCTCTCTCTCTCTCTCTCTGAACTGCACTGGCCACCTTTTATATGTCATAGTTTTTATTGTATATTTTTATTACTTACAGTTATATGTCATATTATTGTTTATAGTTTATTCTTAATTTTTTACACATTTTTACTAATTTTTACTTATCTGGGGATGCATTACATTACATTACAGGCATTTAGCAGACGCTCTTATCCAGAGCGACTTACACAACTTTTTACATAGCACTTTACATTGTATCCATTTATACTGAAGCAATGCAGGTTAAGTACCTTGCTCAAGGGTACAACGGCAGTGTCCTTACCCAGGAATCGAACCTGCGACCTTTCGGTTACAAGCGCAGTTCCTTACCCACTGTGCCACACTCCGTCCACTGCCTCGAACCAACACATTTCATTGTCATAACACTGCTCTGCTGTTGCTATTGCACATATGAGAAATAAACTTGAAACTTTAACGTTCCTGTTTCAGCATAACAATGCCCCCGAGCACACATGGTTGTGTCAAGAATGGTCTGGAAAAACTAGTCAGGCCTGCACAGAGCCCTGACCGCAACCCCATTCAACACCTTTCTAATCTCACTAATGTACTTCTGGCTAAATGGATGCAAATCCCTGTAGCAATGCTCCAACATCTAGTATAAAGCCTTCCCAGAGAGTGGAGGTTGTTATAGCAGCAACGGATGGACCAACTCCATATTAATGCCCATAACTTTAGATAAGATGTTGGATGTCAGGTGTCCACATACTTTTGGCCACATAGTATATATGAGAACATGAGGCAGCAGTGTGCTCATTCGGATTTGTTTCTTCATCGTTTGAGCCTGGAGTTTAGGCCTGGCTCTGCGTCCGTAAGGCGAAGCAAACGCTGTAGCTCACCTTGGCGTAGCACCTCTCCATGTGTCTGAGCGCCACCTTGGGGTTGATGGGGTGACTGCAGGACACACAGAAGATCTGAAGGTCCGTGTCGTCGCTGTCCCCCTCGTTGACCTGCAGGAGAGTCAGAGAAAGATGGTTCAGCTTAACGCAGCACACCAGACGCCATGGCAACAGGCCTAAGACTTTCTGCCAGCAAACTGTCATTCAGATCAAAACAGCCAAGATCATTGTTTACGTTTCTGACTCAACATCATTATCACTCCTACCAGTACCGTTGTTCCTGTTAAATGTGATGCCAAAGTTTTTGCATTCTCAACCTCATTTTAGTTGTGTATGTACATCGTAACAGGATGGTGTTAGCTGGATCATATATATTGATTTCTTACCCAATCAGACAATTCTGAATTCTGAATATCGTAGCAAAATTTGTGAAAGGGCCAAATATCGAACTGCTGCGTCAAGAATCAAAATCGTATCCTATAATGGTGAAGCCTTAGATGTACACCCCTACTACCTGGAGGCAACAAGACTTCAGTTCACAGTACAACATGGGATTCCAATAAAGCACAAGAGTGATTCCAATTACTGACCACTGTCTCTGCTACCACTGCACTACAATATTTGACCGGTCCCTTTTCATTTGATAAGAAAATACAGATCACGTGAGCAGGCCCTGCACCTGCACTCATTTCTGCCTGCGTCTTTCAGAGCAGGAGACCGAAGAATGGAAAGCGCATCGTACTGGGGTGAAGAATCTAAAGCATATCGCATCGTGGTAAAGAACCAAAAGCGCATCGTATCGCGGTGAAGAATCTAAAGCATATCGCATCGTGGTAAAGAACCAAAAGCGCATCGTATCACGGTGAAGAATTTACAGCTTATCGCATCGTGGTGAGGAAACAAGAGCGTATCGTATCACGGTGAAGAATTTACAGCTTATCGCATCGTGGTGAGGAAACAAGAGCGTATCGTATCGCGGTGAAGCCTGCGGTGTCACGCCCCCCTCCCCCCCCCACGGCGCAGCGCGGCAGAACTGACCTCCTCGTCCTGCTGCACCACCTGCTGCTTGGCCTTGATGATGATGCTCTCCAGCTCGTGGAAGCGGCGCTCCATCTCGGTCAGCCGCAGCCGGGCGGACTGCTGCTCGCGCCGGATGCGCTCCAGCAGCTTCTTGCCCTGCTCCTCGGCGATGCAGGGGCTCTGCTGCCACTGCTGGATGCGCTGCGGCAGGATCTCGTAGATGCGGCTGCAGGGAGGGAGGGAGGGAGGGAGGGAGGGAAGGAGGGAGAGATGAGCACGATGCTACCGCTAACCTGTGGACATGGACATAGATCCTATGGGGTGGGGGGGCGGGGGCAGCAATACGAGTCATGCAAGAAAATGACAAAATTTAATCAGAAAATTACCAAAACAAAGAACAAGAACATGTCGCCTGAGAGTTGTGAGGTACTCCCCCCTAAAATACAGTACTGATCGATTGCCAGCGTTCACTCCAAGATGTGTGTGCTAAAATACTCTAGGAGCACATCTGCTAATTGGGGCGCATTAGTGTGCTCCCAGATTTTTCAGCTTAGGAGCACGAGTGGCCCTTGATTAAAAACCCGCTAGCGTCTCGTACTTGGCAGCCAGCTTCATGCCGCAGTCCTCGGAGCAGTATTTGGAATTGGGCCGCGCCGCCTCCACGCAGCTGGGCCCCAGGCACTGGCGGAGGCCCCCGCCGTCCCGCCCCTCCCCCCGATCGCTGTGCTTCACCCGGTCGCGGTGCTTCTGCTTCTGCTTGTGCCGGCGCGACTTGTACTCCTCCTTCTGCGGGGAGAGAGAGAGAATCAGCGCAATACAGAGCCTCATTACAGTACATTACATTACTGTTACATTACACCCCATTTCAGTACATTACTGTTACATTACATTACAGTTGTTACGCTTGATTTCAGTACATTACCGTCACATTACAGTTACTTTAAGTTACATTACTGTTACATTCCGCCCCATATCTGTACATTACATTTCCGTTACTTTACATTATGTCATGGGCATTTCATTGACACACTCATCCAGAGGCTTTTTACACAGTATCCATTTATACAGCTGGATATATACTGAAGTAATACAGGTTAAGAACCTTGCTCAAAGGTACAATGGCAGTGTCCAACAAGGGAATCGAACCTGCAACCTTTAGGATACAAGGCCCTTAACCATTACACTACACTATCCACATGGCTCGCTGTATATGCTGAGAATGCTCGGCTGCACCTCCTCACCTTCTTGTCAGATTTCTTCTCTCGTCTTTTCACGTGCTTGACTTTGACCGCTCTCTTGCGCAGCACTGGGTCGAGGAACGGGCCATCATCTTCATCGCTGAGCCACGGCTATGGAGGGAGGAGAGAGAGATAGAGAGAGAGATGGAGGGAGGGAAAGAGAGAGAGAGTGAGGGGGGAGGTGGGAAAGAGAGACAGAGACTGTAAATCATGAATGATAACAATGATGGCACACTAAGCAAACATGCCACTTTTACACCCAATTAATAATAAATAACAAAGAAAAGCAGCAACAACAAAAAAAGAAAAGATAATTGAACCCTTCACTTCTAGGTCACTTTTCATAACCGACACTATGCTGCATTCAGGGCAGGCTGTGCAGTACGAAATACGAAACACTCCTGAAGGGGTTACCATGTTGTGGTCGTCGTATCCGGCAGCTCTGTACTGCTGGTAGAGCTCCAGCTCCTGCTCGTCGTAATCGTCCGAGAGGGGCCCGTCTCGCCCCAGAGAGCTGTCCTGCTCCTTCATGGAGAACTCCTCGTCCCGCACACGCAGCATCTTCTGCTCGGGAAAAACACGCGAAACACGCACACACATTACACACGTGTCCCTCATGCCACGGTCTGGAGAACACGCAACAGCCGCTTAGAGACGACACACACACACACACACACATTACACACGTGTCCCTCATGCCACGGTCTGGAGAACACGCAACACACCACAGCCGCTTAGAGCTCACACACACACACTCACACGCACGCACACACACACATGTCCCTCATGCCATGGTCTGGACAGCACGCAACACGCCACAGCCGCTTAGAGCTCTCGCTCTCGCTCTCGCTCACGCTCTCGCTCTCGCTCTCGCTCTCGCTCTCGCTCTCGCTCTCGCTCACGCTCTCGCTCTCGCTCTCGCTCTCGCTCACGCTCACGCTCACGCTCACGCTCACGCTCTCGCTCTCGCTCTCGCTCTCGCTCTCGCTCTCGCTCTCGCTCTCGCTCTCGCTCTCGCTCTCGCTCACGCTCTCGCTCACGCTCACGCTCACGCTCACGCTCACGCTCACGCTCACGCTCACACTCACACTCACACACACACACACACACACACACACACACACACACACACACACACACACACACACACACACACACACGCTTCCTCATACCACAGTCCTGAATTTTATGAAGGAGCTACAGGTCAGTGTCAAATGAAGCACTGTTTGTCTCAGAGGTCTTTGGTAAATGTGTTAATCCAAAGGAGTCACTTTGTTCACAATACCGTGAGAAAGCCAGGGCAGAGAGGTGGAGAAGTGCTGTGCAATCCAAGATGACGTTTATGAAACTAAATGTATAGGTAGAAAAAAAGGGTAACCAGGTAAAAACAGTAAATAATCAGCGTGTTCTTTATTCAACAGAAGGGGAGTCAGTTCACACAGCAAAGATGTGTGTCAGATCCCCACAGAGGGGTAGTGCCTCTGAGCATTTATACTATTAATATCACATCTCTACTGTCTACATTCAGCATTATCAAATCACCACTTATGTTCTTCCGATTCCCAAATAAGATTTCGGATAAAGCAGTACTCCCTCACCAGTCTAAACCACTGTACTAGTTATAAATTCCAAGTATGGATACTATCGATCAGTTACTGTTTTACTTAATATAATACTTGTATTACTTATATTAGTAAAAATACAGACATATCTAAATATAACTCTAATATACGATTGATCCACACATTCAAACTAACACAATCACACAGGAGTGCACACTCACATAGGACGAAGTGCACACTCATACAGCAGGAAGTGCACACTCATACGGGAAGAAGAGGGGCTCATACAGCAGGAAGTGGGACTCATGCAGGTGGAAGTGGGGCTCATGCAGGTGGAAGTGGGGCTCATACAGGAGGAAGTGGGGGCTCATACAGCAGGAAGTGGGGCTCATGCAGGAGGAAGTGGGGGCTCATACAGCAGGAAGTGGGGCTCATACAGCAGGAAGTGGGGGCTCATACAGCAGGAAGTGGGGGCTCATACAGCAGGAAGTGGGGGCTCATACAGCAGAAAGTTGGGCTCACCCTCGCTCGCACTTCACACTGCCTCAGCCTGCACTTCTGGCGTATCTTGTTTGGGCCCCCGAACTTCTTCATGTCCTTGCAAAAGTCGCACTGGGCGCAGTCCTCCGTCCGCCGGCAGGGCTCGCACTCCCCACACATGCGGGCCGAGCGCTTGATCTGCGACGGGCGAGCGAGGGGCACAGCCACACGGAGAGAGAGAGAGTTAGTCATCCCCCAGTATAAGAGGCGTATACACTCCTGCATCTCCCCACCTCAGATGAAGCGGTGTAAAACAGTTAAATGCACATCACCCTTGCGTCTGCCACTGAAATTAACCTTAGCGTTAACGTCAGCTAACAGTAATTGCAAAGTGTTTTGGGACTGTGAAAGATTGTGAAAGGCACTAGATAAACACACTCAATTATTATTATTATTATTTGTTTTTTTTCAAACCTAAACTTCCAGCAAATTGAGTTTCAGGATTTATAAAACCGTAAAGGGGAGGTCAGAGACCCGTGATCCCCGGCGGCGGTCGATCTTGAAGTCGGGCGTGCCGCGCTGCTTCTCCAGCCTCTCCATCTCCGTCTCCTTCTCCCGCGGCTTCTTGGGCCGGTACTTGATCTCCAGGGAGCCGTCTTTGCCTAGGCAGAGGGACACAGGCTCTGTAAACCTGCGCTCTAGACAGGGGGACACAGGCTCTGTAAACCTGCGCTCTAGACAGGGGGACACAGGCTCTGTAAACCTGCGCTCTAGACAGGGGGACACAGGCTCTGTAAACCTGCGCTCTAGACAGGGGGACACAGGCTCTGTAAACCAGCGCTCTAGACAGGGGGACACAGGCTCTGTAAACCTGCGCTCTAGACAGGGGGACACAGGGTCTCTAAACCAGCTCTCTAGACAGGGGGACACAGGCTCTGTAAAGCAGTGCTCTAGACAGTGGGACACAGGCTCTCTAAACCTGCGCTCTAGGCAGACACAGGCCCTGTAAACCTGCGCTCTAGACAGGGGACACAGGTATTTAACCTGGATAGTCACATTTTTAGGATCGACATCACATTTGCAAGCGAGCCCTGGAGCCTGCATGTCTGAGGACGGTGGGAGTAAGCCGGGGACCCAGAGGAAACCCACACGTGCACAGGAAGAACACACAAACTCCACGCTGCGAGGGTCCAGCAGGCAACAGTGCTAACCACTGCACCACCTAAACTGAATGGATGAGACTGCCTGCAGAGACACCAGGAGATGCTCACCCCTGCACTTCTGACAGTACCACTCCCGGATGGCCTTGGCCATCTTCTCTGTGACGTTGATGCAGTCTCCATGGAACCACTCGTTGCAATTGTCACAGCCTCTGCAAGGAACAGGGAGACAACAGACTAATGTAACTCAGCTCAACATCATTTCAATATTTTTGTGATACCGCCATAAATTTGCAGATGCAATTCTTCACTGAACATCCAACAACTGTCCCATTAAACATAAAAGCTATTACACTGCAGTGTAGCACTTAAAATGAGAAACACAGACTGGCCACAACCTGCAAGGGACTTTACATGGTATTTAAAGTCCCTTGCAGGTTGTGTCAGTATTTAGGTGCTGGCAGGTGTGCAAAACTCACATCATGAAGCAATTGATGTCGGGTTTGCGGCAAATGCAGTAGACTGGAGCGTTCTCTCCGTTCTCCCCCTCCAAGCTGCCGTCCATTCCCGGCGGCTGGTCGAAGTCTGACACTTCACTGTCCTGGGAGTGCATAGAAACCATCGCAGAACGATCAGACAGAGGAATCATACCAATTTAAAACTTGCGTTTGTAGGCGACCTTTGTAGTCTGCGTGCTGTGCCTTAATCTAAGAGTGCCCAACAGTAAGGTGTAAACTGTTAAATGAATTCAGATATGAAAATGCATTCCGACCTGCTGCTTATCATACTTTACACATGCACTATAACAACAAGTAATTAGGATAGCTAGGCTATATTGCAAATGTGTTTCACATTCGGAGAAATATATTCGCGATACATCGTTACTATATTTGTGAAATAACTTGCAAAGTACCAAAAAAGAAAGTAAACCATAACGTTTTTACTAGCTCGTACGAAGCTAGATTATGTGAATACAGGCGAAATCAAGTGTTATCGATATATTTCGTAGAAATATACCTGAGCGAGCTAATCGAATAGCTAGCTAACTTGGCTTGCGAGTTTAAATGAGTAATGCTAGCTATCTAACTAGACACACAGAGTGGGTACGGGTATGATAAGTTGTGGTGAATCAAGACACCTTTACTTAGCGTGTTACCATCTCGCAACCCTGTTTACTTTGCCATCCTAACGTTAGCTAGCTAACTAGCTAGCTGGCTGTCGTTTGCAGAATAAATCAGCTAGACTAGTCTAGCTAATTACCTGGCAACCTGAAAAGAAAATCTGACGATAACTAGTGATAAATATTGTTATACTTACCATGTCGATTTTCTCGCTGATCCCACGCAAAACTCGCGTATATTTAACTACAGATTACTACTGTAGCTAAAAGATAACCTTAGTCTCTTTGAAGAAAGACAACAAACAACGTTTCCGTAACAATTATTCTATAAGGTTCTTGTCTTCCGCTTCCGGTTCACAATGCCATCCAGTCAAGATACAAGAAAATGAGGGTAATTTTTAATTTGTGAAATAGCCACGTTGAAGAACACTGATGTATTGTGCACTGTAATCTATGGGCATATTTTTTTCGTTTGCATACAATTGTTTTAGAATTTCTGATACATCTGTCTAAAACACGAAGCAGACTACTCTGGATAAATATCTCGTAGCACTCAATTGTGCTATGACTGAACCTGATGTGAATATTTACGTCAATGGCCTAATTTAAACGTCACTGCTATGATGGCGGAAAGTCTGGCGGAGGATTGGACGGCTGGCATGTCTAATCAGAAGTGCATACATTAATTTAGGCCTACATTAGTGACCAAAATAAAGGTTTGACGACTGTATATTTCAAATGAATCTTAAAATGTAGGCTATTAAAATAACTTGGTGCAATTTTAGGCCACATGATTCACTGTGTTGCATTTTAATTAAACTAATCCAGTCTCTCTTTTTGGATTTTCTCTTGTAGATTGTGAAAATCATCCTATTGTGTACCCCCACCTACATTATGTAATCTGATTGTATTCTTTAAAGAAAAATGTTTCTAAATTGTTTTAAAAACATTAAACAAGAAAATAATGCATGCCTATAATATTTCCAAACATAATTAAACTCTTTCAACATTAAAATATTAAAATAAATCCAGTGTTACAATTTTAGGTTTCATTACACCCCATATTAATCAACGTTCCCTGACATGAATTACTATTTATCAGGAGTAATTGGACGTTATATTACAGAACATTACAAACCCTATTGTTGTTGTTGTTGTTGTTATAAAGCCCTGCATTTTGGACATTTATCATATTCTTAATGTATACTATTAGTACTACTAGCCTCCTCCTCCTCCTCCTCCTCCTCCTACTACTACTAGCCTACTAGACTACTAAGCTTCCAGAATAATTCCCTTAATACCGGTCACATTTTTCAAAGCTAAATGTAACAAATGAACACCAAGAGATCCGTGCAGTGTCACATGATATTTCTCCAGGAGCACAGCTGATAAACGTAGATACGGTTTTCGGGCACTTGTTTTGGGCTTGTTCGCTTGGCAGTTCACTGGTAATCTTTTATCCGTTATTGTTGAAGTCCCATTCGCACTTCTACAGTTCTACCACATGGTGGAGCTAAAGACTTAAAAAAAACTTATTGCACTTTTTTTAGGGACTGCAATAACAGACAAAGAAAAACAAAATAAACAAGTAAATCATTAAATTAATCATAATCAGAATCGTCATAACATTGATAATAATCTCGAGGGAAGAATACTCCTGATAATTATTAGCTAATACTAAAAAAGAATACTGTCATAAGCGCGTGTATGATTATTACAACCAGTATTATTAGTAGTAATATCAATATTTTAAATATCAATAATAATAGCCTACTACTAATAAAAACTCATCATGAATGTCATAGTAATATGTTCTTCTTTTAGACACTCCAGTTAGTAGAATCCTCTACACCCTTTCCAACTATGATGTGATAAACTCGATTTCAAGGTTCAGGCCTCAGAGTCTGACGTCAGAGACTCAATTTTAATTTTTTTAAAAGGGGGGCGTAACCGCTTTTACGTCGACGACAATGTGCAAAAAACAGTTATTACCAGTCAACGTAGAGGAGCTACGCAGAACCGGTTTACTATCCCCAGCAAATGAACGGAGCGTAATAACTCTTCATTCTGCAGTTCTGCTATTTCCCCGTACTGAAACTTTCAAGGTGTAAGACTGGCTCTAATTACGTTAAGGTAGGTTGCCGTTTTTGTACCATTTAAAATAAAGTAAGCTTTTCCGTTTTTGGAATTTCTTCTGATTCAATCACATTTCGTTTATCTTAGATGTTCGAAACATCCTATAAATGTCCTCTTATTTGCTTAATTTGTTGCAAAATGTTTCGCGTTTTACTGTTTTTAAACTGTTAAAATACAGCGTCCCATGACTGCATTACTATAAACAACCATTACACTATAAACGTGGACATTTCCTTATAACGGTACAAAGTGTGATGTTCAGTGTTAAATCAACTCTTAAAGAGTACATACGGTCCCAATAGGATATATTCTGTTGTAGTTGAATTAACACTGAACATTTTACTCTGCAGTTACATGTACCAGAAATAGTTTTGTCTTAGTGAAGTGCCAGTGAATTGTCCGCATTGTGTAACACTGTTAACTTTAATTGCTTGCTATAGCTAACCTCCAACTTCAACTTCAGACTTCGTACTAGGTGTATACTATAGCTCACTACTTAATTCCGATTGTATGAAGTAGGTAGCTTATCTTATTGGGAGGAAACTACAAAACAGCAGTGTTCCTTGTTAATATTATTAACTTGATAACCCGATCTGGTAGATTAGTGAATTGTAGAAATGATTTTATTGGGGGTTTGAGATATAGGCTATACGCCTACCAAAGGGTATAGATCCGCTTTGTCAGGAGATTTGAACTAAACCACCGTCACAAAAAACATAACAAATAATATTAATGAAGCTGTATAATAGAGAGAATGTTGGTTCCACATTTTTCTCAAAATTACATTTTGAACTGTTGCGCAATGGCTGATAGTGCACGTCTGAATTTATTTAGTCTTCTTAATTAACAATGCAACCCACGTTAGTTGGCCTTTATTGCTAGTCTGTGGGCACCTGTAGCTAATACTTACACTTAATTGCTGTCATATTTCAGCAGCAGTACGCATTTCAAAATAATATTGTAGCCAACCGCCGATTTAAGTTAAACAGCTAAAATAAAATGAGCCCTTAAACTTGTCTTGACCAAAATGACAGTGAAATTAATTTCATGCAGCAGAGGTGGCAGAAATGGCAATGTGTGCGCTGTTGCAGTGGTCAGACAGACAGAGATGGTGAAGCTGATTTGAATGCAGTCCACTTAGCTGACAAGTCCCCCGTGGCATTTATTATTTAAACGTGTTCACAGCAAGTGCAGTAAAACTGTAACCGTTTCATTTTATCGATCCTGATTCATGTGAGTGAGGTGAGAAAGAAACCTCTCTACGTTTATTTTCCGAAGGGGTTCTCACTCTCGAAACAAAACTATTTCAATAGCCTACATCATATCTGTAGACATTTATTTTATTTATTTATTCGTAACTGAGGTTTCAGAATCGATGTCAAAGCTGTGTATGAAAACACAGTTTTCAAAGCCAAAATGTTTTACCACCCATGCTTGGTATGGTAAATGGAGGTAATGTGGACTAAAAATAATCTCAGATATTTCTAGCATTAGGAACATAGTTATGCAGTGCACACATTTTCAACAATTTATTGAAATTGGGTTTATGTGCTATAAAAGAGGGTAACAAATATTAAACATACATTTAAAGGATCCATCTTTACCCGATATCACATTACATGATCTTAATCTCAATATTCTATATATTCTATATTCCACAGCCATATTTTCTACTATTTTTGAAAATATCTTCACTGCAACAAATTTGTCATCCAAAACATGTGTATTGTCAAAAAAAGTGAAAGTACTTATGCTGGGTTTCAGGAGAATCAGTAAATTAAAGTATAATTAATCCAGCAGTAGCTGCAATGTACTTTTTACTCACACTTTGGCATGTCCAGTGTGTTTTAGGCCCATCTTTGGAGGATTCTGGGGCAACAACTACATTCCCTGTTAGGGCGGGTAGCCATGGCCGTAGCCAGGAATTCTGGGCCCCCTGAAAGAATAGTGCACTGGGCCCCATAGTGGGTGCAAAGCATAATAATTTGTGTGCCCCCCCCCCCGTGCGTGGCTTTGGGCCCCTGGAATTATTACCACCTTTACTCCCCACTTAAGACAGGGCAGCAGGCAGCTGGCTCACTCTACAGCCCCCCAGCTGAGCTGTCTCTGAGGTTCTGCAGTACTGACGCTGCTGGCGGTATCGAATGAGCCCTGACACAGGCAGTACCCTGCTGACGTAACCCCTCCTTTCTTTTAAAAAATGTAAGACACTGGCGCTCAACGTGGGGCTGAACATGTCCGATTCCCACCCTAATTTGGAATGTCCGATTAGGTGTTTGCAACCGCAGCCGCGTTCATGCGCAGTCCCCCCACTGACAATTCAGGAGACATCCACTGTGCCTCTCTTGAAAAACGTGGTGTCGCCAGATACTTCTTTTCACACCTCAGACTACGGCTGAGCTCTTATAGAGTGGAGTTGGAGGAAGACCTTTCAAATGTGGCTTCGCATGCGGTCGACCAGAGAGTAACAAAATGCAGACCCCAACTGATTGGTCCCTCCCATACGCTCGGTGATGCTATCGCTAATTGCGCGTCGCCCTAGGGAACTACTAGCCAGTGTTGGCGCTGTCATGGTGCCGGTTTGATCCGAGGCCATGGGGCTCATCCATGCACCACAGCTTGATGCCTTAACCAAATGATCCTTAACCAAACTGTCCTTAACCGAATGATCCTTAACCAAACTGTCCTTAACCAAACAATCCTTAACCAATCAATCCTTAACCAAACTATCCTTAACCAATTGATCCTTAACCAAACTGTCCTTAACCAAACGATCCTTAACCAAATGATCCTTAACCAAACGATCCTTAACCAAACGATCCTTAACCAAACGATCCTTAACCAAATGATCCTTAACCAAACGATCCTTAACCGAATGATCCTTAACTAATCGATCCCTAACCGAATGATCCTTAATTGAATGATTCGTAACCGAACGATCCTTAGCCAAATTATCCTTAACCGAATGATCCTTAACCGAATTATACTTAGCCAAATGAGCCAAATGAGCCATCCAGCAGCCAAATCCCTCCTTTCCTAGCTGGTTAGCAGGGGCTGCTGGCCGACTGAAAAACATTTTTTTCCCACAGAATGAATCACCGTTGATGAAGAAGCCGTGGCTTATAAGATCAGAATGGCTTCAGGGGGTGTGTGTCAGTGTGGAGTGGTGCACACGATGTTGGGAGCCCTCAGGAGCAAGCTCAGCTACACTTGTTGTTCAGCAGATTCAGATTTTAATAGGGAGATTTTTAATGGGGAGATGATTTCTCAAATTGTTTCTTGCATACAAGAGGTGAAATAGTAAAGATACTGATCAATACTTCACTATCTCGCTAAAAAAGCCAAAGCAATACTGAAAAGGCAGGTGGCAGGATGGCTATGGCCATGTATCATTTTACATTTTTTATCAGTACTGTGTATGTGATTTTGAAAGTGAGTGGTGATTTCCACTGAATCAGAATAAAAAAAATCTTAAAAAAAACAAAAAACTGGCTGAAGAAAAGAATGTTTACTCACGGCCGGAACATGGAAACACACTTTTCAGCCCGACCTTTGCTATTTATAGACCCACAAAAATATTTACTGCAGAGATATTTCTTTCTTGTAATCAGAAAGATGAGGATAATCATTTGCAACTACTGAACGAAGACGCTATTTTTAAAGTACATCTTGACGTGTCGACATGGATTCAAACAGTTTATGACACAATTACGACCTCATTTACCAATATTGAATAATCCAAGCAATTTCTGTGTTTTTATTCCTGTCTGTCTCCACCTAATTAATTAGTGCATAGAATGAATTATATGAATAAAATATAATGTGCAGTAGATGTTACAGCCTTGTTTTAATTGCACCATTACACTTTTTCCTTGAACTTTCACAGAGTAAAGTTTAGATGTGATAGCTGCCCTGGTATTCACGAAATGTGTAAACCTTCTGATAAATATATATATATATTGAGTGGTAACTTTGAATAAACAGTTTATTTAGCGAGGTCAGACATATTCAAAGTAATGCTCCACAAAAAAACAAAAAAATTCACTGTGTTGTCTTACCTTAAATACAGCTATGTTTGGAGAAACTCTTTGGAGAGTGCACCTGCTTTTTCAGCAGATATATCCAGCCTGGAATTTCTGTAGAAGTGCCAGAATAATAGCTATATTTGTGTTTGGGAGGGATTCTGGTAGTTCCATGCGGACGTTTGTAAATATGGTACATTGTCTGGGAACGTACCGAATGCTAACAATCATGTTTTCTTTCTTTCATTTTGGGCGTTTTTTTAAAAAAAAACCTCGGTTTTTTAAAGTTTTCCACGAGGCCCCCTCAGGTTGTTTGTCACATGGCTGGTACGGTAACAGAGCTCATGGCTTTCTCGGCAAGGGATTCAATAACACGGACAGATCATTCTCGGTCACACGGAAGCGCAACTGGATAAAAGCGTCTGCCAAATAAATGTAATGTATGCAACGCAACGTAGGTCTTAAAATGTTTATTGAGCAAACCCAACAGTCCAGGCTGACTGTCTCTGTCCGGTCAGAGGGTGCAGAGGATGTCTCGGGGAGAGACGGAGATCACGGACGTGCCGCTCCAAGGACAGGAAAGAGACGCGGGTCACGGCGACCCCCGGAACCGGGACGGCACGGAGAATTCCCGCGCCGAGCCCGAACAGAGCAGAACCGCTGCGGAGCGCGCGGGTGAGGCCGAACCGCCAGGACCAATCAGAGATCTCTGTTGGTTTTTTGTTCTAGAATGGTTATGCTTGGACTCGGTCATTTATCATATTCATCTGTTTCGTTTTAAAAACTTGCCTCTCACAAGGTACAGGGAGAATTTATGCATTTAGAAAAATATTCTTGGCCTCTTCCTCAGACAGCTTGCCTTACTTGAACCTTCTCAGTGAGGCATAAGGACCAACACTGATAGTTACCTTACACCAGGGGTGTCCAATCTCATCCAAATAGGGCCAGGGTGGGTGCAGGTGTTTGTTCTAGCCCAGCACTAAGACACCTGATTCTACTAATGAACTAATCACAGTTTTAGAATCAGGTGTCGTAGTGCTGGGCTAAAACAAAAACCTGCACCCACACCGAACCTCTTCGGATAAGACTGGACACTTCTGCCCTGCACAGATGTAGTTTATCGCTGATGTCTGTGTATATAAAATATATTACTGATGTCTTTGTTATTAGTAATAAGAGAACACACAGCCTTTTCAGCTTTCTTAATATTAACAATGCACGTTTTACACCATTACAGCGACTTGAGAGACCCATGCACTTTATGGATAGCATAAATAGCCGCTAATTGCTATGTAAAAATATTTTAATGTATCAAATTTTGGGACAAATATGTAACTCTTTGGGTGTACGCTGACCTCTCTGTTTGACTTTTTGTGACAGAATCTGCAACAGAACAGCCACCAGACGCGAGTCTGGGAAAAAGTGATCGCTCTCTGACCGGTGACGTCTCGACCAATGAGAACTGCCGTCTCATCCCCCAACACACATCAACACCCAATCACACGCTGAGGGCAGGTACTGTCACCACCACTGATTTAGCACTGAATTCAGTATAAGCTATTGGAGTGGCTCTATTTTCTTTTATAATTAGGTACTGTAAAAACGGTTCTGCAAACGTATGTTAGATGATAAATTGTCATTTATGGAAATAATGCAAACAAAAATAACAGTATGGTTACAATGCACCTGGGGGCAATTGTTCCCCTAAAAGTTACATTGTTGCCATTACATTAGGGGCATTTAGCAGATGGTCTTATCCAGAGCAACTTACACAGCTTTCACATAAAAATTCTATATTGTTTCCCATATTAGTAATCACAGCAAGGTTCTGGACCTTCTAAATACCTATATATAATTTTTAAAAAGTTAAGTACCGGTTTAGATGTTTTCTCAGGACGTACCCGTTTGGTCTTGCCCTGCTTCGTTCCAGAGGCCGGCGGGCGTGAGAATCCCGCGGCCGATCTCAGGCGTGACCACGCCCCTCCGGCGGGCCTCGCCAACGGAGCCCCGCCCATCTGCACTCCGCCCGCTGCCGCCGCCGGCCATCCCGGGTGGCGGCCGCCCCAGCCGCCGCAGTGCAACGGGAAGGTCTGCCGCGACAAGAAGCGCCTGCCCTCCACCGCCTCCAGCGGCCACAAGAGCCTCAAAACCACCGCTTCTCAGATCCAGCAAGTGGCTGGAGATGGTGAGGAGAAAGACACACACACTCATAAATAAACACACACACACACACACACACACCACACCACAGTACTCGATCCTCTCTGGCTTTATCTCTAAGCCACCTTGGGTCCCCCATCGTGCTCAGTGTTTATCTGCCTGAACGCCATGCTGCTTTATCTTAAACCAGTCCCTAACGAACACTGCTCTGTATATGTTATGCTTCAGCTCTGAGTCTTACACCAATATTTAAGTGGCAAAATGCATTCATTTATATGGTTCTAATCTGGTACCTTGGTCATTATAGGTTCAGGGAGCTTGTGGACCACTAATTCATTTACAGACTTTTCCCCAAGGTGTTTTTTATAAACTGTATATTAATATTAATTGACATGCCCTCTGATTTCATTTTCCATCTTTACTTTTATGCTAATAATAATGCGAAGTCCCAAATTGGAAAGAAATGTACTTATTGGCTTTTGACATCTCTGTTTGCAGTGTCTGTACTGAAAGAAATTCTGGACAAATAGAACCTATTAATTTCACAATATTCAAATGTGTACACAATTACTTCATGTCTTCAGGATAAGTGAAAGCAGTTACCCATAGAGTTTTACACGCTGAATATGTTAATACCAGTGAGTATCACTGTAGGCACAGTAATTCATTTACAAGCTTTAGTGTGATATGAATGAGCAGTGAACACAATGGCCATGCTGGCTTCTGACATTGCACTGTGACTTTGCATGACTTGACTATCTTGTCTAGAATACTAACACTCTTTTCCCCATTTCTGTCGCCCTTTCCCATATACTTTCCCTTTCTCTGCTTCTCCCAAATAAACAAAAATTCCCTCTTCCTTTTTCTTCACTTTTGTTTGCCTCCACATTAACCGATTTGCTGTTCAAATTCTCTCCTCCATCCCTCTTTTAATCCTTCCCTCCCCTTCGCCTCCCCCTCCTCTTTCTGCAATCCCTCCGTTTCTCTCTCTCTCTCTCGCCGTCTCCCCCTGGCACTGCAGACCTGTGCGCCTCTCTCGTTCTGGCTTGCCTGTTCTGCCGGCTGTGGGAGTGCCTGGCGGCGGCGGGCGAGGGGTGCTGGGCGTGCGGCGTGTGCGTGTGCGCGTCCGCGCGCGGTGCCCTGCCCTGCTGCTGCTGCTGCTGCTGCGAGCCCGCCGTCCTGGAGGCCCTGCCGGCCGATTCGCCGCTCTGCTGCTGCTGCGGCGGCTGCGCAGGGCTCACGCCCGACTGCTCCGTCTGCGACCTCTGTCTCCAGGCAACCGAGTGCCTGGAGCTGGCCATGGAGATCTCCCAGCTGCTCTTCCATTAGCCTGGGCTAGCGCCCCGCCTAGCGCTCGACTTAGTACCCAGCCTAGCCTAGCACCAAGCCTACCACCCCACTTAGCACCCAGCCTAGCCTAGCACCAAGCCTACCACCCCACTTAGCACCCGGCCTAGCTCCCGAATTAGCGCCCAGCCTAGCCTAGCGCCCAGCCTAGTGCTCGGCCTAGCACCCCGCCTAGCGCCCGACTTTGCGCCCAGCCTAGCCTAGCGCCTTGCCTAGCGCCCGACTTTGCGCCCAGCCTAGTGCTCAGTTTAGCGCAGCCCCCCCCCCAAGACAGCCCCGATCTTGATAGGACCCATACAAGTGAAAGGTGGGAGTGCATAGCATAGCACTGTGCTGTGTTTCATGAAGCTGTGATATGTGATGAGGTGTGTGCGCGTGCGTGTGTGTGTGTGTGTGTTGCATGGCATTGTGTTCTGTTTTATGAAGCTGTGATATGTGATGAGGTGTGTGTGTGTGTTCTACAGCACTGTGCTCTGTTTCATGCTGTGATATGTGATGAGGTATGTGTGTGTGTTGCATGGCACTGTGCTCTGTTTCCTGAAGCAGTGATAAGTGATCAGGTGCGTGTGTCCCCTGCAGACTGCTGTGTCCACTGCGTACTGGCCTGCCTGTTCTGCGAGCTGCTCTCTCTCTGCTCAGTGCTGGGGCAGTGTATGGCCTGTGGGCAGGGCTGCGAGGCGCTGTGCTGCTGCGGGGGCGGAGCCACAGGAGGCGTGGCCTGTGGAGAGGAAGCCTGCTCGGCCGGGTTGGATTGTGGGATGCTGGAAGACTGCTGCGGGTCCTCCGACTGTCTGGAGATATGTCTGGAGTGTTGCTCCATCTGCTTTCCCGCCTAGTTCCGGTTCACGCGGCGATTTGCCGTGACGACCATGCCGAAATCCAGCCAAAGACACATCGGATGCAGTGGTCGCATGGTAGCTTTGTAACAAACAGTTATTGTGTCATTTTAGTCTTTTTTTACAGTCTTGTATTTATTTGGCCGTTTATTTTTTTCGTTTCCCGTTTTGAAAAATAGATTATATACCTGTTACAGAAGAGCTTTTCCATGTGACTACATTTATTCCTTACACAAAAAGTTAATATACTTAATAACCTAATATCCTCCCGGCAGAAAAAAGTTTTCAGTATTTATGGTTCTTGAGATTAAGTCCAGGGACTCGTAGGGGACAAAAATTTTAAGCTGGGTTTTAGGACACAGGAACCACAATCAAAGTGGTCTGGTGTACACTGAGTCAAGATGTGCCTGATGTAACCTATAAGATATATTCATGTTTTTAGAAAACCGTGTTTAACAGTACTTAGTCACGCGATCAATAATCCAAATGAAGGATTATTCTACTTTGTGTGCCAGTGCACATAAGAGGGCTCAATGGAAATGAACTGTTATATTGTACATTTTACACCAATAGAGTACCTTTTCTTGTGTGGAATAATATTATCTCTGTTAGAGTTGAATTACAACTGAATTATTTACTTTGTTACTGACGACACTATTGTAATGTGAATTTGCATTTTTCTAAATATTTATATTGTTTTTTTCAGTTTCTGTTGTAGTTTTAATGCTGTGAGTGCATTGTCTTGGTTACCTTTTCACATTAAGTTTTAAGCGGAAAACTGACAGATATATTTATTGTGGACATGATTAGGATGTATGACTTTTCCATTTAGCAGCCAATTACTTTACAGCCAAGGAATGACATCACTATTAGATTTGGTCATTTATGTGTACACCTGACCAGTTGCTGTGGGATATGAAGTTCTGCTGCAGCAGAGTAGGTCAAAGTCATGGCTTTTTGACAAATAATACAAGAGTAACAAGTGTTAGAAATATCAGAAACTAAATAAAAGTTTAGCATTTTTTGGAAAGAAATTGCCTTAAAACCACAATTTTCAAATATTATAATTAGGTTTACTTTTCTGATCTGTGTTAAAAATGAATAGTAAAAATGTGAAAATATTTCCTCACTTGAAATAGCATTTTTAAGAAACTTTGTGTTCCTTCTATTTTCTGTGTAATAAATCTCTGGTCATTTTTTTTTCTTTGCCTCTGACCTGTCTTCTGTTTTAACTTTAACATTTGCCTCCATGCACTCTCAACCAAACCCTACACTCTCAACCAAACACTGCACTCTCAACCAAACACTGCACCATGCTCTATCAATCAAACACTGCACTCTGAACCAAACCCTACAGTGTCAACCTAACCCTGCACTCTCAACCAAACACTGCACCATGCACTCTCAACCAGAAACTACACTCTCAGCCAAACACTGCACTCTCAACCATTACATTACAGGCCTTTGGCAGACGCTCTTATCCAGAGCGATGTACAACAAAGTGTATAAACATTACCAGGAACAAGTGTCGAAAGCCCTAGAGAGAAGTACCGGTCCAAGTGCAGAGAACAACCGCATAGTTCAACTTGGACCCTGAAGGTTAAACTGATTAACACTAACACAACGAGAACAGCAACAACGCAGTCTATGCAAAAATACAAGCAATAGTTAAGACGAGTGCAATAACTAGTCACCTACGAAACAGCTACCTAGTTACAACCCTAAGCTTACAGTCAATTTAGAGATTACAGGGAGGTAGGGAGGGATGGGGAGAGGTGCAGCCTGAAGAGGTGAGTCTTCAGTCGTCGCTTGAAGTGGGTCAGTGTCTCAGCTGTTCTGACCTCCACGGGGAGGTCATTCCACCATCGTGGGGCCAGAACAGGCAGGAGACGTGTTCGGGAAGCGCAGGTGCGAAGAGGGGGAGGTGTCAGGCGTCCTGAGGTAGCGGAACGGAGGGGTCTGGCTGGCATGTAGGGTTTGAAGATCAACCAAACCCTACAGTATCAAACCGACAAACCAAATTCCATTCTTTCTCTCTCTCTACCCTGCACACTCACACACACACACACATTTAAAAGCTGCACATCTGGCTGCGGGCAGCGTTCGGGGATTTTCCAGTGGTTGTGTGTACTTTGTGGAGTGAGGGCGAGAGGAGGGTGGTGGTGTTAGTGCCGGTTAGGGGTGGGGTGGAGGAGGAAAGTAAAATAAAGAGCCTTTTGTGTTTCAGCTCTCTCCAGTCTTTTCTGTTTTTATTACTTTTCACTTTTCGTCACAAAACATGCAATCGCTGAAACTGCCGCTGGTCCATGTGGCAAAGTGAAAATCAGGACATCCTGAATGTTAATGTTGGGTAAGGAAGCTTTTAGTTGCTTAGACATTACATTACAGGCATTTGGTAGACTTACAGAACTTTTTTACATAGCATTTACGTTGCATCCATTTATGGAGCTGGATATATACTGAAGCAATGCAGGTTAAGTACCTTGCTCGAGGGTACAATGACAGTGTCCTACCTGGGAATCGAACCTGCTCCACTGCTTCTAGAAGTCCACTGCTTTCAGTAACCAGTAGTTATTGTTATATCAGCATTAGAATGTTAAAAACACTCTAATCACATACTTGTGATCTTACCTCATATATTTAACCCTTTAAGGTGTAAGATAATATTATACAGGTGCGTTGATGAGCAGTATGTGGAGGTGGGAGGTTGGGGGAAAAAAATACAACTGGGGAAAAAATGTAGACTATCAACAAATACGTTCCTTGTTCAACTTCATCTTTTGTTTGCCGATTGCACGCAAATATTGCATTCCTTAAAATGATTTACAACGCGATGGGAATCTTTTGAAAACAGTGAGAAGAAAGGGGTTCAAAGAGCAGGAAAGAGACGCAGCAGATGTGATTATGGAATGGCTGACCCACTGGCACGGAATCCTGACCGGTGCAGACAGGAAGAGGGACACGTAAACCCCCCCCCCACCACCACCTCCACCATCCGCCCTGCCCCCTACCCCCACCTCCCCCACTCCATCTCCACCTGTGCTCCAACCCACATCGGTCCCCCCTGTGTTTAAAATGTGTGACTGCTTCGGTAACTGACCTTTGCTGTACTTGGCAGACATCGCCACCGCAGAGGAAGACGACGTGGCCAAAAGTCACACTTGCTTATGAAGAGTCTCCAAGACAAAGAGAGAGAAAGAAAGGAAGAGAAGGAGAGAGAAAGAAAGACAGAAAGAATTCCAGCACGAAGAAGAGAAACGGAGCGAACGAGGCGCTGCAGCCGCTGCATGGGGCAAGCGCGGTTAGGACGGTACGAAAATAGCGACATGGCTGGAATGTTACCTGAGAATTCCCCGGGGGGGGGGGGGGGTCGTAAAGCGAACGCGTCAGACGGTGCCCGGGCACGCGGGCGTGGACAGGAAAGCCCGCTGCCCCTCCCACCGCCCATGAGGCCTCAAACACAACACTGCGAGCCGCGCGCGCACCGGACAGACTCACTAAAACAAACGTTTATCAGACAGAGGACATCAGCAAAGTCAACTGTTATCCATCCGATAGCCACATTGTTATGTCCTGTCATGTTATCACAACTAACGCGTTAGTAATAATAAAACAACTCCATGCGTCTGGTCAAGTCTGGGCAGTGCAGTTACTGTTTGCGCTCGTAACAAAAAGGTAGTAACGGAATTGTAAAAGACAAGCTAATTATAATGTACATGTGCATCGATTGCAGAAAAAGCAAAAAAACAAAAACATTTGACGGCTTTTTTTTTAGAGAAGCGCTGTTTGCTCAGGCTCAACCAGCAGAAAAGAGTCTCTGTTTTCCCAAAAGACCAGCTGCCAGAGAAGGCCTGAGCTCAGCTCGGACCGGAAGTGTTTGTTTATAGTAGCGGTGCGCCAAAGCCAGCGTCAACAGGAAGTGGAGGAAGCGAGCGGACGGGGATGGCGTTGGCTGACGGGAGAGCCCAGGGGAGCGCCGGGCCCGGCCCAACGCCGCTGTTCCACTGACCTTTGACCTCGGAGCGCCAGGCTTCAAAGGGCCGGCCGACCGCCCGGACAGGAAGCAGCTTTTGCAGTGTCACTTCATCGAGCTCACTGCCAGCAGCTACGCCATTACCCTCCCATAGCCCCACATACAGCGCTGCCAGCAGCTATGCCATTAACCACACCCCCCACCCCCCAGCTACGCCATGACCCTCCCATAGCCCCACATACAGCACTCGCAGCAGCTACGCCATTACCCTACACCCCCCCCTAGCTACACCATCACCCTACCCCCCGCAGCTACGCCATTACCCTACACCCTCCAGCTACACCATTACCCTCCCATAGCCCCACATACAGCACTGCCAGCAGCTACGCCATTACCCTACACCCCCCCACCCACACCATTACCCTACACCCCTCCAGCTACACCATTACCCTACCCCCTCCAGCTACGCCATTACCCTACACCCCTCCAGCTACACCATTACCCTCCCATAGCCCCACATACAGCACTGCCAGCAGCTACGCCATTACCCTACACCCCCCCAGCTACGCCATTTCCCAACACCCCTCCAGCTACACCTTTACCCTACATCCCCCCAGCTACGCCATTACCCTACACCCGCCACACACACCATTACCCTACACCCCTCCACCTCCCATAGCCCCACATACATTGTAGTAGCTACACCATTACCCTACACCCCTCCAGCTACACCATTACCCTACACCCCTCCATCTACACCATTACCCTCTAACCCCCCAGCTACACCATTACCCTCTACCCCCCCAGCTACACCATTTACCCTACACCCCCAGCTACGCCATTACCCTACACCCTCCAGCTACGCCATTACCCTACACCCCTCCAGCTACACCATTACCCTACACCCCTCCACCTCCCATAGCCCCACATACATTGTAGTAGCTACACCATTACCCTACACCCTCCAGCTACGCCATTACCCTACACCCCTCCATCTACACCATTACCCTACACCCCTCCAGCTACACCATTACCCTACACCCCTCTAGCTATACCATTACCCTACACCCCTCCAGCTACACCATTACCCTACACCCCTCCTCCTCTCATAGTCTCACATACAGCACTGTGCAGAAAAAGCATTCTGGACAGAACAGAGTCCGTAATTCCCTTATTGTCCTTTTGAGGATGTTGATGTCCGTTCCACCCAGTCATCTGATGAGAGGCAGAAGTAGTAATGCTTGGCACTGGCTTTTAACTTCTGATGACTTTTGATGACAATGTGTGAAAGATCTGCATTGTCATTTTGGATCTGGGTTGTCAATTCCATTCCATTTACTAAAACAGGTTTAAGTGTGTTTGTTTGTTCATAGCTTAAACAGTACTGCCCCATCCACATGAAACTGTGACCTTCCAGTGACCTTCTAAGCCTTCAGCCACCGCCACATTGGGCTGTCACTGTGAAATTATAATCACTGCCCGGAGAAATAATTGCTCCATTTTCTATTTTCTTTTGTTCCTTACCAAAAAAAAAAAAAAAAGCCTTCCGGAGAAAATTTCCAGAGTGTAGCACCATTGGCGAAAAGTTTCATGCTGGCAAACCCAGCTACTCTGCACATTCCAGCTCGGGCAGGGAGGTAGACCACTAAACCAGTGTGTGGGCAGCGTGTTCTGCAGAGGTTGAGCTACAGTTCTCTTCAGTCACATTTCATTTTTAAATAAATATCTGACACCCCAGGCCAACACAACAATTCAGCCCTTCCAAAAAAATCAAACGGCTATTCTTTGCTGAAATGTTTTTGCTGAATAGTAGAAATAAGACCCTGTGTTTAAAATTAGGCCTTCATTGCGTTACGAATCATATTTTAAGTCTTTTTTTTTTTATTGTATTTACACTGCACGTGGGGCTGCACAATTACCTCTACACTGTTTTCTCTTCTCTGTCCCTCTTTATTTCTTCCTCTGCTTTTTTCTCTCTTTCACTTTCCTCTTTTCCCGCCCTTTAAACTTCTTTCGCCCGTCTCCCTTCTCTTCTCCCTCCGTCTCAAACTTCCTCAGTCCCGTCTCCCTAACAACCAGAATCACATCGGTAGTAGATAAACACGGGTAAAATAATAAATTGCAGTAAAAGGCGAACACCAACAGCCGAGCTGCTGAACCTGACAGAACACAAAAAAACGGGACAGAGTTCAAAGAGTGTCGAGGAAACTGCGCATTGAGCGTGGAGTTTTATTTTTAGATGAAATTTTTTCTCTCAGTTCAGGTTTTTTTAAAAATGAAAACAGCAGATGTGCAGACTTTGCCAAAACCAACAACCCAGCAGGAGTCCCTCTGGTATTTAGGGTACCAACGCCTTGAAAAACAAAAAAAGGAAAATAAAAGAAAATGGCTATCTGCCCAGCATCCATTGCAGATAAATTAGAACAGCCGTTTGCTCCAAATATTTAATGTATTTGTTACGCATACGGGGGGAGAAAATTCATTTGATATCAAATGAATTATGTGGTACGCACCCAGCTAAGCCTGGGTTAAACTAATAGAATTCATCAGGGAGAGCAAACAAATTCCAAAACGAATAAAGAATTGCGAAGGGGAAATGACTTTTTTGCAGAGAGAACTATTAATTTTAACAGACAGGGACACAGTGGGCAAAACCATATTTCACAGAGCCCTACTGGACCAGCCAGCAACCTGCTGTTTTCTTGACTATGTGGGTTTAAAACAAACGTGTGTAAGCGCGCGCACACGCGCGCCCAAACGCACGAAATATACATAAGATTCTGTAGACACACATATATAATGTCGTCATAATTACAAGGGCAAATGCACTTCTCGTTAACACCCTTTCATTGCAATAGTCGTGTTCATCCACACACTTCAATCACAACGCCCAGGAATCCAAATGTGCGCCGCGGATAAAAGGGTCATAAACCGCCCGCGAGAGACCAGTTCACCGGTTCCAGCCCTTTTCGACCAGGCGTGGCGCGTGGCGTAAGTAGGGAATGGCCACCGTCCAGGTCTTCAAAGAGAGGGCTGAAACGGAATCCTTTTATCTCCGAGATCAATCAAGCTTAATTTGGCATTAATGCACTCCATAATATTGTTACTTACAGTACAGTGGCACTTTGCAATTTAGGCTACAGCTTGAAAGAAAAGAAAAATTACTTGCAAAAATATTAAGTACGATTGCAGTTCATTCACCAAGCCCATCGATTTTCGAGCTCAAACAGTAGATATTTGGTTTGTTTTACACTTAATGGGATGATAATTAGTCTGCGTGTCAAAACGGATTTAATCCCTGGGGATATGTACTGCAAATGGCTGTTCGGGTCTTATTCAGAGGTTCAGTACACTTATCAAAACCTTTCAATAGAAAGAAAATACACATAGGACAACTGTAAAATTGTACCTTAATTAATGGCTCAAACAGGAATTCGCGTACAGTGACATTTTACATACGCACTGAGGCAGAAAATGCACATTCCATCAGCGAGTGTTTAGTGCAACTTTGGCAGTTCCTCGCATATTACGTCTCTCGTTTGAAAACTTGAAAAACTTTTCACTTCAGCTGTTCAGTCTTTAAGTGCCTCCGTTAGAATGTCTTATAAACCGCCAATAATACACTTATAATTGCAATAATACACTTCCCTACGAAGGTCTCGTTTATCCAATGGTATGCCTTCACTGTAATGCTCCCAGACACTGACACAGACGCTCTTAAAAAGAAAACACATTTGCCGAACCCTCGGCCGTTCACATCCCCACTAATATGCTCGATGTTAGTAAATTACTGCCATCTACATGAGCAATGATAGCTCTCAATGCGAAGGCTGAGAGCTCAAACTCCCAGTGCATCTGTGTGTGAACAGGAGGCGGTACACTAAAAGCTATCCATCACTCGTTGTTCACTCAGCGAATCACAGCTCTCTTAAGAGCCATTCAGGCAACCACTGCTTGCCTCGCTGACTTTGAAAAGATTTTCACCCTCTGACTCAAGACATTTCAGAATCTGTTGTCAGAAAGCAGACATGTTGAATGGTGAAGAACAGAGCTGCCCCACCTTGTTCCTGGAGATCTTTCATCCGGTAGGTTTTCACTTCAATCCTAACAAAACATACCTCATCCAACAGAGAGATATATTGTTGAGCTGCCAATTAGTAGAATCAGGTGTGCCAAATTAAGGTTGAAACGAAAACCTACAGGACAGTACATCGCCTGGAACAGGGTTGGGCAGCCCTGCTGTCGAACAACCCATAATGCAGCACGGCCCCAGTTGACATCCATGAAGAGTTCTCTCTATGGAATTAAGCTTGGACAAGTGCACCCAACACATATGCAGTACACACACAGACCAGTGGTACAGGGCGGAACACGTTACCATGACCACGTTACCGTGACTACATTGTTTCCCGGTGCAGTAAAGAACACACAGAACTAACCGTTCCGAGACACCACGCGAACGCATCGCTCAACCGCGTGACCACTGAGCAGCGTGGTGGACGGCGGAGGGCCCCAGGGGTTCAGGCAGGGTCACGGAGGAGTGCGGAGCTGTGAGAACACATTTTCGACTCTCTCACGACCAGGAAGTACTCCTCCGCACGGGAAGGAAGACGGGCTGAAAACTGAGACAGAGACATCAGTTAAACAAAACGAGCTAAGAGCCAGATAATTATGTTATAGTGTCAACGAGAATACTGGTGACATCATTAATGCACTAGAAGCAGCAAAATGTTCACTTATACTTGGTCCATCAAGTAATTGGAAATTCAATGACTGCACATGGCTGAAATCTTTCAGTCAAACCCAAATCTTTGCTATGGGAGTCCTCTGTCTTGTCCAGAAAGGGCCGGTGTGGATGCAGGATTTTGTTCCAGCCAAGCAGTAACACACCTGATTCTAATCAACCACTAGATTCTTTGCTAAGGACCTTGATTAGTAGAATCAGGTGTGTAACTGCTTGGTTGAAACAAACGCCTGCATCCATACCGGCTTTCTCTGGATTAGATTTAAGACCACTGCTTCACTAGATATTCTGAGATATATAACTAATTCAGTAACTAAGTACAGCTTATTGGCATTCTGTGGGCTCTTGAATTATAAATAAGATATTCGACTTGATTAATCTATAAATTATCACAAATGTGTATATTTTCCCTCCAAGTACTGGGTGGACGAAACGTCTTGTTAAGAGTCCGGTGAGTGTCGTGCAAGGTCTCCCTCTAGTGGAGAATTTCAGCATTTGGTCTGTTCACTCATCACTGAGCTGATGAAATGGTAGTATGGCATGAAAGGCTTTGATTTCCCTTTAACTTTTGCTCTGAGGTTAGAAAAAAATAAAATATTATCCCAGTGTTTGATCTGATGGTTTCAAACATCAATAACATTTTGTAAATGCACCTGAAACAATGTTCAGACTATATGAATGGAATAAACAAGACTGTCGAGAAAATCTGGCCTTTAATAATGATAAAATGTCCTTTTTGAATGTGTAATACAGGAATACATTTTTATTATCTGTTTGAGCCATGATGTCCAGCATTAGAACAGATGGGTCACATCACTGTCGTCTGGATTCTTAATGGTTTACAGCTCCCAAGAAATTGCCTCCCAAAACCACGGCCGTACAGTTAGTCGAGTTTAGACCACTGTTTCGGGAACAGAACGTCGGGAAATCTGCTGACCGTGCTTCTACAGCTCAAGGGGAGGTTGGCACACCCCCCACAGTTCACTAGTTCATCTTCCGTCACACGAACCCCAAAAGCTCACAAACAAAACAAAACAAAAAAAACTCTTCATTCTGGTTTGAGGCAGACAATCACTCGTGTTTATTTCATCTTACAATTTTAATATGTTTACTTAAAAATTCTTTAAAAAAAAAAAAAAAAGACAAAATGACATTAGTAAAACTACGCGACTTGCTCTTCAGTGGCAGCATAAACAGAAGAATAAATCAGATTATAAGTCATGAATACAGTCTGACAGTCTGCGGAAAACAGAAAAAATAAAAAGGATAAAAGACAAGTTGCGGTAATTTCCCTTTAAGTTTGTCTTACACAGGAGATCAGAAATCTTTTTTTATTATTATTACAGTACACATTTTCAAATACAGCAGCAATGGAAGTCATTTTCATCATAGATCTGTGCTGCTGATGATGGCCGTTCTCAACCAATAAAGTTATGCTTGTTGTAGTTACCCAGGAACAAAATTGTGTAAACCTCTTTCATATTAATGAAAGAACGGTCACCAGATAATGCTTAAAAAGATAATTCTTTAAAAACAGATTGCTACATAGCCTTCTAATGAGATGGGATACGAAATATCAACTGAGCATAAACATTTCTAAAATATTAATGGTTTACCAATAAATGTTATATAACTGTGTGTAAAATTCATACTACTCTCTCTGGCACAAAATTAAAAATTAAAAACTAAAAAAAAAAAAAAAAAAAAGCTTCTCAGTAGCTAATCGTGATCCAGCACTCTTCCTGTAAAACTGAAACGGGACACTGGGACTACGGTCACACCCCGTCCAGCTGTTCCCAAACATACGCAACCCAGAGGAGAGGACAGGCTGACCCCTGGTTGACCCCCAGCTGACCCCCAGCTGACCGGGCTCCTCGAGACCCTGAACACACCCAGTAAACAATCCAAAGCACAACTCGGATTCCCACGCGAAGATCCCTCAGAACATCGACACACTTCTGACAGGGCCTGACACAACACACTGCCCAGAAGACCCGCTCAAGGTGCAGTTTAAGCTGCGCAGCAGTTCCTTTCCCCAAGAAGGGGGGGGGGGCACACCCCCATCATCGAACGCGACTGCACAGTCCAAAAGACCCAGTTAACCCAACTCTCTGTCCTGTCTGTCTGTACGTACGAGGCCATAGATTCTGTTCTCCTGTTTGTTACACAGTAGAGGAGGGGGAGGAGACAGGAATTTCAACGTCTGAAAAACAGGAGAGACCAAATTCTCTCACCACAACAGATACGGACACCACAGTGGACTGCATCCCCTTTGAAGGCAAGGCCAGTCCTGACGGTCACAGTCGCAGACGAAACGGCACACGGAACGCAACCCCAGCAACACCACAGGACGCACACCCGACAACTTACCACACCCTGACAGATTCCACACGCACAGAGACACCACAACAAGCCGTCGACAACCACCCCACCCCCCCACCCCCCCCCTGACTCCCACTCCCACCCTCGCCCCCTGCCCTGAAAGGTGCACAGCACCCCCAGGGCATCACCACTCTCTGCATGCGGCTGACGTGGACAAAACGAGCCCGAAACCTACTGTGGACCTGCTATCCAGACTCCACCGGACTGCGAAAGGAACGGTGCATTCCGCCAGCAAACGCTGAAGAAACGCTCGCGAGCAGAATCAGAAAACTGAGGCGCACAGAAACAGATTAATTGCTGTTACGCGAGCAATAGAGAGGGAAAAGGATATTTTTTTAAATGCTAGCTGCATCAATACCAAACCTAAGGTATAATGTATAACGACTAACACAACTGTAGAATACACAACCTATTTAAAAATATAAAAAAAACACATTCCATCATATAGTATACTGTGAAATATATGTGTATGTACACGCAGACAGACACACACACAGACACACAAGTGTATTGCATACAGACACACTGATTAGTCCGTTTTTTCATTATTTTTCTTTTCATTTTTAATTGGGATAAACATTATTCTACTGCCCTGCTGCTATCACTGAGCGTGGCGTCATGCTTAATGTGTGAAAATATATCAGCTAGCTACGCAACCAGAAGTTACACTTCTCTTCAATACATATTGCTTTTATACATGATCTATTTAAAAAAAAAAAAAAAAAAAAATCTTTTTTAATAAGAAGCAAACTGGGTGGTGAAATTAAAGGATTTAAATGAAGAAAAAAAAAACCTTAAACTTCAGCCCTTCTCGATGTCAAACATGAGGAGTTGAGGAGTTTGTGACTTTACCCTGAAATCAAAACAAGAGGCACCCAAACTCTGCGGAATTCTGTGGCTACTGGGGCTTCTAGAGGGTGTTTTTTTTTTTGGTTTACGCTACACGCATAGCATGTCCATGTTTGGGTAAATATTCGCATTTGCAAATATCAAGCCAAATCAGTGATCTTTAAAAAAATAAATAAATTTAAAACATCCAGGGAAACATTTCACCTCTTTTTCCCATAAGAGAAGAAGATCCTGCCGTGTCAACCATGGTTCAGATTCTCCCAACATGGAGGATATGGCAGTTATTTCTGCCCCTAATCAGGCGGCCATCTTAGCCCACACAAACCAGCCGTACGGAGCTGCTCTTTCCTTCTGAATACAGGTCATGAAATGGCTGGCACATGAACAGCCATTATTAAAGAAAAAGAATCAGTTGGTTACTCACAAAACTTTTCATTTTCATTTGATTAAAACGGCACATTGAACAACTTCGTTCCCTGCATATTAAAAAAGAGCACTCCACCACCGTTCATTCTTTGCGTTTTAAATGGTATTTCTTTCTCAGAATTGAGTCGTGGACCATACCGGAGCCAAGGTCACGTGGGAACAGAGCAAAGCATCCAACAACAGTCTGTACGGACACACTGAGGGGGTTTAAGGTTAAGGGATTAAACATTGTTTTTTGTTTGTTTTTGGTGCGACGGCTGACTGAGCCAACGCAACATTTCCTCTTTTCGTTTCCACGATTCTTTTACACGATTATGACAAAAAGCGCCACTGAGTTTAAAAACATCAAATAAAACAAAAAAAAAAACAATGGAATGGATCTTCATCATTTGAATTATTGGCTGCTCGTAGACTAATACGGGTTTACTGTGATACCTCCGCTAAGTTCTCTGTTCCAAACCCAGTTCCAGATTCAAACAGCCAGACACGGTTTATGGTTCATTCTCTTAGAGCCATGTTCAGGCTGGCGGTAGGCTACTTTTTTGAAGCACGTTCTATTAGTAATACTAATATATTAAGAAGTCATCGCAGAAGATTTTGAAGAAAGGCCACTGAAAATACTGAAATTAGTTAGCAAGTTAAATTCATACCAAAACGCAGTCAGGTTGAACTATGAGGGCGACACTCCATGACGAGCTAAGTATAGTATAATATAACTATCATAAACAATTGCCTATTGGACACCAATACAAATGCATTTTGTTGTGAGGATATTGCTGGTTGCATATTAAAGAGGGCAAACTTTGTATGAATTCCACACCATAATCTACCATTTCTTAGCACTCATAAAATTTCACTCATACAAAAAAAAAAGTTATCACAGTGAGCAAACATTTAAACTTATTGCTTAAGATCTCTTGATGCTTGCTTTGGGAAAGTCTAACCTACAGAGGAAGAGTGTGTGTTTCAAACCAGATCGGTCTCGCAAATCGGTCTGTTGCGATGTGAAACACACGTGAAATCACGAGCCAGTCGGGCGGAAAGACAGTGAGACAGAGGCCGTGTCATTGGAAGACGCGGGCCTACAGATGACCTCTAAAGCTAAAGGACACGCCCAGCCTTTCGGCGGGAGTATCCCAGGATGCACTGGTAAACGGCCGAACGACGGTGGACCACAGCGACATCCCCAGACATGCTACAGTTGGAGGCGGGATGTATTACCAACTAAAACAGATGTTCTGTTAAAGGGAGGTTAAAGGTTTTATCATAAAAATAGTGGTACAAGAAGCAGTGTTGCTCTGGAGTGGACAGCCCATCCGGAAGCAGAGTTTAGAGATGTTTAAAGTGTTGTTCAGCCTACTTCCTGTCGCGTTCTCTCTCTGAGCTTGCTGACACGAGCTCAGCCTGAACCAAGTTCACAAATGACAGTGCAGTCCACAATCCCTTTTGTTACCGACAGGCTACGATCCTTTAAATCAGGTGTACATTCATGCATACAATTATATATATATATATATGTGTGTGTGTATAAAAACAAATCTGCGTAATAAAATAAAAATAAGAATTTTTCTGGTTGTCTAAGCACTTTTCATCTTTCTAATGTTCATCTTTGCTTGCACCTGAAACACAGACAGGTGAGGCTAATCTAATCCCTCCGGGATTAGAGTGCGTATAACTATTCTAGTTAGGATACTGTATATACAGTAAAATTTAAGGAAAAAAAAAAACGAAAAGAAAAGCAGATATAAACCTAGAACATACTTTCCAAACAAAATCTACTATTGATGTTAATAAATGTCTCTTCTTTTAGTTTCTTTTCTATTTGTAGCGCAGAGTTCTGCGGATGGGAACCCGTCGGGGAAAGAGCCACAGCACCTTCTGCACCGCAGGTCTCGCCGAGCTCGTTCAACTCTGCGCTGACCCAGAACCTTCCGCCCGAGAGCTCTAACGGAAGTCCAGGGGGTAGGGGGGGAAACGGCATTTTTGAATATCAGCTGCATTACCCATCATTGGGATTGGGGGTTGGGGGGGGGGGGGATCTGCTTGCTGTTAGGGAGATGTGGGATCTCGCACTTTACAGACGGGACACCCCCGCCAAACTGGATTCAGCGCTGGGGGGGAAAAAAAAACCTGGTCCAAAAGAGGGATGGGCAACTGAACAAGAAAAAGGGGGTGGGGGGGAGAGACCGCTTCTCACTTCGTCGTTTCCATGGTTACACAGGACTGGCACACACCTAACAGGAAGTGAGAATGCAGAAGGCTGCTGTGGCTCTTTAGAGAGAGAGAGACAGAGAGAGAGAGAGAGTGAGTGTTGTCCCCCCCCCCCCCGGCGAACGCCCGTGTCCAGCCCCCCCCTCGCCCAACGCCGCGGCTCTCCGCGCACACGTTCCCGCTACGCTGCCGAACCCGGTCACGAGTCCTCCTCCATGCTGAAGCTGCTCCTCCGGCTGCTGGTCTTGGAGGCGCCGGGGGAGACGGACGAGAGGAGGGGGTCGGCGCCCCCTACGGGCGACAGGGCGCTGCCGCCGTCGTCGTCCATGAGGATGTCGTCCAGGCCCATGTCCGACATCAGGGAGGCGTTGAAGGCGGAGGAGGCGGGGTCGTCCAGCTCGGCGAAGCTCAGCGACCCCAGGTCCAGCGGGCTGCCCAGGGCCACGCCCCCCGGGGAGGCGGAGGGGGGCGGAGACAGGAAAGAGGAGGCGGCCTGCGCGGCGGAGGCCCCGCCCAGGCTGAGGAGGGACTGGGAGAGGGCGTCGCCGGAGGCGGGGTGCTGCTGCTGCTGCTGCTGCTGGAGCATGTCCAGCTCAGGGGACAGCGCCGAGGAGGCCGACAGGCCGTGGATTCGAGCCTGCATCTCCAGCTCCTGAGCAAAGACACACACACGCCTGCGTTAGCTCTACACACACACACACGCCTGCGTTAGCTCTACACACACACACACACACACACACGCCTGTGTTAGCTCTACACACACACACGCCTGCGTTAGCTCTACACACATACACACAGTCTGCGTTAGCTCTGCACACACGCCTGCGTTAGCTCTACACACACACACACACACACAGCCTGCGTTAGCTGTACACACACACACACACACACACGTTAGCACTACACACGCACACGTACGCCGGCGTTCCCCCTGAGATCTCGGCCAGCGCGCACACACACACACGCACACACACACACACACACACACATGCAGACATGCACACCTGTAGTTTACAGAGTGAAACCAATATTAAGGGGCCTCATTGTAACGTGTAATTAACCGCAAAGATGGATGAACTGCTGTTCCCAGGACAGCAACTCCATTCCAGGAACGGAGGGTGACGCTGCATCTATAAATACGCTCACTAACTATCGTACAGACGATGGCCGGAAAAACTAAAATGGCCGAATTGTGTTTACATCCCAGTAGCGATTTTAACGGGAGCGTGGGGCTTTCCTGAGCGGGCCAGCATGGCAGGATTACTGCGCTGTAAGGCTTAGCAGAGACTGAGAGGCAGTCGCTGCATCGGGCCTGAATGTACAGAATGCACAGTCTGTCTGCGAGATTCCATTCCAAGCGGGATCAAGCGCGGGCTCCACGAACAGAAACAGCAGCTCTCTGAGGGCTGCTGAGCAGTCCTTACAGGACGACGTAAACATGGAAACCCACAGCCTGCTCCTCCTAAAGCCTGAGTCACATTCACAGCTTGCTCCTCCTAAAGCCTGAGTCACATTCACAGCTTGCTCCTCCTAAAGCCTGAGTCACGATCACAGCCTGCTCCTCCTAAAGCCTGAGTCACGTTCCTCCTAAAGCCTGAGTCACGTTCACAACCCGCTCCTCCTAAAGCCTGAGTCACGTTCACAGCCTGCTCCTCCTAAAGCCTGAGTCACGTTCACAGCCTGCTCCTCCTAAAGCCTGAGTCACGTTCACAGCCTGCTCCTCCTAAAGCCTGAGTCACGTTCACAGCCTGCTCCTCCTAAAGCCTGAGTCACGTTCACAGCCTGCTCCTCCTAAAGCCTGAGTCACGTTCACAGCCCGCTCCTCCTAAAGCCTGAGTCACGTTCACAGCCTGCTCCTCCTAAAGCCTGAGTCACGATCACAGCCCGCTCCTCCTAAAGCCTGAGTCACGTTCACAGCCTGCTCCTCCTAAAGCCTGAGTCACGATCACAGCCTGCTCCTCCTAAAGCCTGAGTCACGTTCACAGCCTGCTCCTCCTAAAGCCTGAGTCACGTTCACAGCCCGCTCCTCCTAAAGCCTGAGTCACGTTCACAGCCTGCTCCTCCTAAAGCCTGAGTCATGTTCACAGCCCGCTCCTCCTAAAGCCTGAGTCACGTTCACAGCCTGCTCCTCCTAAAGCCTGAGTCACGTTCACAGCCTGCTCCTCCTAAAGCCTGAGTCAGGTTCACAGCCTGCTCCTCCTAAAGCCTGAGTCACGTTCCTCCTAAAGCCTGAGTCACGTTCCTCCTAAAGCCTGAGTCACGTTCACAGCCTGCTCCTCCTAAAGCCTGAGTCACGTTCACAGCCTGCTCCTCCTAAAGCCTGAGTCACATTCACAGCCTGCTCCTCCTAAAGCCTGAGTCACGTTCACAGCCTGCTCCTCCTAAAGCCTGAGTCACGTTCACAGCCTGCTCCTCTCAAAGCCTGAGTCACGTTCACAGCCTGCTCCTCTTAAAGCCTGAGTCACGTTCACAGCCTGCTCCTCCTAAAGCCTGAGTCACGATCACAGCCCGCTCCTCCTAAAGCCTGAGTCACGTTTACAGCCTGCTCCTCCTGAGTCGCCTGAGTCACGTTCACAGCCCGCTCCTCCTAAAGCCTGAGTCACGTTCACAGCCTGCTCCTCCTAAAGCCTGAGTCACGTTCACAGCCTGCTCCTCCTAAAGCCTGAGTCACGTTCACAGCCTGCTCCTCCTAAAGCCTGAGTCACGTTCACAGCCCGCTCCTCCTAAAGCCTGAGTCACGTTCACAGCCTGCTCCTCCTAAAGCCTGAGTCACGTTCACAGCCCGCTCCTCCTAAAGCCTGAGTCACGTTCACAGCCTGCTCCTCCTAAAGCCTGAGTCACGTTCACAGCCTGCTCCTCCTAAAGCCTGAGTCACGTTCACAGCCTGCTCCTCCTAAAGCCTGAGTCACGTTCACAGCCTGCTCCTCTCAAAGCCTGAGTCACGTTCACAGCCTGCTCCTCCTAAAGCCTGAGTCACGTTCACAGCCTGCTCCTCCTAAAGCCTGAGTCACATTCACAGCCTGCTCCTCCTAAAGCCTGAGTCACGTTCACAGCCTGCTCCTCCTAAAGCCTGAGTCACGTTCACAGCCTGCTCCTCTCAAAGCCTGAGTCACGTTCACAGCCTGCTCCTCCTAAAGCCTGAGTCACGTTCACAGCCTGCTCCTCCTAAAGCCTGAGTCACGTTCACAGCCTGCTCCTCCTAAAGCCTGAGTCACGTTCACAGCCTGCTCCTCCTAAAGCCTGAGTCACGTTCACAGCCCGTCTCTGAGTATTTCATCGACTGCGGACCGCTAAGCCAAAAGGGCCGCTTCCCAAACGAGCATGCTGAGGGGAACTCAGATAGAACGAGCAGATTGAAATTGTATAAAGAGCACTTCTTTAATGAACGTGCGTGTGTGTGTGTGTGTGTGTGTATGTATGTAGTGTGTGTGTGCAGTATGTGTGTGTGTGTGTGTGTAAGTGTGTGTGTGTGTGCGTATGTGTGTGTCTGTGTGTATACTGACCTGTATGCGCAGTAGCAGGCTGCGGTTAACGTGTGTGTGTGTGCGTGTGTGTGTGTCTGTGTGTATACTGACCTGTATGCACAGTAGCAGGCTGCGGTTAGCATGTGTGTGTGTGTGTGTGTGTGTGTGTGTGTGTGTGTGTGTGTGTGTATACTGACCTGTATGCGCAGTAGCAGGCTGCGGTTAGCGTGTGTGTGTGTGTGTGTGTGTGTGTGTATACTGACCTGTATGCGCAGTAGCAGGCTGTGGTTAGCGTGTGTGTGTGTATACTGACCTGTATGCGCAGTAGCAGGCTGTGGTTAGCGTGTGTGTGTGTGTGTGTGTATACTGACCTGTATGCGCAGTAGCAGGCTGCGGTTAGCATGTGTGTGGGTATACTGACCTGTATGCGCAGTAGCAGGCTGTGGTTAGCGTGTGTGTGTGTGTGTGTGTGTGTGTGTGTGTATACTGACCTGTATGCGCAGTAGCAGGCTGCGGTTAGCATGTGTGTGTGTGTGTGTGTGTGTGTGTATACTGACCTGTATGCGCAGTAGCAGGCTGTGGTTAGCGTGTGTGTGTGTGTGTGTGTGTGTGTGTGTATACTGACCTGTATGCGCAGTAGCAGGCTGCGGTTAGCGTGTGTGTGTGTATACTGACCTGTATGCGCAGTAGCAGGCTGCGGTTAGCGTGCTCCAGCTTCTTCTGCCGCGTCTCCATCTCTTTGGTGCGCTGCTGCTCCTTCTGCAGCTTGCGGATGTAGTCCACCGACGCCTTCAGGATGGTGCCCTTATTCCAGCGCATCTCCCTGCGCCGCCAGCAGAGGGGGACAGAGAGCAGCGTTCAAACACACAGGACTGAGCACAGTCTGAGCACAGACAAACTGACTGAACACAGAACAGCTGAGCCATTCCTGCATGCTCTAGTGCTTTCTGTCTGTACTGTCCAATCTCCACACTGGCTGAGCATCGGGTACTGTATATCCATACACACATACACAGAAATAAGTGAACATGGAATACTGACGGGTCGCTTGACTTGGGGATGAGCGCTCCCAGCTCCTTGATGCGGTCGTTGATGTTAAACCTCCTCCTCCTCTCGACTGCACAGGGGAGAAACGCGCGTCAGGTGGGGAAGGACACGCAAAAAACACGGATGCATTTCAGATGTAACGAGGAGAACGTGCAGAGACGCGCAGGATGGCACCACACGGATCGCACACACACACACCACGCAGCACCGCAGCACCAAGCACACACGCACGCACGTATGCACACACACACACACACACACACGCACACGCACACTCAGCACACTCAGCACACTCAGCACACATGCGCTCACACGCAGCAGGAGGGAAACTCACTCAGGTTGTGGTTGTCCTTTTTCTGACGTTCTTTCATGAGGGCTTTCGCTTCTGCATCTGGAAAAAAAAAAAACGACACATTTTTACCCCACGTTGGAAAGACTGATGTAAGTGTTAAAATATGTTACAGCTAAAAACAGACATCTGGAGCAGAATCTCCTGCCATTTTGATATAATTTAATCACAACTGCGCAGTGACAACATAAAAATCAGTAACAGAACAGAAATGACACGCAAATCCAGCACATTGCTGCAAGTTGTTCAGAAAGATACACAGCAACGTGCGCTACGCTCCTCTGGTCTCTGTGCTTAGGGCTTCACACTAAACCCTCCCGTTTACTCTGGGATTGATTTTGCGAACATTTGCTTCATTAACAGTCAATAACAGAAAGAAATTTGTAATAATTACATTTTGGAAACGGCGAGTTGGCCGATGGTGTCTGGGGGACTAAGTAAACGGTCAAAGGTTAGGAGAAAAATACAGAACACACAGCAGAACAACAGATCAGGGGCGCACAACTCCGGTCCGGGAGGGCCGGCCGATCCGTGCGCAGGTTTTCGTTCCAACCGGTTACCGCAGTTTTAGATTTCTGAATCTAAGCCGGTTACTCCCGTACTCGAACACAGGAAAAGCATTAGCACACACTCGCAGTCTACGGCCGTAGCTGGCGCTTATAACGAAGCGTCAGCTCGATATACGACTGATCCAGTTACGTAAATTAAGAGCAGAGGTTGGAATGAAATCCTGGGACGGATCGGGTCCTCGCTGTGCAGTTCTGAGGCCCGGAGCGGGACCGGAGCGGCATGCGGTCGTACCCGTCAGCTCCCTCTTGACGTTGGGCAGGTCCGCGGGGCAGGAGTTACTGACGGTGATGGTGGGAGCCGCCATCCCAGCGCTGCTGTACACGTCCAGGAGGTTCCCCGACACCGGCAGCTGGAAGCACCCAATCAGAACGCAGAGTTCAGGACAGGCCACACCCATCGAATTATCATTACATTACATTACAGGCATTTAGCAGACGCTCTTATCCAGAGCGACGTACAACAAGTGCCCACCCAGTTATGTTATAGGTTACCAGTTTTTTTTTTGTTGCTGTCTCTTTTTTTATTTGAACTGTAATGCCATTTGAAACTGTGTTGTGTTATTTAAGTAATCAAAGAAGACGAGTTAATCTCAGCACCAAGCTTCCCCAATTCCTCAAAACCACAGAACGTGTCAGACAAGCACGCCTGCTGTTTTTTAAGACTTCCTCTTACGTGTCAGTCACAATTCATCACATCAGAGATAAATGACAGCTGTGAAATAAATTACCATAACCAGAAAGCAAAGAGGGGGATCCACAAAATCTACAAATATTTGCTGTGTGAAAATATATTCTCAAAATTCAAGAATGTGCAAAAACTGTCGCTGTGTGTCAAAATGACTTGCCAGGAATGTGTTATTCAACTGAAAGAAGAACTACTGAATCAGTGCAGCAAAGATGACTAATCTTGTCTTGTAAATGGAAATGTTGGTGAAGTACACATAAAAATGTACTCAACAGAAAATAAAAATACATATTTACAAAAAGAAATTCCATCAGCTTATAGTTCAAATTTTTTTTACAAAGGAACAGAACTCTTAAAAAACTCCTTGAGTTCTAGGAAAATATACTTAAATGCCAAAATAATTAACCCATTAAGGTGCAAGGTCACAAATATGTAATTAACCCTAATGCTGATGTCACAATCACTACTGGCAATTGAAAGCAGTGGAGTTCTAGAACACTGGCGTAGAATTTTGGGGAAAGACAAATTCCATCAATGAAATGAATGCGAAACGGAACTTCCACAGGCGTGCCTCGCGATCTTTGCGGTGACAGTGAATCCTTCATCGTCAGCAGGCCCTGTTCCATTCTCACTGTCCTTTCTGATTCTGCGATGCCCGGCGTTGGCTGTGTCGCCACAGTTTCCGCAGAACACCGCGAACCGTTCCTAAAAGAACGAGGCTCAACCTGAACGCCCACGTGTTGGTCTGTCGCTGACGCCGCTCTTAATCTGTACATTACAAAGTGCTAAAACCCGTTACGGCCCGGACTCCCAGAATCTTATTTACCGAAACAAAATCATGCGTTTTCCCAGTAACGAGAGAAATTTCGAGACAGGGGAAAGCATTTCACTGGCCTGACGATAACTCTGCTGAACAGAGGCAGCTAATCTCCGGGTGATAAGCTTTCAGAACGGATGGCGGGCTTGTAGAAAGCCTCAAAACACAGAATTAAGAGTCCGAACAGAGCTGAATAATTAACAAAGCACAAGAAAATGCTGACTGTCTGGGTGCCGAGAGAAATATTCCAGAAGAGCCTCCCCCGTTCACACACACACACACACACACACACACACACACACACACACACACGGGCTGGCGCAGGGGCGAGCAGGGCCCTGACCAGGCCGCGGCGTAGGCGCTTCGCGTCTCCCAAAAAAACCTCAGGCCGAACGCCGCTGTGCAGCGGACGCTGGAGCGCGAGAGCAGGAAGCTCAGAGCGGTTCCACCGAGCGCCTTCCTCTTCCCCCAGGGGCTCCAGGTTCACACAGAGCCGCGTGTGCAGTGTGCTCTGGACCCATCTGCACAAGTATTTAACTTTAACATGCTTTAACTGCACAAGCACACCCGTCCCCACAAGCACAGGGAAAACGGTTTCATCTGCCTCACCTTACACTGCCCGTCATATCAGTTTCCAAACATTGAGCACCCACCGCATGAAGCAAGGCAGAACTGCTACAACAACAATGCCCTAATTGTTCAGAATACATGCGTTAAAGTGCCCGTCTAAATCTAATTTAAAACACACTGTCGGCACACACACACTCACACACACACTCGGCACACACACGCATTTACCTCAACGTTACTTCTTTTCTTATCATGCTCCTGCAGCAACACTAAAATCCTCATCTTCAGAACAACCACGTTCACCTTCCTCTTTCTCTCTCTCTCTCAAAGAGAAGGCAGTTTAAAAATGGGGAAATGAGGAGAGGAGAGGAGCGAGAGAGAGAGAGAGAGAGGGAGAGAGAGAGAGGGAGGGAAAAAAAGCTTCCCGTTGGCTATCTGTGCTGAGCAAGCGGCCGTGGCCGCAGTGAGTCTGTGCTCTCTGACCCCGCCCAGGTCGCGCGGGCCTGGCGTGTGTTAGCCATGTGTCAGAAGTGTCGGTTTACTCCCACCCTCCCGCTGGATTCCAGCTCCACCAGCCACTCATCTGCAGCGGCCCAAACCCACCACACTGAGCTACAGCGCCCCAAACCCCAAACCCGCCACACTGAGCTACAGCACCCCAAACCCCAAACCCGCCACACTGAGCTACAGCACCCCAAACCCCAAACCCGCCACACTGAGCTACAGCACCCCAAACCCCAAACCCGCCACACTGAGCTACAGCACCCCAAACCCGCCACACTGAGCTACAGCGGCCCAAACCCCAAACCCCAAACCCGCCACACTGAGCTACAGCACCCAAACAAACCCCAAACCCGCCACACTGAGCTACAGCACCCCAAACCCGCCACACTGAGCTACAGCACCCCAAACCCCAAACCCACCACACTGAGCTACAGCGCCTCAAACCCGCCACACTGAGCTACAGCACCCCAAACCTGCCACACTGAGCTACAGCACCCCAAACCCGCCACACTGAGCTACAGCACCCCAAACCCGCCACACTGAGCTACAGCACCCCAAACCCGCCACACTGAGCTACAGCGCCCCAAACCCGCCACACTGAGCTACAGCACCCCAAACCCCAAACCCGCCACACTGAGCTACAGCACCCCAAACCCCAAACCCGCCACACTGAGCTACAGCACCCCAAACCCGCCACACTGAGCTACAGCACCCCAAACCCCAAACCCGCCACACTGAGCTACAGCACCCCAAACCCCAAACCCGCCACACTGAGCTACAGCGCCCCAAACCCGCCACACTGAGCTACAGCACCCCTAACCCGCTACACTGAGCTACAGCACCCCAAACCCGCCACACTGAGCTACAGCACCCCGATCCCCAAACCCGCCACACTGAGCTACAGCACCCCAAACCCGCCACACTGAGCTACAGCACCCCTAACCCCAAACCTGCCACACTGAGCTACAGCGCCCCAAAAAACCCCAAACCCGCCACACTGAGCTACAGCACCCCAAACCCGCCACACTGAGCTACAGCACCCCAAACCCCAAACCCGCCACACTGAGCTACAGCACCCCAAACCCCAAACCCGCCACACTGAGCTACAGCGCCCCAAACCCCAAACCCGCCACACTGAGCTACAGCACCCCAAACCCCAAACCCGCCACACTGAGCTACAGCGCCCCAAACCCGCCACACTGAGCTACAGCACCCCAAACCCGCCACACTGAGCTACAGCGCCCCAAACCCCAAACCCGCCACACTGAGCTACAGCGCCCCAAACCCCAAACCCGCCACACTGAGCTACAGCACCCCAAAAAAACCCCAAACCCGCCACACTGAGCTACAGCACCCCAAACCCGCCACACTGAGCTACAACACCCCAAACCCGCCACACTGAGCTACAGCACCCCAAACCCCAAACCCCAAACACCGGCACACTGAGCTACAGCACCCCAAACCCCAAACCCGCCACACTGAGCTACAGCGCCCCAAACCCCAAACCCGCCACACTGAGCTACAGCACCCCAAACCCCAAACCCGCCACACTGAGCTACAGCACCCCAAACCCCAAACCCGCCACACTGAGCTACAGCCACCCGAACCCCAAACCCCAAAACCGTCACACTGAGCTACAGCACCCCAAACCCGCCACACTGAGCTACAGCACCCCAAAAAACCCCAAACCCCAAACCCGCCACACTGAGCTACAGCACCCCAAACCCGCCACACTGAGCTACAGCACCCCAAACCCCAAACCCGCCACACTGAGCTACAGCACCCCAAAAAACCCCAAACCCGCCACACTGAGCAACAGCACCCCAAACCCCAAACCCGCCACACTGAGCTACAGCACCCCAAAAAACCCCAAACCCGCCACACTGAGCTACAGCACCCCAAACCCGCCACACTGAGCTACAGCACCCCAAAAAACCCCAAACCCCAAACCCGCCACACTGAGCTACAGCCACCCGAACCCCAAACCCCAAAACCGTCACACTGAGCTACAGCACCCCAAACCCGCCACACTGAGCAACAGCACCCCAAACCCACCACACTGAGCTACAGCACCCCAAAAAACCCCAAACCCGCCACACTGAGCTACAGCACCCCAAAAAACCCCAAACCCGCCACACTGAGCTACAGCTCCCCAAACCCGCCACACTGAGCAACAGCACCCCAAACCCGCCACACTGAGCAACAGCACCCCAAACCCCAAACCCGCCACACTGAGCTACAGCACCCCAAACCCGCCACACTGAGCAACAGCACCCCAAACCCCAAACCCGCCACACTGAGCTACAGCACCCCAAACCCCAAACCCGCCACACTGAGCTACAGGCCCCAAACCCCAAACCCGCCACACTGAGCTACAGCACCCCAAACCCGCCACACTGAGCAACAGCACCCCAAACCCCAAACCCGCCACACTGAGCTACAGCACCCCAAACCCCAAACCCGCCACACTGAGCTACAGCACCCCAAACCCCAAACCCGCCACACTGAGCTACAGCCACCCGAACCCCAAACCCGCCACACTGAGCTACAGCGCCCCAAACCCGCCACACTGAGCTACAGCACCCCAAACCCCAAACCCGCCACACTGAGCTACAGCACCCCAAACCCGCCGCGCGGACGAGCCCAGCTCAGCGGCTCAGAGCGTGACTGGGCCCGGTTCCAGCCCAGTCTTCCCTCTCTTCCTCTGCCGAGCGTCTCGGTGACGGTTCCCAGTAATAAGCGATGAGGCTCAGCAGAGCGGTGAAGGCCCACGCGGGGCTCTCTCCAAACTGAGAGGCTAGCGCACCGTAACGTGCTGCCCCCACACTGACGCAGGTAAAACTCTAACGAACCGCACAATCTGTAACACCTGACGGCATCCGGCCGCTGCAGGAAAAGGCGCGGTTTAGGCGCGGTTTTGCAGAGTATTCGCAGAATTATAGACGATACTTAACATTAAAAGCTCTTATTCATGCACTGCGACTACAAATCAACAACCAGTCTGTTCTCATACCATCTCAATGCAAAAACTGAAATAAAGTCAAAACAGAACACGGAAGAAAAAAAATTTACACTAAAAAGTGACGGCTTCTCATTTTCTGGAACAGTAGAACGACGAAAAAGAAAAAAAACTTTTCACACCAGTTCCCTTCTGCATGCACACTGGTGATGACGTCCATCCACCGAACCGCAGCTACGTACCGTGCTGGGGAGCTGCAGGCCGTGGTCAATCAAAGTCATGATGTCATCATTGAAACTGGACTCCAGGCTGATGATGTCATCGATCACGTCATCAATCTGAGGAGAGAAACGGATTAAAGATTAAAAGAGATCAGATCCATAAAGGTGGCGGCCTTTTTTTTTAATTTTTTTTTGCCGGCGTACCGAACGCACAGATCCTAACTGCCTCTCACGGCTGAGTCAGCAGGCAAACGACGGCAGTACCGCACAGCCTCAGATGACTCAGAAAGCGCACTAAAATAAGACATCCTCCTCCTCGCTTTTACACAGCACTGACAGCTACAAACGCTGATGACACATCAGCCAAAGAATCAACTGTAATACCGCCTGACTGATAACTAGCAATGGCAAACAAATGTGCAAATAACCGCTTAAAATAGGTCTTCATTCTGAGACCCCCTCTGCTCTACACCCCAGAGTACGGTTGGCCATTTAATGCGTTTGCACCCCCAGTTACTTAGGGCCTGAATACCCAGATCTTAGCGGTGGGCGTCGTGACTAAAGTGGTATAAGGTCTTAAGAGAGGGCCAGGCCGGCTCCGCCGCGGGCACAGATGTCATTAGGACGCAGGTGTGGTATTTGGCAAAGCCGCGAGGCACCAGACCGGAGAGCGCCAGATAAGAGGAGGACCGATCTTCACACAGAGGCCCGAAAGGCACGGGCGAACGGGGCTCCGAGAACAACAAAAACCACAGCGCAGCGCTTCACAGGCCCGAGGCACAGCGTTTACAGGCCCGAGGCACAGCGCAGCGTTCCACAGGCCCCCGAGGCACAGCGCAGAGTTTCACATACGGAATCGCCGGGTTTCACACAGAGCTAAGCCGCTGGATTAAAGGAATGGATCGGGTTTTTCTAAAACAATAAAAAAAAATTTTTAAAAACCAAAGAAAATGCACTTTCATTTCTGAGGCAATAAGAATGGAATTACAAAGATTGCCAAATAAAGGAGTGAGTGGGATGGCTGAAGTCATATTGCTAAAAAGGAAGATATAAACAGAAAAAGGAAGTTTAACAAGGGTTGTGTGTCTTAAGTGGATGTGCTTCAATTAAAATGCATAATACAAGCCAATACGATAAATATTTTTCATTTCATTTCTAATTTAACCAACCAAACTTTTAAACAATTCGAAATGTAAACTACTACAGTTCCCCATTAGGGGTCAGTGTTGTTATTTGTAGATGCTAAGTGGAGGGGAGGGTGGGGTGGGGTGGTAGATTCTCAAATTACAAAGCCAGAATGCTAGTTTACATTTGAGAAGAAACCCAACTCCACTAGCAGTGGCAGACTTCTCAGAAAATTTTTTCTGATCTTTAGTATTGAGAATAGAGATGCTCCTTGTTATTTGGATTAATCAAATTCATTGGGTTAGGGCACTTTTTTGGCCGACAGGAGGAGATGCTGAGCTATTATTATTCTTAATACTAAGAATGCTAAAGTTTTATCACAGGACATTTTAACGAATCGATTCTGAGTGCGGATTTTGTGCTTCCTTATTTTCACTTCTGTGTTGTAGCCCAGGCTCGCGATGCTGATAGTCTGTTGATAACACTGCAGATAACCACAGACAAGGCAGTGGGAATTACGTGTGAAGGAAAAAAAAAACCTGTCTTGTTTTTAACAAGTTCACATTGTACTGGTAAAACCCAAACAGTCACATCCGGTTACAGGCACTAGGAAACACATACTCAGGACATATAAGACACTGCAGTGTGGGATGTCTCAGGAACATCAAATCAACTACATTAACCTCTGCTCTGGCATGATCTGGCGCACACAGCGAGTTGCGTTAAGTCATGGTGTTCAGTGAGCTGCGTAAAGTCATGATGTTCACAGTGAGTTGTATTAAGTCACAGTGTCCAGCGAGTTGTGTTACGTCGCAGTCTTCAGCGAGTTGTGTTAAGTTGCGGTGTTCAGTGAATTAAGTCACAGTGTTCAGTGTGTTAAGTCAGTGTTCAGTGAGTTGCATTAAGTCACGGAGTTTGGTGAGTTGTGTTAAGTCATGGTGTTCAGTGAGTAGCATTAAGTCGCAGTGTTCAGTGAGTTGTGTTAAGTCAGTCTTCAGTGAGCTACGTAAAGCTGTGATGCTCAGTGAGTTAAGGGATGGTGTTCAGTGTGTTAAGTTGAGGTGTTCAGTTAGTTAAGAGATGGTGTTCAGTGAGTTAAGGGACAGTGTTCGGTGAGTTAAGGGACGGTGTTCAGTGAGTTAAGGGATGGTGTTCAGTGTGTTAAGTTGAGGTGTTCAGTTAGTTAAGAGATGGTGTTCAGTGAGTTAAGGGATGGTGTGCAGTGAGTTATGGGATGGTGTGCAGTGAGTTATGGGACGGTGTGCAGTGAGTTATGGGATGGTGTGCAGTGAGTTAAGGGATGGTGTGCAGTGAGTTAAGGGATGGTGTTCAGTGAGTTATGGGATGGTGTTCAGTAGTTAAGGAGGTGTTCAGTGAGTTATGGGATGGTGTTCAGTGAGTTAAGGGATGGTGTTCAGTGAGTTAAGGGACGGTGTTCAGTGAGTTAAGGGATGGTGTGCAGTGAGTTGAGGGACGGTGTTCAGTGAGTTAAGGGATGGTGTTCAGTGAGTTAAGGGACGGTGTTCAGTACCTCCTCTTTGTTTCCTAGGTTGAGCAGAGCCATGGGGCTGCTGGGAGTGCTGCTGGCTGCAGGGGTGAGCTCGGGGGTGGAGCCAGACTGAGGCGAGGGGGACGTCCCCATCGTCTGATTGGCCACCTTGTTCCCGAGGGTGGTGGAGAGGTAGCGCTTCACCTGCTGCCTCTGAGCCTGCTGGATGTGGTACTTTGTGGGGTTCTCCAGGTGAGTCTGCACCTGTGGGGCACAGACAGACGGACGGGCAGACGGACAGACAGACAGGCAGGCACACAGACAGACAGACAGGTACACGGACAGGCACACAGACAGACAGACAGGACATGGCAGGCACACAGACAGACAGACAGACGTCAGAAACCGGGCACAAGCGTGACTCATTTCTCTCAGCGATGCCAGAGGTTGAGCAGTAAACAGGGCTGTTGTGTAAACCTGCCATACAGGTAATTAATAAAATTAGGACGTAGCTAACGTAGGCTACCACCCAACGTGTTTTTAAACATTCTGTGGGAATAGTAGTGGTAGTATGCTACCGCCTTGCCATGGTACGTGCAAAATAAATATACAAATTACCTTTTTCTAAACAACGGTTAATTTGGTCTTTACGTCATACGGGCACGTTACCGTGGTTACTCGGTTAACCGACTGCCGGCGTAGTTCTATCGGTAAATAACACGGCCTTTTGCCAAGTCGTCCGCAGAGCATGAGGGCAGGTACTGAGTGAGCCCGCGATGTCCCACGCAGGACAGGGACGGTCCCGGAGGCGCGAGGGGGGGGGCCTCGCCCACCTGCTTACCTTGAGCACCTCCACGGGGACCTGGGCCGGGGGCGGGCGGGCGGCGCTGGGTGGCGCGGACACGGAGATGGCGGGGGAGGAGTCGGCGGCGCGGAGCTGCGCGGAGGAGGCCTGCCGCTGCGCCTCCCTCCTCTCCTGCTCCCGCGCCTGCTCCCGCATCAGCTGCTGCCGCTGCAGCACGCGCGACGCCATGACTGCGCTGCCCGAGGGGGAGGGGGAGGGGTCAGCCGACGTCGGCGCGGGGCTGCGGGGGAGAGAGAGAGAGAGAGAGGGGGAGAGGGAGGGAGAGCCTGGTCAGAGGGCGAGAGGCAGGCTGTTTACCCCGTGTTCCTAAAAGCGGCAGGTCACACAAGGCGCTGACGTCACTCGTCGGCTTCAAAATACTGCAGCACATCACACCAATCTCACCAATACAAAGTGCAAACACACGTTGTTCACAGTACTGTGCTGTACCGTGCAGTTCTGATATATCATTCACAGTATCACACACGTCAGGTATCTCTGAATTACTTTCCCCAAATAGGAAAGGGAAAATATTCACCTTTCACATCAGTGATTTTGAAACAAACAACAAAAGTTGAAATCACTTTCAAAAGGACATCATGTTCACATTCTATAGGCGCTGTTGTTCAGCCTAAGCCCCGCCTTCCCAGTTCCTCCCACTCTCCCTGTATTGTACCCTTCCCGTGTATTTCCAGTGTCTCCCACAAGGGGCAGTGTTGTACACACAGGATAGCAAAACAGGAAGATTAAACGTGACTGGGAATTTTGGGGGGGGACTTCTGTAGGCTTATCGTCTGGGAAGAGGAGGGTTAAATGGTGTTAAATGGGACAGTGTAAAGTCCACAGTAGGACATTCTGTCTGTTCAGACCACAGAGAGAAGGAGAAGAGCAGCGGGGAGATTGTGCAGAGTCATTGCTGGGAAGTCCCCGCGTTCAGACAGAGGAATCAAAACAGAAACCCAACACCCTGTCCCCGGGACGTCCCGCTGAGGCGCTGGCCCGCTTCGGGCCGGGCGCAGTCCTCTCTCACCCCTCTCAGGCACCTGGACGGCGGTATTTATATAAAACTGAGGCTCTGCTGAGCCCTAAAAGCCCTTACGCAGATTGTTTTCCACACAAAATGTACATTCCATATGGAAAGCACGTTTCCCTGGCTGAACAGGACTCTAGGTTAACGTTTTTTTTTTTCTTTCTTTTTTTCCTTTTTCCCCAAGATGTGCTCCCAAGCTGAGGAATTTAGGAGCGCACGGACGCACCCCCGTTAGTAGATGTGCTCTCAACTTATTTTCCCCAGTCAGCACGCACGTTCTTGCTGCGAGGCGACAGCGCTACCCACAGCACCCCGATGACGAGGACGTCGCACGACGCAGACAGCAGGAGCGAAGTCACAGGGAACACGTATAAATACGAGAAGCGCCGAACGCTAAAAACACAACCTGAAGATGTCGGAAAAAGCAGCAGTCCTTGGCACGCTCTGCCGCCGCGTTTTAAAAACGAAAGCCAGCGCTCTAATCAAAATCAGGACGTCTCCGCAGCGCACATCAGAGGGAAGGGCCCGCGTGGAATTCGCTTTTAAGTTGCGGACGGAGCGCTAGGGTGGGTCCCGGAAAGATCCTTTTGGGTTTCTGGAGCGCCGATGAGCACGCGGATCATTGTTCGGCCAGAGCTTGTCGGTTCCTGTTTGAGTGGGCGGGTTATTAGGAGACTTTTTTTGGCAGGAAATGGCCGGGGATTTGGGTCGCCGATGCGTTGGGGCACATCTCGTTTCCAGAGCCTGGGAATCTGAAGATGACGGGCTACTACTGAACCGCCCGCCCGCCCGCCCGCCAACCTGAGCCATTCACTGGGGGGGGCGGGCGGGGGACGGAAAAAATAACACACGCACACACACACACATTCAAAATCTGCGTCCCAGACGGAAAACAAATCATGAAGGGCGAAGCAAAGCGCAGTCTGCGCAGGATATAGCTAATGGTCTCAAGACCAAAGGGTTCCTTATCACAACAAACACGGTGTTTTGAGCTAGACGGCCATCAAAGGTTTTGTCTGATGAAGAGCGTGTAGCTGGAAATGTCACGTCTGTAGTATTAACAAACGCTTTCATACCGGGGGGGAAAACACTGGTCCCTGCGAGAGACCCAGTCTACGATTCAGGTATCAGGCACTGAAGGCGCCAGTCCAGTGCTTAGAGGGAACAGCCCAGCTGGGCCTCTGATAAACACAAACACACGTCCATGGATTCTCACACTCAAGTTCTTCGCTGCAGTTCCCCAGCCGAACGCATCTGCGCTCGGTTTTCAGGACTCAGCTGCCGATTGGCTCTCGTTTGCAGGACTCAGCTGCTGATTGGCTCTCGTTCGCAGGACTCAGCTGCTGATTGGCTCTCAAGTTAGGGGAGCTTACACCTCCCTGGACGTGACTGGAAAAAGACCAGGGCCCGATTTACATGGTTTTACAGCGGTGGGAACATGTAGCAGGTTCTGTGTGGCGTCCGCTTCCATTTTAGACTTGAAATCGAAACGGCGCCGCATCCGCACGCCAGACCAGCACCAGTACAGTACAAAAGCGCTAATCCACTAGCGCGGGCGCCGAAAGGAAGCTACGGATCCGCTCCTGGGGTGATTCAGGCCAAAGAGGCCAGGCCACGTTCCAGAAACCGAGCAGCCATGTTTGACCACCTCCTGTCAAACGCGCTCCCAGGTAAAGGTCCTTAACCAGGCCGACTCCTAAAGGCAGATGTGTCATAATAAAAGAGTCCAGAGAGAGAGAGAGGGAAATGCACTATGGCAGGCCTCTCTCTACCTGACAAGGGCCTCTGCATGTACCACAGAGAGCAGACGAATGAAGGAGACAGCCAGGCTGTGCAGGCGGGTAAAACACACACACACACACACAACAAAAGAGTGAAGAGCAGCCAAACACTGGCAAATTAAAACCTCTCCTCTCATCCGCTACTCAGTAATGTTGCATTCATATTAAATCATGTTACAAATTAAACCTTAGGTTTCATATTAAACCACGCTCCTATTAAACCTCATGTTTCATAGTGTATATATATGAACTGGGGTCTTACACCCCCAGAACAAATATCCAGACTACAGTAATGTTAATTCCCCTTTTCACACATTTTACGAAAGATAAGTGGATTTGTAACAAATACATTAAAAACAACAACAACCAAAAAGCGAAGCTGTGAGAACACTGCGTGACCGTACTGACCTTAGAGTGATGGGCTGGCTCTTGAGCTGGTAGAACGTGCCGGAATCGGAGGAGAGGATGTTCTCAATGTCGATATCCGCAACGATACCCGACTCGGGCAACAGAGACTCCAAACTGAGGAGGGAGAGAGGGAGAGAGAGGGAGAGAGGGAAAGCGAGAGAGAGGGGGAGAGGGAGAGAGAGAGGGGGAGAGGGGGAGAGAGAGAGAGAGAGAGAGGCGACTCAGGATTAAGAAGATTCAAAATTTCCAGAGATCTGGTTAAACCTGCGAGAAACTTGTGGCTTTTAGGCAAACAAACAGAACTATAGTTTGACATGGAGAAGTTCTGGGGTGGGATGCACATTCATTTCAGTGAAATTTCTTGTAGCCAACAATGGAGAACAGAAAGCAGCAGGCAATGAAAATTATTTCTGATCTGCTGACAGTAAGACATTAGCGACAGACAGACAGACAGACAGACAGACAGACAGCGGCTATACTGACAGAACCGATACTAGATGTCGATACAAAGATGACCACACAGAGCGAGAAAGGAACACAGTGCTGTTCCCTATTGTCTTTGACACCAGCCTAAAGGAAAATAGCGCATCATCATGGCTAATGCACAGTGCTCTGTGGAAACGATAGGCTCGACAGACCACGGTTTTCTCGCCCAATCAGAGCCATGAGGCAGAAAACACAGGGCCTGACAGCCCGGTCGAAGCTCGCCGACGCGTCTGTCGGGTGAAATTACTTCCACGTCACTCGCTTCACATTCTATGACAATGAAAGGTTTCCTGCGCAGGCAGAGTATTTGCTGACGGAAACAGGAAGAGTACGGATTCTGGGAAGTTTGGCGAGGTAACCGAGAAGAGAAGAAAAGAAAAAGAAAAACGTAGAACAGGATCGTAGCCAAGCGGCCGCGAGATGTGTTTAGACAGCACGCCAACCGACTCCTCCGTCTCGCCCAACGGGACGGGAAGGCCACGAATCGCCTCGCGGCGGGTCTTACGCGCGCGCTCTGGTGAGGTAACACCGCCGCACCGCCATCTTCTGCCCCCGCTTCTAACCGCCACCCACACCAGGGCCGCGTGGACGCGGTTTCAGCCGCGCGGACATCCCAGAACCCAACCAAGACTGGTCTCCATTGATCCACGCATTCTTCTGCTCTCTCAGAGAAAGAGAGACAGGAAGTGAGAGAGATATGGCAGACAAACTTTTGGCGATAGAGCAAACCGTCGTGTCTGGTGTGACAATGCAAGAAGCAACTACTCTTAAATCACGCTTCAAAAAGAAGCCCTTTAACTGTAGGGACAGGCACTGCATAACTGCAATCTATCATAACCAGCAGACACATGTAACGTTCTGCTTCTGACACACCGGAACACAACTGAACCTGAATGAAAGACGAACGCGACCTGCTGCTGGAATTTGACAGCATTTTTACCTGCCGCACTGCACCGCGCAGCAACACCTACAAAAAAAAAACTAAAACACAGTGCCCTGTACACAGGCTAAAGCCAAGTCCCTGCCACTGATCAACATTCCGGCAGTGGAATGCCATGGAACTGTGATTCTATTGTGCTCAACCTCTCCAGCGAGGTTCGGCAACACACGGGAGAGTAACAGAAGAGCGTGGGATCTCCCCTAGTGAGTCGCAAGCATGACTCATCATTTAACAGTAAAAAATAAAATAAAATTCCTCACGCTAAAAGGTTTTGGCTCCTGCACAGTCAGAGACTTTGGGAAATTTTTGGGCCGCCGAATTCAAATAAGACCAACTGTACTGCCATTGGTGGCAACGAACAGAAATCAATAACGGGAATACGTTATAATTTACGGTAGTAAACACACAAAAGCGTCCATAACAATTCAGAAAGCATTCAATCTATCCAGCAGTGGGGAGTCCTTTGAATAACACCGTAATTATGCAAATGGACTGTATGTTCTACTGTCGTTCTGACAGTTAATAAAGGGGTTGGTGTTCATTCAAATGAAACGCTGCTATGAATGAAAGCGAAATGTCTACAACCCTCACAATCTCATTACCACACACGTGAGCCTGGGGTCTAGCGCGACCTACCTATAATTAAATGGGCAAGACGCTTTAAAAAAATAAAAAATAAAAAAATCTCTCAATAACGTCAAAACACCCTGATTGCCACACATCAACAAAATATGCGCTATGTGCGCGATTTAGGCAATACAATGCCCTCTGGACCCGAAGATCCCTGTACAATGCCCTCTGGACCCGAAGCTCCTAAGTTGAAAAGACACATGCAACAGGGCTTGTTGCAGACTCTCATTGACCAAAACACTGTGACTAGGCCGACGCCACTCAAATAAATAGCCTACTTTATTTAGGTAGCAAATTGTAATAGTTAAAAGTACAAGTAATAGTTCAATTTACCTGAACAGTAATTAGCAACATAATTGAATCTACGTGCAAAAAGAAAACAATTCCAAGCAAAATAAATGTAGCTATTTGAACCAAATGAATAATGCAAAAATAAGACAACTGACAGCTACAGAAATAAGACTACTGCAGAGTATTCTCTAGAATGTATGATATAGATTCTATCAGTTGGTTCTTAATATACCTAAATTAAAACTGAAAGTAAAAATAAAATAAAAATAAACAGGAAAATCACTTTTCCATCTGCCGTAAATGTTCTATCCAATATCGACTAACGTGGCTGATTAATACTGACAGCAATCCCACCAGAATGGGGAAAAATTAATAATGTAAACCGAAGTTATGACATTTGTGGGGAACTGTGTCGGCCATAAATGTCAGTGGTGAATAGTCCACCAAGCACAACAAACTAGCTATCTAGCCAACAAACGAGTCACAATGGGCCGTGTCCAAATTAAGCACAATATAAACCATCATTTTAGTTCTCGACTTCGCATAGTGTCGAATGTGCGCATTTAATGGAGATAAAAACCACACGTTTAAGCAAACTACAACTAGAACCCTGCCCTGCCGCCTATTGCAGACTAACGTTTCCAGAATGTAAACACTGCCGCTCCACCGAAACGCCAAATACTGTAGTTACACAAGCAGAGGACTGAAATACGAAAACATCGCCGTAAACAATATACAGTACTCAGCATTTTCTTTTACACGAAGATGACAATTTACAAACACACGCGAGTTAACCGATGTGTACACTTACCTATAGTCGGCCCCGTTGTCGAATGAAAGTGCACGGTTGGGTAACTTGAATATTCCGGCCGCACGTCGAAATTCCACAACTGGCATATGCCGAGGTAATGAATTTCCCTTCCAAACCCGGTTCAATATGCCAGCTTGAGCAGATGTGATTTCAGTCCCCCGCCGTAACGTGCATATTGAATGTTCTCATGCAATCACAATTTCCGTGTTTTGTAAGCTTCAGCAAGTAAGCCATCGTTTGCCATTTTGAAAGAGGAAGCACTCGCAGCTAGCCGGTTTTACTCGGAAAATATTCAATGAAAATATAAAATACTCTGCGGATGCATCCGGTTCCTACTGGAAAATGCTTCACACCACTACCGTCGTCGTTTATAAAGATAGTGCGTTTCTTCTATGGTCGGAATTGGCTTTGAAAATTAGCCAGAGGGTTTAAGTTGCGTAAAACCCTCAACACAGCGACAGAGTTGCTAAAAATAGTGAGAGCTAGTAAACTATGAGCACGACGGTTGTCACCACACGGGGGCGTCATTGCACAACATCATTACATCCAAATACCGCATTTGCCTTAAATTTCATTGTGCAACTCGGGAAATATTTTGGGACTATCCACTGAAAAGGGCAATCGGGGCAGACACCAGTGATGACAGTGGCGCCTGCAACACAAATTTTTAAGAAGTGAAACTCCTGAGGCAGTTTACAGAATAGCCCTTACCTCCGATCATGGGATGGTGGCAACTAGCAAGACAGGGGGTGTCCTAATTGTTTTATAAAGGTTTCAATAAGAGAATAGGCATAAGCATTCAGTATGTTATGATGTGTAAGGCAAACTAGATAATAAGACAATGAGACAACGACTTCAAAATAAATGTATACCCTTTACAAAGCAACAGAATTATGAGGTGACAGCAAAGCAAGTATGTCTGTATTTTTGCACAAATTATTTAGAATGTGTACATACAGTATAACATGGAATCCACAGAGTAATGTGTAATGACTGTACACCACCACAACACAGCTGCCTACACAAGAGTAATGCAACCAAATACACACATACACGCACATGCACACACAGACGCAAGCGCACACACACGCACACACACCCTGCCTGTTAAACCTGTTTTTAGTAGAAAATATTACTTTCTCCTTCCAGAACAAGTTCAAAAGATTTATGATGCAAAAATGTTTATCATTAAACAGCAAATGTATTCACTCCACCAGAATTAGTCAGAATACTTTGTAAAAAAAAAAAAATAATAATAAAAAATTTTAAATGCCTTTGGTGGCAATGACATTGCTGAGTCTGCTCAGGTGTGTCTGCATGAACTGATCTGTTGTTTCAACAGTCAAACCTCACCAAGTCGGTCATATTCTGCAATGGAATTATCATAGGGGGACCTCATTAATGTATTCAGTGTGCTCTCTCAAAAAAATACGCCTGGCTCAATTTAGGTTGCTAATACAACAGGGCTGAGTACTTCTCAATTAAGTCATTCACATTTTTAGAAATACAATTCTGTGGACATCCAAATAATACTTCCTTTCATTTACACTTTTACAGAAGTAGACAAGAATTGAGGGGTGAAAAATTAAAACTTTTTTATGTTTGGAACAACAGATAATTTTACTCATGGTGCCTTGAGAAAGTTTTCACCCTGTTGATTATTGGTATGTGAGAAGATTTATTCTCACCAGTGAAACTTCCATTTTGTACATCCTCTTTCGTAGTTTGTAGTGAAATCTGATGACACTGCAAAGACGCATCCTGTAACCCTTCAAAAGCCTCAAGCCCCTCACGAGACACTAAGGACATTTCTTCCTGCCTGAATCTACATCTCCTTCAGCACAGCTGGCTATTGCTTGTGAACCACTTTTTGAGTTTGAACCACAAAAGCTTGACCTTATTAGCAGAGTTCAAGCTTAGAGAATCAAGGAGAGAATCCAGGTTTTTTTCTTGGTACGTGATAATCACATATTTGTAAAATGATGCATCGATAGTTCCGGTTCCAGCAGAAGTTTGCACGCACAAATTTACTCCTTGTCTCTTCAATGTAATGCGACAGGAATACCTTATACTGGTTTTTCCAAGCAGTTGCCTATGATCTGTATTTTGTTACTTTAAGGCAGCTTTTCACACACAGCAAACACGTCAGTCATTTTTAGTATCGTTACAACAAAGACTTTTAATATTCATTACAGTAGCTCAGAACGCCTTAAACCTTAAACAGTGTGCCAATTTTCCTCAACAATAGAATGAAAGTGAATGGCTTCCACTGTTTTTTTAATGGCAATCTTTTCTAAATATAGTTTACAATATCACTTCCACAGGCCAACGTGTTATTTCATTGGCAAATTTGTGCGAAACCGCCCCTAGTCAAGGGCAACGTCATTTTTTTTATTATTATTTGACGGTTGCGTCGCCAGAGAGTGTTGTCACGGTAACCTGCTACGAGACCTTCGATTTACCGCAACTTTACTGTGCTTCACCAGCGAAATAGCCGAGCTACACCCGCAATTGTTTCACTCCCAACTTTGCTCACTTTTCTCTGTTACAAAATTATTGTGAATGTAGCAACTGTCCCAGGATCCTTGAACTTCTTGATACTCAGATATCAGATTTGAGGGATCGGCGGATTACATCATTTACAGCCATCATCGGACTCAGGGATGTTTATGATGCTTCAGACCACCTGTGCATCAGTTACTGTGCATACACCTTTCTGACTTGTATACCTGGTGGTGGTAAAACTTCTGTTTTCTTCCAGAGAATGCAAACTTGATACAGGATCACAGGTTTACAGTAAGTTTTAAATATATGCAAGATATTCACAGTACTAATATGGGTTGTATTTGTACCAGGACATAGGCTCATGATTGCATACTTACATTTATTTGGTTAAATCATATTTATATTGCTGTTTATCAAGGGGCGTGGATACATTTGTGGCCAACTGATACGGAAAATAAAATTATTTGTGAACCTGCAATTGTTCAGTACAACAAAAGACAGGATGGAATGATATTAGTGCACAAAAGGAAACCAAACTCCAGTGTATAGCAATGGGCGAGCGTCATTTTTGTACAAATCCAGCAGAGCGGGCAGAAATGTTTTAAAGTTGAGGCAAGGCAAATAATACTGAAGTCAGCAGGACTGCAGAAATCACAGCCAAGAAATCCACAGGATGTAGCTAGGCCTCAAAGGGAAAAAAGGGAGAGCTATGCTAGTGGATTTGCTGAGTCATATCCTCATGTATTCAAGGTCCACAGCCAGCCATGTACTGGAAAAACAATAAAAGGTTCGCTTTCTACACCTTATCTATGTGCACTGAGGGAACCTGGTGCACAGGGAACATTGGGGAAAGTTATAAGTTATTATTTCTCCTTTTCAAACCATCAGTCATGCTTTTCAGTCACATTGTTTTATGCTGATTAGCCACTGTGGGGTTATGGAATTTTGCTATCCTTAATATTTAAATGACAAAGGCAATATGTGAAAGTTGAGGCCTCAGCTTCACCTTTAACTGAAAAACTGTGAGTCTGGGCCTGTATATTTTGTACGTTTAGTGGAATATTTCATCTATGCAGTTTTATTTAAAAGCAGGTCCTTTTCCTTGTTGAGTTTCAGTTAGGAGTTACATTTTAACAGCCCTGCTAAAAATAGGTGCTGTGATTGACATAAGCATGTAACAATATTTCTGTGATGATGGCACAATGCCAAGTTGTTTGAATTTTCAGTTTCACCTTAGCTGAAAAACACTGAGTGAGAATCTCATGACTCTTGGTGCTGCTCCCTCAAAATTTTGCATAGAACCTGGCCTACATTTTGGCTACTAAATAATTGCAGATATTCTAAATAAGCTGTGCATGTTTTCAGTTAACAGACTATCTCCCTGCACCCTGTCCAGTTGAATGATTATCAGACCTGACACTATTTGTTTGCCTTTTTTTTCCCCTTTTCTTTAGGAGATATTTCAAACAACTCAGCTTATTTTGCGATTGGTGAAATTTCATTTTCTAGTGCAAAAGGTACCCTAATGTTATAAATAAAAGGGGGGAAAAAAACGGGAGTTCATGTAATTTTTTGAGATCATTAAAACTTGTAGGAATTACAAATCTGAAAAATGTCTCAGAAAAACTTTAAAGTATTAAGCACCTCGTCCAGTGTTCTACACGAGTGGTAAACATTTTTGAAATAACAGCTAACTACCCAATAAACGAAGCAGTTATCTGTTACAGTGATTAATAAACCGGATAATTACAATTAATTTAAATGAGCAAGAAAGTACGAAAGTTCACCGTGAAATTTCCCCATTCTTCTCCTACGATGATAGGATTGTTCCAATTTCAGTACACAACAACAAAAGCTGGAGACTACATGTTTTTCTGCAAGGAGTTCATTGGAATGGTGGATGAGTCACACTGTGCATTTCATGCCAAACTTCATTCAATGCTACACCGCCAGTCTCAATCCGACCCTGCTTGTGAGATCTAGTGAAACAAAGGAGTCTCTGTTTATATAAAAGAAACAGTGTACTAGCCGCTCAATATAGCCTCATAATAACGTGTAAACAATCACATAAACCAATTTCGACGGCCACTGATGGTGAAAAGGTGCATGCAGCACAATACTTTCTTCATACTTAACGGGAGTAGCAACAAAAAGAGACCGCTAGACTAGACTAAGGTGGTTAGCTGAATTATTTACCAGTGTAAAGCAACGTTTGCGACTTTGACACAACGTGATACATGACTGTATGGTAAAACTACAACCGTATATACCAGCTATATGCACGATTTATGCGTGGTAACCTAGCATAGCCTATTCAACTGTGTTCAACTATGACGTTTACGAGGTTAATTTATATCAAAGCAAAGCAGCTAGCAAGGTAGACTGGCTTCTCATTCTTTGTCAGAGACTTCATGTCAGGTTATTAGCCTACAAGAAACTGCTATTATTAATGACTCAACAACGTTGTTAATAAATTGCATAATGTTACAGCTGCAGCATCTAATTCTAAGGTATTTTAACAGATAACATTTGATGAACAGACAGATGCAAAAATAAGCATCAATGTTAACGTTTCAGTAGGCTACATTAACTAATTATCCCGTAACACAACAACCCTAAGCCAGAAAAACGAACGCAGTATCATAGCTACAGGCTGCTGAAAAAGTCGGCCAGTCTGCAGTTGTTGAGTACGTTAGTACTAGACTAAGTTAGTATGCAAATAACAGGGCGAGAATAAGTAATTTTTAATAAGTAACGTTATGCTCAGTGAAGATAAATTAGCTACTCCTGTTCGCTTGCCAACTTTGCTTACTACTACTAGTCTAGGCGAGCTATGTGATCAGCTTCAAACTACAACTAAACTAACTTCTAATCTAGTAGCACCCGTAGAATTACTAACACAACCAGCCATTCAATCGAATACGCCGTGGCGTTTTTCATATCCGATACACGGTAGCTGTCAACCACATCACATAACTGGCTTGGAGAAAAAGCACTGTTAGTTAGCTACATCCAGCTCACAACTTACCTTAATAAATTGACAGAGTCTGCAGGCGAATCCAAAATAACGAAGACAGTCTGTGGTTGCTCGTGCGGTGCTGGTTGTCCAGGTAACCCTACCTGGCTGACAGTGTCTCGATACGAATCTGCTGTCGACAACAAGAGTATTCCCTTTTCACCGTTTTCTTGTTCTGGTGTGACGGCAGACATTTCTTAGCCGGTTTAAGGCTATTTTATTTAATCCTATTTCTTGCGTTGCCTAATTAGCTACGGATGTCACCAATTTGGGATAAATGCTAACGTTGAATGTAAATAACGGCAACAGCTTACTTTTAGCTAGCTTTAGCTAAAAAGATTTTGCGTATTTAGCTAATTTAAACTGTAGGCTCAGCAACAATCAGCTATTAAATTCACAGGCTAGCTAACCTCGATCGACAGAAAACCAGCGTACTATAACAGTTTGCTGGCTAGCTGACACCCAGACTGTGAGCTAGCCAGCTAGCTAACAGTTAACTTAGCAATAGTAAGACTAGCTAGCAACTGTTAGGAGCTCTGTGTCTAAGGTAAACTGTAACTAAAGGAAGAACAGGACGACATCCAATGCACTTCACTTGCCCGTTACTAGTCTCCTATGAACATCGGTCTACTCTGCACATTGATCTCATCATGGTAATCAAGTCACTCTATTCGTAAAATAGGGGAAATCCACGGTGACGTAAGCAGCGAACGACTGATCAGCAGAGATATGACAGACAAGGGAGAAATCCAATAGAATGGCCTGCCATTTTAGGCACTCCTTTTATTCAACGAATCGAAATAAACTGGGTAGGGAGCTAATTTTTTTACAGTCTCTGGTAGGGGGTCGGCGCACAGGGCTAGTAGGGAGGAGGGACGTGTTTTCGGGGATGTTTTTGCCATTTCAGCTTATTTCGTCAGCCGTTTCCCCTTGGGCTTCGAGGTAAAAACGGATTTTTACTACGCGATTCAGTGTTTATGAAGTGTATTTTAAACACTGCCTTGCTAACTCACAAACAAAAATAGCCACTTTACACATTTCTGCGCCCAGTCTGGATCACATAAAAAAGCACAGCCTGCCCCACTGCCTTTCACTGACCTCAAATACCGTTCAGCGGCCTCAAATTGAAAAACACGCTGGTAGTGAAAGAACCCCTGCAATTGTGCAACACTGTTGTTGACGCCTGCAGCCTTCGAACTCCCCCCAACACACACACACACACACACATCTTGAAGAGCTTATTTAAAGCTTATTTAATGATAATATGGAATATATCCACCTCCCTCAACATCCCCCTACGGTTCAACCTAAATTCCTGAACAGGAATGTACAGTCTCCATATATTACCCACTTCTGACAAATGTTAAAATATTGAAGTCCTGAAGGTGCGCACCTTAGTGATGAATGCAAAATGGAAGCAAAGTGATTGAACCATTACAATAAAACAGCTTGGCTTACATTATGTTTTTTTTTGTTTGTTTCTTCAAGAGTGTCATATTGATAATGAATTATCTGAATTATCACATTCCACCACCGTCTGCAGATATCTTCAGAACGAAGGGAGAAGCTCACCTCAGCTGGCACCAGTGCTTCATACCACCTGGGTGACGGAGAGCTTCCGTTCCAGCATTAGTCTCAGAGGATGAACACACGCCCAGTCTCACAGACCTGGGGCCTCGTCATTTATAAAAAATGGTCTTAGATTTATACTTGAACTTAGGCTTAAGATCATTTCCGACGGTGATGAAAGTTTCGTAAAAGTTACTGAGCATAAAAAACCTTGCTTACGCAGGTTCTAAGAAGCCCATTTGTTACTTACGCACCTATGATCTATAAATCTGAAATTAACCTTAACGTGCCTTACAATCCTCTTATATAATGCTAGCACAAATGAGGTTTTAGTCAGGAATAACCATGGACCAAAAGAGAAAAGCAAAATTTTTGGAAGATCATCAAGCGCAAAAAAGCCATTCCGGTCTCTGAAAACTCTCTCCCTTCTAAAAGCATGGTTTTCAATGTCTTCCAATAACGCAAGAACAGCCATGGTTACTTTTTTCTAATTTGACAGAATATTTATATAACATCGCATCCTGTTTTTCATTCAAAACACCTTGTGTCTGGCAATTAATTCCTCGCACCTTTAATTGATAATTCCTATCAAATTGTTCATAAAGCTAATGCAAAATTCACCACAGGCTTGGACGCATATGCGTCCCAAACGGCAATACCCCTACATAACCAGCAGGAAAATCACTTGCGTCAAGTCTAGACTTCGCGTAGAGATAAGATCATTTCCACGTCAAAGTAAGGTGTTATAAGTAACTACTTATATGTTATATTATATGTGGTTTTCTGCGTAAGTCACACTTAAGATCAAAATTGATCCTAAGTCCGTTCTATAAATGAGGCCCCTGCACGCGGGCCTCTGGCTGGAATACCCCACTTTGTGACGCAGTTTAAGTGGTAAGATATTCCATATTACCCCGGTGAGCCAGGACCTTAGTCTACCATCTCATCATAAAAATGGTGGTGTCCTCTACTCATTGTAAAAGGGGGCAATGGCATTCTTCTTATTCCACTGGGGAATGTACTAACCACGGGCTTGTAATCACTCCTCCCAGTACCAATACCCGGGTTTTCCCAGGTAATTTCTGTCTTTACCATGCCCGACTCCACATTATATTTCATACGGGAAGGCTAAAAAGAGATATGGTTGCAAGAAAGAAAAAAAAAAGTACCACAATTGTTTTTTGTATTTTGTGTTTCTTTAAAATGTATTTATTTGGTGTCAAAAATAGAAGGGTTGTCTTGAGATTAGTACTTAAAACTATTGATTTTTATCCACCTACAGGAACTCATAATAAAGTATAATTAAGCTAATGTTTCACAAAAATATTATTCAGAGCAACCATTTTTTCCCCCTGCACCTGTAGTCATTATCAGCCTCGCCTGAGACTTGCAGGTAGCTTTGTGTAATGTGGCCAACAGTCACACACAATGGAGACACCGAATATCCAGGCCAGACACTGTTAACGAGCCCAATGTAGGAATACTTTATTAATGAATGTAAATGGTGTGATCAATGTTTTTATCTCATTCATTTCAAAATGATCAATTTATTTCCCCCCCCCCCCCCCCCCAAAAAAAAAAAAAAGCTGTTTGGAGACTTGGAAATGAGATACTTTATATGTCCTTTTAAGAAATCATTTCCAAGCATTTGAAAGACGTGATCTTCTATTCATCAGTGCCTAGTTAAAACATTTGCAAATATGGTTGTGCTTCACCGTCCATAACTTATAACTTTATAGAATTTACATCAACTATCCAAATAGAAAATGAATATTTTTAAAAGGAGTTTGCTAACATTTTTTTTATTTTTAAATTCATAAACATTTTCAATATCTTGCACAGATTTCATTGGGATATCAACATACAATGGTACCCAGTGGCCTGCCACTAATATAATTAATAGTAATAACAATAATAATTATAATAACAATTATAATAACAGTAATACTCAGTCATGTTTACAATAAACCTATACAGTTTGTATTCACGAAAAAAAATGTGCCATAGATTATGACATGATGGGCTTAGCAAAACTAAAATACTGTTTCGAAGCTTGAATGGAGTTTGTATTTTGGAGTTTGTATTTGCTAACTATTCAGCTGGACCTTCATCTACAGAATTAACTGTAAACACAAATTAAACTATGTGAACAAAATTTGGAGTTGTGATGCGCAAAATAATTTGATTTGCAAGACTTGGACTTTGAATCCTATGAACCGATGTGAGGATACTGTGTACATATACTGGTGTTTCTGTGTTGATATCCACACATTTTAAATTATAACTGCCACTTGAACACAGGACATCACTTCTCCTCTGGTATTTCAGCAAAGGTACGTTTTGTAGATATAATAAGCCTCATAAAGATGACAGAAAAAAAAAACCGAATTAAAATTTAAGATACCAGTTTTCCAGATTCTACACAGATCAAATAAATGTAAATGTAGGGAATAGTAATAAAATAAAACAAACATTGATACATGCCTGTGGCCATTTCAGTCTAATTTAAAAGTTCCCGCTGTATACTTTGGCAAAAGCAGAGGTAAACTACAATTGTAATTACCCACAAACTATGAGAATGTAACATATAAGCGATGACACAGACCACCGTAAAGCAAAATTTAAATAAATAAAAAATACAAGAGAAAATACGTTAATTAGACCATGTTTACTGGGTGAATTTTTCCTAGGTTAAACGAATGTCTTTCCATTCAGCATTATAGTAAATCTTTGTCTATGGAGTTTCGGAGGATCACTCTGAATTCCTACAACTTAAACAGCAAGGGTAAAAAAAAAACCCCACCCTTATCGTCTGAAACAGTCATCTTCAACACACAGACTAACCAATAATAGCACTGCAGTTCCATAGAGTATGAAATGTGTTACAGTTGAAGGGTATGAAGATCTCCACCACAACAGACTACAGGTATTCAGATGAGCAGGCACATTTTACATTTTCTTAAATGGCACTGGAGGGTGAAATATGCACATAGGGTGAGAGAATACTGAATGGTTATGTACAAACTCTGAGGTTGACTGGTTTGGGTTTTCATATTAGTCAAGCATTTGTCTAACAAAGAACAACATCAACAAAGAAACGGAATACCTAACAAATATCTATAGTTGTCTTGAAGAAATGCTTAAAATTCACCCACGCTGGCTTACAGTAGGGAGTTTGGGATCAAACAAAAGAGAAACATTACATATAACTCTTTCACCCCCTTCCAGGATCCAAAAAAAAAAACAACCTCAGATTGGGAAATATGTAAGTGGTCAAGTAAAGAAGTTATTCCCAACAGGAAGTTCCACCACAGTTATCAGGAGTCAAATTTAAACGGCACAAGATAGAAATAACACCAAGCTTGCCATCATACCTCGCCCACGGAACTGGGCACTGAGGAGAATAAATTATATTTACAAATGCATTTTTTTAAAATTACCCTTTTGCTTTTTTTTTCTTTTTTCTTTCTCCGAATACAAATACACCTCCATTCACAATTTTCCGTTTCATCTCAATTTTTTCCTTCTGTCTTGATTCCTTTGATCTTTTGAGTGGATGCTTTATAAAAACCATTAATAAGGCAAAAATGCCACATCAGCTCTGAATGAGTAGACCAACGTTCATGCGCACATTCACTCCGTTACATACTCATGTCCTGTACACCTGATCCGAGAGAAACAACCTCAAAAACTCGTTCCTGAGTCCCATTATAAATGTTTGGATGAGCACCACCGCTACGGAAACTTTTACTCAATATTTCAACAGTCCCTGGCCTACCAAAAACAAAACAAAACAAAACAAAACAAAAAAATTCCCCCTAGAAAGCAGTTGTATTGCCATCTAGAGTTTTAAATTTGGATTTCAACACTGCAGCCTTATTTTAGAATAAAATATTGGAATACCAGTGGAAATATGGGACTGACATCATATGAGTATGACCCAAAGCATTCTAATCCATTTGTCCAATTTGAGCAAAAAACCACAGACTTTCCAAAACATCATTTTAAGAAAAGATCTGCAATGCAAGAGAACGTTTATTTTTTACGCGTTGAAATTTGATCAGAATTGAACTTGTGCCTTATACATTGCCAAAGTTTGCTGTCAAACATGGATCGTTTTGACACAAAGGTCTGTGTTTTCCTTTCTTACCACAGATATTAAACTCATTTCTGTCACCATGGATACGTTAACTTTAGTCTCCATGTTAATAAATGAGTTAAATTAAACTGAAAGGCATAAGCAAATACACAGAGAGAAGATTTGAAATTCATTGTCTTTTTTTAGTGGTGTCATCCAGCCCTTTTCCATCAACTTAGATTAGATTTAGACAGCAAAGATATAAGATACTAATTTCATCTGTTTTAAAAGGAAAAACAGTTTAAAAATAATTTCCAGCCAACTGGACTTGATTGGTCTGCAAGTGTGGATGCAGCAGTTCTCAAACCATCACCCGCATACTAAATTCTCAACTGACTGATCTAATCTCAAGTTCTCAAAAACCGAACAACAGCACAACCATCCCTACTACCTGTTTTACATTGCCCGCATAGTGTAACCTAATAATCTTAAGGATAAAAAGTGCAAATACTAGATGGAACTTCCAATAACAATTTAGTGCACAGCCAATTGGCTGGAAAACCTGTCGCAACAGGCTTGGGGGAAAAAATCTCAATGGACTTCTCTCAGCTTCGGTGCTCAATTCAACCACTTCTGAATTGAAATAAAAATATTGAAATAATCTCCCCACCCACTACTATCACAAGTAGAGCAGTAGGACACGTTTGCTCTTTGGTGTACATTAGCATGTATTACACTGACTCGACCACTAGGTGGGAGGGAAGTTACATCAGAAATAGGGGTCCAACGGACTGGAATCCAAACACTTGCCTACTATTGCATATACAAGTGGTACTTGAGTACTCAATAGTAGGGAAATGCGCTGATTGGGACATGGCCTAAGGCTTTTTTATTTTTTTGTCGGTTTGTTTTTTTTATGGTTGTTGGGGGACAACTCATGTCCAGGATACTTGCTGGCAGGGTTGGGGTCAAATCTGTTTTCAATCCAGCCAATTCACAAAACAAATTACATTTTAGTTCATGAATAGAAAAAATTCAATTCAATTCACGAAAAGAATTTTTGTTTAGCCATTTTTAATTTCAGTAATTAAATTTCTATTCATTTTGTGAATCAACTGAAATGCAAATGGAGCTGAGCCCAACCCAACCACACTGACTGGGATGTGTTAGTCATCTAAGGAGCCAGCATAAAACTCTCTATTTAGATACCATCTAATTTGCTCGTGCAGTAAGAGCATGGGGTTGGTGCAAATTACTTAGCAAAAAGTTCTGACAGGGAACCCAAAAACATCCTCTTCGCCCGTCTCAGAACGATGGGGGGCTGGTAGGGTTGACTGTCTCCTCGGTAGCCCTAGTCAAACCTTCAGCAACATTCTATAATCCATCATTAAACCTTTTTAAGCGAAATGCCACAGAAAGTGTCAGTGGTGCCAGCGCACTAGCTCATACTAGAGGCCTCGAGGCCTGGACTAGGCCGCAATACGCTGGAGAGAACAAAATAAAAAATAACAAAAAATGCTTTATGGAAATAAAATCTGATGACAGCATCCTAATCACACACATTTCAGTCTAGACACAGCTAAAGTTGGTCTCCAAAGCTTCTCAAAAAACCATCAGCAGAGGATTTGAGAAGCCATGACGCTCAGTTAAAATGGAGGCTGGTTTGTCTCTCGTCGATCTGTACCATTTCACCACTGGAGCGGAGCTACTGCACCTTCTCTTTGCAGCAGCTGGGCTCTGGACCTCTCTGGGCCTGCGGGCCCAACTGCCGTCAGCCAATAACCAGGGAAGTCTCTTTGGTCCATCTCCTCAAATTTCTTTCAACTGCCTGTGGGGCTACACTAATAGGCGGCACTGTAGTACAATGGGTAAGGAACTGGTCACAGCTCCTAAAGGTCAAAGGTCACTCGATTCCTGGGTAGGACACTGCCGTTGTACCCTTGAGCTGGATTATACACCGCACTTAACCCTCCAGCTGTATAAATGGATGCGGTGTGAATCCTACGTAAAAGTTGTAGCCACCCAGTCCAGTTGTAGATGGGGACAAACAATTAGCCTTCTGCCAGTATGCACCAGTCACACGCACACACATGTACACACATACATAGCTTCGACAGCAATCACTCATGTTAAACCACACAAAAATGAAAAACATTAAAATAAAAAATTGGGCAAAAGTAATTTGTGCTGAAGCTGTTTGTGTAATTACATAACTGCAATTACATAGCTTGTTGGCAGTTAAAAAAAAAAAAAACATTTCAATATCAACTATGCCTTTACATTTTCTTTCAGGTACATACATTTTTGGCAGATTTTTTTTGCAAACACCCGTCAATCTCACAAGATTAATAATACAATAAGAAACTGAACATGTATTTCATGCAACTGACCACTGACACTTGTTATAAACCTTGTGTGTTTTGTGTGTCTATGTGTGTGTGTGTGTGTGTCTGCGCGCGTATCTGCGAGTGTATATTTGCAATAGTCGTCACGGCCCAAAACCCAACGCCCCATTATTTATGTGATCACGTGTTTTCGTCCGAAAGTACTGACTCCTCCGCCTCCTCCTCCAGGGATTCCGAGATGGAGGCGCGGGCTTGTAGCTCCTCCCCCCGGCCGGCCCGGGACAGGACCTCCATCCAGCGGCGCTGGAGCTCCTCCCCCTCGGCGCTGAAGTAAACGGTCAGGTGACTCTGGCTGATTTTGAAGGCGTTGCGCCGCTCCAGTCTGTCGCCGGGCTCGGGGTGGGACACCTCGAACCCGATCAGGGGGATGCTCCGCTGGGCCTTCACATCCTGGACGCAGGAAAAAAAAAAACTAATTTAAATTTTAAATTTCTTTTTTTTTTTTTTACAAAGCATTGAAGCTTGTGTCACGAGATGCCACAGTGCAAAAAAATCCTAAACAACAAAAACAAAGAACGGAATGCTGTTTTATTATGCAGCTTCTCACACAACAGACATATCAGGGAAATCAGCCTGGTGAAACAGCCAGAACAGTGACACAAAAATGACCTAAAAGTCATGTCCTCAAAAGTTGGGAAGTCCATGGGTCAGAAAATGAACGTCCTACCATCTTCCATCCATAACCTCAGCCAGCCGATTTCTCTGACTACTTCCACCTCCATTCTGAAGAACGGGCAAAAACGAGCAAATCCAGGCGACAGCGACAAAAGACTGGGGAGGATTTCTACTTTCTGAACCTGGATTTCCCCCCTGTGACCCCCTCAGCCCCCCCCCCCCCCCTCACCTGAGGTGCCCCGTAGATGTACAGGACCAGAGGCTCGTTCTCCGGAATGACGAACCAGGCCTTCTGCCACCCGCGCCCCCCTCCCTTCTCCATGTGGTGCAGAAAACTGCACATCACACTGTTCTCCGCTGCCACAGAGGCCTGTTTCTGTGGAGGATACAAATATATACACACACACATTAATACACACACACACACACGCACGCGCGCACACACACACACACACACACACGCATGCGCACACACACACACACGCACACACACACACACACACACACACGCATGCGCACACACACACGCACACACACACGCACCACACGCACGGGCACACACACACGCACACACACACACGCACACACACGCACACACACACACGCACACACACACACACACACACACACACGCACACACACACACGCACACACACACACGCACACACACACACGCACACACGCATTAATGCACGCAGGGTTATCATGCCCCATTAGCAGCACGCAGCACTCTCATTGTTAAAAACGCTCGAGCCCCTCATTTCGGGCGGGGGGGGTTTCGTTCCCTCCCTGGTTTCGGCGCGTTCCCTCACCTCCAGGATGGAGCGGCGTCTCTGCGCGGTGCTGGGCAGGCAGGCGGGGGAGGGGGGCACCCCGTGCAGCGCGGTGTAGCAGTCCACGCACACGCGGTTCGCCCGGTTGTTGTCGTACAGCAGCCGGGCCCGGAACTCGGAGCACTTCCCGCACACCACCTGGCGGGGGTTCGAAAGAGCGACAGTCGCCGCTGTAGCAGAGTGGAACTGACCCTGGAGCGGCTGCACTTGGGGTACTTAATCTCTTTGGGGTATTTAAGTGGGGGGGTATTTAATCTGTCTCTTCAGAGGATTGTGCAGATCTGATGTTGAAAGGACACATGGATCTCCGTGGTCACCCTTGACCCCGCCCCCCTGCCCCACCCCCACTTTCAAAATCTAGCCAATCAGGTGGGAGACTTACATGCCCACAGGCCTTGCAGTGGTGGCGCCTCTTAGTGATGGAGTTGAAGGGCTCCTGACATTTCATACACAGGGTGACCTCCTTCTCTCTGATTGGGGTGGGAGCACGCTTCCCCAACTCCGTACAGTTCTGTGAGACAGAGAGACAGAGAGAGAGAGAGAGAGAGAGAGAGAGGAGGGAGAGGGGGAGTGAGAAAGAAAGATCGAGAGGAAAGAGAGGGAGAGAGAGATAGGAGGGAGAGGAAGAGAAGAAGAGAGCGAGGGCAAAGAGAGATAAGATGGTCTTCAGAAAAACTCAAGTAACAGTTGAAGTCGTGTTCATGTTCTCAAGGTGAGCCGGTTCTAACTAGCTGTAACTAGTTCTCGTGGCCTCACAGGGGAGTTGGGGGGAGTGTAGTCCTCCTCACGGAAGGAGCAGTTCACCAGCCTGAACGTCTCTAACGTCTGCTCATGTCTCTGAATGGTGGCCTGGATCGCCTGAGAGAGAGAGAGAGAGAGAGAGAGAGAGCAAGGGAGAGAGAGAGAGATGGAGAGAGAGAGGAAATGGAGTAATCCACTTATCCCGGGTGATTGGGGGGGGTCAGAGATCAGACAAACAATATGACAAAGAGGAAAGTGCCTCTCTTCTTACCTGGATCCAGTCTTTCTTCTCCTCTTCAGTCCTGCACAGAACGAAATAGATGAATGAAAATTTTAAAAATAATAATAATTTTACAAATAATTATGGCTGTCATTATGGCTATAGTGCGTAGGTGCTGGGGCTCTCTCGAGCTATGTTATACCCCACTACAAATGCACTTCAGAAAAAGGGACTGGTACATTCATAACAAACAAAAGCTTTGGCTGGATCTTCGTCTGTAAAAATATAGTAGACATCCACATAAAGGCAAGGCACTCATGTTGTGTAGAAACGTTGAACAGCCTTTATTCAAAGTGACTACGTAATTAACAACATCGCGTACTGACCAACCCTGTCTTCTTCAGGGTCACACAACAAGTGTAGCACCACAAAACCGGATTTAATTACATCAGGTTTCCATAACTACAGTCTCACACGGGGAATTAGATAATTAGCAGGACGGAACTGCTTGAGCCTCCACGCCACCAAGACCAATTCAACTTGATTAAAACAATAAGGGCCACAGTTCAAGTGGGGATAGGTACATGTTTGCACTTCTACACTCGAGTTGCACTTCGCTGTGCAATGTAACAGCTCGACTCACCTAGCCTGCAGCTCCAGGGATCGCTGTTTGCCGGAAACCAGGAACGTCCGCGGCACATTAACGCTGCTGGTCTCCTTCAGCTGCAAAAACCCGGCAGGAAACATCACTATGCATGTCCACATCTATATATATCATTTCATCACCACAAGAGGGTACACAGATCTCAACCTAATCTGTTGCCTGCATTCTTATACTAGACATCATGTGTAGTTAGGGTTGAATAAATGGATAAATAAAGTAGGAGCTGTAGGTGGATACACTGCTGCATTGCTTCATAATCCATGGGGGAAATATGCTATTAAACTAAACTACTGATGAAAATAAGGCAGGACAAGCTACATGAGGCTACATGAGATGAAATTTCCCATGTTTTCATGTAAACAAATAAAAGGCAAAAAACCAAAAACAAACACACCTCCATTCCATCGACATCGATCCTGGCCCTGACTCCAAATTTCTGTCCAATCAGACGCAGTTTGGGGACGCAGTACAGTAACCTGTCATTGAACTGCAAAGAGAGAGAGGGGGACGGGGGTAAAGATACACTCAAAAGGACCACAAAAGAAGGTTATGCTATGCTATGCTATGTTATGCTATGCTATGTTATGTCATGCTATGTTATGCTATGCTATGTTATGTTATGCTATGTTATGCCATGCCATGCTATGCTATGCTATGCTATGTTATGCTATGTTATGTTATGCTATGTCATGCTATGCTATGCTATGCTATGTTATGTCATGCTATGCTATGCTGTGTTATGCTATGCTATGCTATGTTATGCTATGTCATGCTATGCTATGCTATGCTATGTTATGCTATGTTATGCTGTGTTATGTTATGCTATGTTATGTCATGCTATGCTATGAGGCAATGGTAGTTTCTGCAATAAGTATATTCGTGATCATAGATTAATTTCAAACTGAGGGACGAGCGCGCACCAGAATGAGATACCGATCCTGTGACGTGCCGTTTTTGGCAGACAGCTTGAGGATGTGTCCCTCCTTGATGAGCTCATTCGTGGGGTTCACAATGTCCTCTTCGCCGCCCAACAGCTCGTAGACCTTTAGCAGCTTGTGCATTCTCTCCTGAGACAGGAGAACAAACACGCCGCACTTTTAATTTCGCTGATTAAACACTTCACACGGGTCACAGATGCAGACAGGCGAGGGTGTCGTCGGGGAGTTGGGGCCCCATGAAAAGACCTCAGATTGAGCTCCACCAACCCAGGCCACCCCAGAAAAAGAAACGGGTAGTTTTATTTGTACATGGTAAATAAAATATCCTATTAATGTCAGTTTCTGGCATAACTGATGAATAAAAAGTCATTCATCCTATGTTCTAATATTTTTTGAGGGTCCCTGTCAGTTAGGGCCCTTGGAATCGTCCTAACTTGCCCTATATGGCGCCGCTGTAGATAAATTTAGATACTTTTTGATAAAATGTTCCTTGAAATAAATATTTTTTTTCTAAAAACTTCACCAATAAACAGCTCTGAATGAAAGGCTCTCGTTAACAACCTCTCATTACGGCAGCGTCCACCCCCCCTTAATTACAAACTCAGGGAACGTCAGCGTCGTCCCTCCCTGGGAGCTGGTTGCCATGGCGGCTAAAACAGAAGCCAAAGGTATGCGCTCTCTGGCGCCCCCACTGGCGCTGGGTGGTAGTGCGCGCTGAAGCGGTCCCAGGGGGCCCCTGGCCCTGCGTAAAAACGCCGTTTACTTCACTCACCATCTTCCTGATCGCCGCGTTGGAGTGTTCCGCTGCGGTCGCTATCAACTCCAGGGATTCTGAAAAGGCACAAAAAATAATCCAACTCAGACCGGCAGAGTCCCGCACCGCACAGCTAGTACAACCAACCATCTCAAAGGAGGAACGCTGAAACACACCCCTGTAGAGGCGTTGTGATTTCGCCATTTAATTGGAGTGTGGATTATATTACTATTTTCTAAACCAGCGGTAGACAAACCCAGGTCCTTGGGTGCCAGAAATATTTCAGTTTTTTTTCCCTCCAAACCCAGAACTACATTAGTGTATTCATTAATTACAGGTTTAATGCACACAGGGGACAAATGCGCTGGAGGTATTTCTCAAAATTTCACCATTCAGACTGTAAATATTCAGACTCGGGCTCTAAATAATCCATCAAACTCATGAGGTCAAGCTCAGACGGAACAAACAGCAGAAGCATCGCTGGCACAGCAGGACCAGAGCGTGCAGCCGTCGACCGTTGAACTGAACTGCAGAGAGCTCTGAGCGCCCGGCTGGAGTCCTAACAGAACTCCTGTGAGGTGCATTATGGGAAAAACAGAAACTCAAGCTCTCTTTAACTCAAGAGCTTCAGACTGTGGCTGTGCTTGCAGACCACTGGGCTGCAGGTGCACTATACATCAGAGTATGCATTAGGGTTTCTGTGAAGGACAGAGAGCATGCGTTTGTGTTTCTGTGCAGGAGAGAGAACGCATGTTAGGGTTTCTGTGCCGGAAATGGAGCGCATGTTAGGGTTTCTGTCCGCGTTAGGGTTCTGCACGCGTTAGGGTTTCTGTGCCTGTTTGTGTTTCTGTCCGTGTTACGGTTTCCGTGCGTGTTAGGGTTCTGTGTGTATTAGGGTACTGTGCGTGTTAGGGTTCTGTGTGCGTTAGGGTTCTGTGTGCGTTAGGGTTCTGCGTGCGTTAGGGTTTCCGTGCGCATCAGGCGGTGCATGCAGCAGGGCGGGGATCCTCACTCTGCGCGTCCTTGGAGTCGTGGGCGTCCTGCGGCAGCCGGTGCAGGTAGTCCTTCAGCAGCAGCTCGTAGCGCGGGATCCGCTGCACCGGCTCCAGCATGTGGTGCTGCAGGGTCAGGTTCCCACACATCTCCTCTCTCTGAGACACACACACACAGACACACACACACGCATGCACGCACGCACACACACACACACACACACACACAGACACACACGCATGCGCGCACGCACACACACACATACACGCAGACACACGCACGCGCGCACGCACACACACACACACACACACGCACACACGCACGCAGACACACACACGCACACGCAGACACACACGCATGCGCGCACGCACACACACACATACATGCAGACACACGCACGCGCGCACGCACACACACCCACACGCACACACACACACACGCACACACACACACACATACACATACACGCACGCACACACACAGAGAGATACAATGAGAGAAACATAGATACAGCTTGGGAATAATCTGAAAGAGGGTGAGAGGAATGGATAGACCCACAGTGAGAAATGCACGCACACACACACACACACACACACACACACACACACACAGCGACGTGCGAGACAGAGCAATCGATACAGATTCTCAGAGGGCGACAGACAGTGACACAGGGAATGAAAAACAGACAAATGCCCCGACAGGGAGCAACAGAGTACAGACACAGAAATACATAATGCAAGGCTCCATAAAATCACTAATAAAACCAGTATTAACGAAGGAAATTTAAAAAATACAAAACCACCACATTCTCCCCACCCCAGCCCAAAGAACATAGTCTTTGGCAGCGCCGCCCAACCCTGTTGCTGGAGATCTAACGTCCTGTGGGTTTGCCCTCCAGCCCTAAAGGAAGCACACCTCATTCAACACCTCATTGAGCAGCTGATAAGTAAAATAAGGTGTGCCAAACTAGGGTTGAAATTAAAACCTACTGGACAGTACATCTCTAGGAACAGGGTTGGGCAGCCCTGGTCCATGGGCTGGGGGGGATCTGCTGCCCCCGGTGGCAGTTCTGTGCACTGCAGCGCATCAGCACAGTGGCCAGTTAGTATTCCACAGGTGCAGCCGGGAGCCGTGCGGAGCCGTTTGAAGCCGTAAGGCAGCTCAAACTCCGGCCCCATTAGTATTCCCAGTGTTTACCGAAGCTCCTCCGCACGCCCCTGGCCCCTGACAACCCCCCCCCCCCCCCCCCCCCCCCCCCCCCCCAAGTCTCCGACGCCCTGGCCCTGACAACCTCCCCCCCCCGTCTCTCTCTCCCTCCGTTTGATCTGTCGGCTAACGGGAGGGGGGCCGTCAGCATCCCCCACCTCTCCACCTTCACATCTCTCTCTCGCAAAAGTGCCGCTTTCATTTACTTCAATTTTCATTTTTATTCCTCATAATGTGTGGCATATAAACTAAGCCTCCCCCCCACACCCCCCACCCCCACCTCCAAAGGTCAAAACTGACATTTCTCTGATTTGTACCTGCTATTGCCACTGCAGACTAAATCAAGTAAAAGTGAGATCAAGGGATATTCTGGGGATAAAGACAGTTCTTCTTTGGTGAAAATAATAAGCATTTATTTTTTGAAAAGCTATTTTACTAATTGTTAGCCCCCCCCCCAAAAAATAGCGCTGGGTACTTGCAATGTAATAATGCAGATACTGTAAATTAACGAGATGAAAATATCATGCCCTGTCACAGCAAAGTGGGGGTTTATCTAGAAAAAAAAGCAAAAATCTTACGCTTTTCAAGCACGGTCCCTGCATAAATAGGCCATTAATAGATGATCACATTCCTCATTAATCCCCTAATCTAGGGCAGGCCGGCTTGCACCCGGCCCATTTACACAGACGGGTACTTACGAGAGCAATTCAGGTTAAGCACTTTTCAGGGGTACAACAACAAGTCTCCCAATCCCAGGACTTGAACCTACAGCCTTCCGGTTGCACTCCAAGCGACTGCCACGAGCAAACAAGCCGCGCATAGTATTTCAAGAGAACGTCACAACCTGCAAAGTTTGTCGATGGAACAATTCCAGTAAACACAACTGTGCTCCGATCCTTTTCTCAGCAGGTTCTCGGCGCCTCTCTGTGTGCAGAGTGCACCTGTCAACCCTAAAATACGCCTGCGTTCTGCGCTAACGTCAACACAGCCAAGCAGGGAGACAGCCGTGACTGCTCATGAGCAGATGCACTGGATGTTTTGCTTTCATACTGGTCTGCTACTCACACACTGCACTATAAATAAACTACAATGTGCACCACAGTAGCTACCCCCTGGTAGTTGAAAGACTACAGCAAGACTACAGCCTCCAGTGTTACGAAATGACTACTTTTAGAAAGGGATTCATTTTATACCTACATTTGTGAATATTAAACGTACAACTGCATAGATATTCCTGACTGGCATCACAGAATACCAGGCAGGACATATAAAGTATGCTCGGGCAACACTACAGACTTCCTGTGGGAATCCTGTTGACAGAAAATTGGCTGGATCTCAGGTATGCAGGGTTGCAAATCCAGCCAGCCAATGTGTGTCAATAGCGCTGCAATCTAATCATGGCCAAGGCCAGTGCACACTTTGATCAGGAGTCCTACGGTGTTGTGACCTTTAATGCGACCATGAGAAGCATGACATGCATTACCACCACTCACCACCAGGGTGGAGAAAGGAAGTGATTACCCCAAACGGGGGGATGACATCACACGAATGTTCTGCTGACTGTGTTGACATGACACCTCTTTCTTTTCCCCCTGAACAAGTATAAATTATTTTCTGAAAGTGTCACTGAGGGGGGTGGGGGGGAGGGGGGATAAAGATCAGCAGAGTGTTCCCTGCCTAGTGCCACAAGAGTGACTCCTCTGGTCACCCTGCAGTTTGCCTGCAGTAGCTGAATGCATCCCAGAGCCAACCCATTATGTTACATTACATCACAGGTATTCAGCAGACGCTCTGACCTAGAGCAACTTACACAACTTATTTTTTTACATTCTGCAGCATTTACATTGCATCCATTTATACTGCTGGATATATACCGAAGCAATGCAGGTTAAGCACCTTGCTCAAGGGTACAACGGCAGTGTTCTACTCCTCCTAGCGCCTGCTTCTCAGCTGATACCGGCCCATGGAGGAATCTGAGGAGCTCACCTGTATGCTGTGGATGATGGCTTTGAACTGGGAGGACCGCTCCATCCAGGTGTTGACCAGCTCCATGGCGCGGTCGAAGTTCTTCACGTACTCCCCGTACATCTTCAGGAACGGGGCCAGCTTCTGGAGGATGTCCCCGATACGGGGGTTCGAGTCCCTGGGGGAAAGCGGGAAAGAGGGCAGGGCCAGGATGAGTCCCGGAGCAGGATGGACGTCAGCAAAAAAAAATATAACCGACTGTGTTGTCCCCCCAGATCTTGTTTTTAAAGGTGTGTGTTCCCAGACGTTCACTAACAGCAGCTAGAGTCATCACACAGCACTACGGTATGTTCTTCATTCTGCAATGCGCACATACTACTGCAAGCACCTTCTTCAGCAGTTGTCTGGTTACGTAACCTGAAGCGTAGATTATACTAAAAGAAGAAACGAACAGCGCACACTAAAGCGCCGCAATTTTACTACCAACGTTTCGGCTTCAAGTCCTCATTAGGGCTGAAACGCTGGCAATAAAATTATGGAGCTTAAGTGTGCGTTGTTAACTTCTTCCTTTAGTACAATCACTATGAATACCAGCACCTCATGTAAAATTATGGTGAGCATTTATTTAGCTTCTTTTTTTAATAAAAGCACGGATATCGGAGAGCATGGATAGCAATGGATAATGAAAGCATGGATACCAGAGCATGGATATCGGAGGTCATGAATAATGAGAGTATGGATTTCGGAGAGCATGGATATCGGAGATCACGGATAATGAGAGTATGGATTTCGGAGAGCATGGATATCGGAGATCACGGATAATGAGAGTATGGATTTCGGAGAGCATGGATATTGGAGATCACGGATAAGTATGATTTGGAGAGTATGGGTATTGAGTCCGGATAGGAGTAGGATTGGACATGGATATGGGATATCACGGATAATGAGAGTATGGATATCGAAGAGGATGGATATTTGAGGATAATGAGACCATGGATAATAAGAGCATGAATGTCTGAGAGCATGGATATTTGAGGATAATGAGATCATGGATAATGAGAGCATGAATATCTGAGAGCATGGATAATGATAGTATGTATATCTGAGGATAATGAGGGTATGGATATCTGAGGATAATGAGATCACAGATAATGGAGTACTTCTCTCACCACTCCTCCATGCGCTTCTCCAGCGCGGGCAGCAGGAACTGCTGGTGGAAGCAGTAGATGGAGCAGATGTTGGAGAAGATGCCCATGACCACCTCGCAGGGGAAGGAGCCGCGGGAGCGCGCCTCCTCCATCAGCTGGGAGCAGAAGACCTGGTCCAGGAGGTGCAGGCGCGACACGTACGCCTTCTCCGTGTGCAGCAGCTCGTTGGCGATGTTGAACACCCGCTGCTGGACCGAGAGCTGGAGGGACGCAAACACACACACGCACGCACACACACACACACGCATGCACGCACGCACGCACGCACGCACGCACAAACACACACACACACACGCACACACATATATACACACACACACGCACGCACGCACACACAAACACACACACGCGCACACACATATATACACACACACACGCACGCACACGCACACACAAACACACACACACATATACACACACACACACACGCACGCACACACACACACACACACACACACACACACATATACACACACACACGCACGCACGCACGCACGCACACGCAAACACACACATGCGCACACACAAACACACGCGCGCACACACACGCACACACACACACACACGAACACACACACACGCACACACACACACACATATACACACACACGCATGCACGCACGCACACACAAACACACACACGCGCACACACGCGCGCGCACACACACACATAAAGCCTGTAATACAACACCGCCATCACAGCAGGAATAAACTATTCTGATATTTTATCCCATTTCAAAAGTAAAATATTTCCAAGCGTAGTTGCCCTTAAGTACTTCTCTATAATAAAGCTTAAGTCTTGCATGTGCACATCAATAAAGCCCAATTCTCAGACAAGCGCAATACTCTGGTGATTCATGTCCCAGTAGAGCGTTTCTCCTGAGGGCTCTCCAGGCCTCCCTTAATCACACCTGAAATTACCCTGAATGTCGCCAGCGCAGGAAGATTAAGTACAGGCCACTGGTAATCACTGCTAATCATTCAGTGGGGTTAATCTGGTCGATAACTGTGTACCGTGACCTTAACACAGCATTCAGCGTTCAGCAGATTTCATTACGCAGGACACAGAGGTACACAGAACATACTGGTCAAAGGGGTGAAAATTATACTGAACAGCACCTTCGCAAAGATCAGAATTATATACTTTGGCAGGGATACTCAAATCTGGCCCTCGAGTACATTAATAGTCAGTAGTACTGCTGCTTTCCTATTAGACTTGATAGCTGATTGATCGATGAAAGCCACTGATTGGCTCAGCTGGTGTCCCAGGATTAAAACAGTCCCTGTTTAGGGGGACTTGTTTGAACCAGCAGCACTACAGGTCCTGGAGAGCCAGATTTGAGGACCCCCGACGTATGGGAAGAGCTGGTTGGCAGGCCGGCCTGGGTCAAATACGTATTTGTTTTGGATTCAAATACATTTCTGTGCTCTGTTGATCTCGCCTGGTGTAACTGAGCCTGCCAATATGACCAGAAGGCGGGGTTTGCACTTTCTGAGAGTATTTCATTGGTTTCAATACACCAGACAAGATCAGTAGTGTAGTGTAGAAAAGAATTTGAATCCAAAACAAATACGTATTTGACCTTAGGTCTGTTGGCAGGTAATGTAAATAATGTTAATGTCCTGTGTGTTTCTGTGAAAAGCACCCTCACCTCACAGGAGTCCTGTCTCTCCGTTTTGGGGAGAACGAGGGGCTGCAGTGCAGTGGGGGTGAGCTCGCTCTCGTCCCCGCTCCCCTCCTCCATGTCGCTGTCCCCCTCCGAGTCCCGCCCCCCCTCCGCCGAGGCGCCCCCCTCGCCCCCCGGCCCCTCCGGGCCACCGTAGGAGGAGGAGGAGGAGAGGCGCGGGAGGGTGAGGGCGGGGCTGCAGGGGCACACCTCCCGCTCCTGCCCCGCCCGCTCCTCCTCCCCGGCGAAGCACAGCTCCTCGCTGTGCGAGGGGGAGCTGATGCTGTCGATGCCGCTGTCCCGATTGGCCAGCTTGCCGTCCGTCTGGGGCGGGGGGAGGGACAGGCGGTCCAAGGGCACGTCCGATTGGCTGGCCAGCAGCTCCCTCATCTCCAGGGAGTCCAGGAGCTTGTCGGAGGCGCCGTAGCCCGACTCCAGCGACAGGCGCCTCTCCGCGCACGCGGCCCCCAGCTCTCTCTCCTCCTCTCTTTCCTCCCCCTCTCCTTCTTTACCCTCCTCCACTTCCTCCTCCTCCGCCTCCTCCCCCCCTTCCGCCAGCCCCACGGGGGCTTCCTGGACCTCCTGAGGCTCAGGGCTGAGGGCAGGGGGCTCTGCCGATGGGGGGGTGTGGACCCCCCCTCCCGACGGCGGCTCCGGGACTCTGGGGACGCACAGGGCCCCCCCGGTGATATCCGGCACGACGATGATCTGCTCTCTGAGGGAAGGACCACAGACAGGAGAAGAAGAATCTGTATCTGCTGCTTTAAAAGCTGCTTCCACAAACACAGAGAGGAACTGCCCCTCCCACTCAGAGCAGGGAACCCAATCTGCATTTGCAATGGAACACCTGCCTCTTAAAGAAATTACTGTTTTATTCCAACAAAAGATTAATGACACCGAAACTTACTTGAAACTTAAACAGCTATTTTATTTCCTCTAATTAAGTTTGGGAAGTTCTGTGCGGCCCCTCTTACTGACCCCTGGAATTACGACGGGCCTTTAAACGGAAACCCGAATCGAGCGCGTTGGCGGGAGGCAGCCGACTCCGTCCCCTCTCCGCGCGCGGGACTCACCTCTCGAACTTCTCGATGAGCGAGAGGACGCAGCTGGGGGAGGCGCTCCCCTCGCCGTGCGCGGGGGGGGCCCGGGAGGCGCGGGGGTCCGCGGGGAGCGGCCGGGACGGGGGCGGCGGGGGGAGGGGCTTGTCGGGCGCCCGTGGCCGACGCCCGCTCTGCAGGTGAGGCGGTTTCGGGGGCACTGTGAGGGGACATGGAAGAGATTCAGGGTTTTTTTTTCGGAGCTGAACTGACGTTAAACACACAGAGGCAAACCCGTGAGGCACACAGCAGGAGGGGGCTGGCGTCGCCACAGCGGTCCTACCTTGCGGTTTCGGCCCGGGCAGGGGGGGCCGTGTTTTGGGGGGAGGGGTGGGGAGTTCCGGCGGTCCGTTCTCATTGGTCCCGTTGCAGTGGCGGGGTCCCAGGGGCCCGGGGTCGGAGCACAGGCGCTGAGGTGTCTCGTGGGCCCCGATACAGGGACCCGGCTCCAGGGAGAGGCTCTTCGTGAGGAGCCTGGGACTAGAGGAGGAGGAGCCTGAGGAAGAGGAGAGGGAACACCTGCTCAGTTCTGTCTCTCTTTGACACATAAAATTGCACTAGCTGACTTCTGTCTCACTTCAGGGCACACTGACTCAATTGTTGGCTCACTTCAGGGCACAAGAGCTCATTTCTGTCTCATTTCGTGCTCATTTTGACACTTCAGACAACACTGGTTCACTTCTGGCTCACATTGGCTCGTTTCTGTCTCACTTCGGGACACACTGGCTCCAACTTATCGCAGACGGCAAAATTCCGATCTCTTCGCCAAAGCTCACAATTACTACGGTAACAGAGGAGAACTGTGATGAGGCTGCAGTGGTCTGCATCCCCAAAGTGTGACAGTCATCCGAAGGTTGCCTACTTCTCTAACGTACATCGAGGCACAGGAATGACATAGGCTTTATGGAACTAGCATACTGCATGGTGAGACTGGACAGAGACTTGTACACTGAGCACAATGCACAGGTAAAGGATGCACAGCATGTATCCTTGTGTGTGCTACTGTCCCACAGCACAACCAAGCAGCAAAGTGGATGATTTAGTTTGGACCTTAACAAATTGGGAACCATGAAAAGGGGGAGGGATTTCTAACTAAAAGATAGTTAGGGTTAGGGTTAGGTTTTTTCATGATGATATTGGACCCAGATATCTGTTATATATTAACCTACAAGGCATCAAACTCCAGTCATGGAGGGCTGCAGAGGCTGCTGGTATTTGTAGTTTCCTTTCAATCAGCAGCCAATTAAGGGCTTGAGAACAAGGGTGTTGACTCTCTAGCCAATCAATGACTTCAATTAATCAGTGATGCTGATGCACACTGAAAATCAGTGGACACTGCGGCCCCCCCAGGACTGGAGTTTTACACCCCTGCTCTAAGATTCGATCATTAAACAGAAATACATGGGCACAAACAGTCCTCAGTAAATCCTTCCTAATCAATAATTCCAAGTTCACACGCAATACGGGCAAATCTTCACCCTCCTAAATACTGCACCACTATGGTCAGTTTTACTTTAGATACAGAGGTGTAATAATCGTATAGTTATTGTAACACAGCCTCTGAATCCTCCACTCTCAACATTTACAAAAAGAACTGAAGAACTTCTCACACACCCACTCATTCACGGACGCACATACTCACTAATGCATTCTTTTTATCTTTGTTTCACTATATTGTCTTATATGGTATTTTTTCCACTTTTTCCTGTTTTGTTTTGTTGCATTATTATTATTATTATTATTATTATTGATGAGGGTGAGGCCCCACATGAGCCCTTCTGGGTTTCTAGTCCCATCCTGCACACAAGTCTGCATTCATTTTTTTTTCCCTTCATGTTTTGTCCTCAGTTTTCTTTTTTCTCTTTTTTTTTTAAAAACAACGTACAACCAAACATGAGGGGTGGCGCAAAGGATCAATCCCGTCTTTATATATGCGTGCGTCTGCTGCACTGGTACACGCTGACAGTGCAAGTTTGATTTACGCGGCCCCGACCAGGGAGGGTGTGTCTGTGGCACATCCACAGAAGCAGCTTCCCGAGCCCCAGAGGGGCCGCTTCGCGATGTTTTTATTATGACGGCCGTAAATCGAGACGCGACCGTCCGCACTCCTGCGATCGATTCTCCCGGCGCTATGTTCCCGCAGCAAGCTGCTGACCGATGGCTGTACTGTAACTTGGCTGGACAGAGGCACCAGACAGGAAGTGAGTTATGTGGCCAATAAGGCCTGACGGGGGGGGGCGCTGGCAGAGGTCCCGGGTGACTCGTTCGGTAAGCGGCGCAGTTTGGGCCCTGTGGCGTACGCGTTTACGGGTCGCGCCCCCTAGCCGACGGTGGCTGGGACCTCAGAGCAGGGGAACGACAAACTGGATCCACCTCAGCAGGGCTCCCTGAGTTACGGCTGTATTAGCCCCCGCCCCCCCCCGATACGGCCAGCAGGGGTCGCTAGAGAGCAATGAAATGCAGAACCGACTGACTGACTAATCCCTACTGTCGTACCCAGGCCAGTGCAATCCCCCCGCACGTCGCCCTGTGGAGCTCCCGGCCACAGTCGGCGCTGGCACAGTTCGGATTCGGGTCGGAGGCCATGGGGCTCATCCGAACGCCTTAACCGAAAAAGCCTACCCGGCAGCCCCTTGCCTTACTGCTGCGCCCCAGGCTCAGGTCTAGGTTAAGGGGTAAAAAAAAATTTTTTTAAGAGGCCCAAATAGATTTGATATTTTGGACAAAGGAGGGGACACACACCGCAAAAAAACAAAAAATAAGTCTTAAGTGGGTCTTAAGTATTTTAGTGTTAGGAGAAGAACAGGGTCCTCAGTAGGTTAGTGTGTTAGGGGACTAGGGAACAGAGTGCTCAGTAGGTTAGTGTGTTAGGAGATTAGGGAACAGGGTGCTCAGTAGGTTAGTGTGTTAGGAGACTAGGGAACAGGGTGCTCAGTAGGTTAGTGTGTTAGGAGACTAGGGAACAGGGTGCTCAGTAGGTTAGTGTGTTAGGAGACTAGGGAACAGGGTGCTCAGTAGGTTAGTGTGTTAGGAGACTATGGAACAGGGTGCTCAGTAGGTTAGTGTGTTAGGAGACTAGGGAGCAGGGTGCTCAGTAGGTTAGTGTGTTAGGAGACTAGGGAACAGGGTGCTCAGTAGGTTAGTGTGTTAGGAGACTATGGAACAGGGTGCTCAGTAGGTTAGTGTGTTAGGAGACTAGGGAACAGGGTGCTCAGTAGGTTAGTGTGTTAGGGGACTAGGGAACTGGGTGCTCAGTAGGTTAGTGTGTTAGGAGACTAGGGAACAGGGTGCTCAGTAGGTTAGTGTGTTAGGAGACTAGGGAACAGGGTGCTCAGTAGGTTAGTGTGTTAGGAGACTAGGGAACAGGGTGCTCAGTAGGTTAGTGTGTTAGGAGACTAGGGAACAGGGTGCTCAGTAGGTTAGTGTGTTAGGAGACTAGGGAACAGGGTGCTCAGTAGGTTAGTGTGTTAGGGGATTAGTAGGTTAGTGTGTTAAGGGGTTGTGCTGTGTTGCACACACACACACACACTCTGAGTGGCTCAACAAGACCTCTCAGAACTGCTGAGGTGGCTCCCATTGGCTTCCCCCCTCAGATGGGAGGGGAAACCTTTTTAAACATAAAAAGGACTTTGATTCTGTCACAGGCTGCCAGAAATGTTTTCAACTCGCACGGAATCTCTTAAAGTGGCGTGGCCAGGTCACACGGTGGGCAGGCCCCACCGTCTGGATGATGTTGCCCTCTTAAAAAAAAAAAAAACAAGCCTGTCCCCCACATGGCCTTAATTCATTCCATATGATTACACCAGTACCCATTTCTACAGGCAGGGGTTTTTAAATGAGTTCCACATGCTGTGTGCTAAAATTGCCGCAGTGAGACCAGCTAGTAAAAGCAAACCCCAGCTATTTTGGCCTTGCCTTCGCCTTTTTTTTGGTCCTTTGTTCTTATTTATTTTATTTAATATCTCCTGATGCCTGTTGAAATTGTCCATTTACTCCACTTCGCACTGCACAACACAACAACGCAAATTTTATTACTACTTTTAATAAACCTCCGCTGTAGAGGCATGCAAATATTACACAATGTTTTGACTAAGGGAAGGAAATAATTCCGTTGGCAGAAACCTTCCTCAGAAAAATACATCGATTTGTTCGCCAGCACATTCTTCCACCATCTTCTTCCATTTTATAGTCAGACAAGCAGGAAGTTGTGCGCGCCACTGAAAAACACATTTGTTATTTAGAAAAAATATCTTTCGAGCGCAGCAGCAGCACCGTTAATGTTTTCAACAAAGAGACCCAGAGCCACAGCTGGTTAACATCACTCAGGCTTGCCACGGCTCTTCCTTAGTCATGTAAGAAATGCCCTTTTTTGTACTTCCTCTAAGGAGCTTCCATACCTTCAATACATGCTAATCAATAAGCCCATTTAGAAGTATGACACTGAGACCCTATAAGCTCAGGTCAAATGTTTTTGCACAAAAAGCTAAAATAAATCATTACATTACATTACATTACATTACAGGCATATCCAGGCCGTTACAACAAAGTTATAACCATACAGGAACAAGTAGCGAAACCCTAAGAGAAGTACCGTTCAAGTGCAGGGAACAACCACATAGTTCAACTTGGACCCTGAAGGTTAAACTGATTAACACTAACAACGAGAACGGCAACAGGAGGTATAACAGACAGGATCTGCTTATCCTGCTCGGTAACTCCCCTGTCGTTCGAACCCCAGCACCAGACTGCGCCGTGGCCGGGTTTTCACAACACGACCGAAAACGCGTTCGACCCGCCAAGTTTCCACGTGCAAGTTTCCACGGAGACTGGGCTCAACGCTCCGTTTGAGAGAAAAAGAGCATGCTGGGGGATCGCCTTCGTCCACGCGGCCATCAATCACCTGAACTGAAATCAGTCCCACTTTTTAACAAAAAAAAAAAGTTAAACTACGTTCGACTTGCGGCTGGTACCCCTTCGAACTGCGATTTTTCTGACATTTTCGGACTGCAGATTTTTCGGACTGCGAATTTGCGGCGTCACATTTTCACCGTGTTGAGCAGTACCCGGAAATGAGCATTTGTGCAAGTTACAAAAAAAGCTAGTAAAACTGTTACTTAACAATGCAATTTTGATTGCTTGGTTTTGCATATTAGCGGGAAAATGTATCACTTCTCGGGTACAAAGTTATTTCTTGCACAACCTTCTAAACCTGTTTCAATGCATTACCGAACATGGCAGAATCACTAGACTCCGAAAACACACCTGCACACTTTCCCAACACACATTCCCCACATCTCAGAGGCTGAAATAAATAAATTAGGTAAATTAGGCAAATTGTCTCTAAATATGATCAGTCTCAACTAAAAAACTAGCTTCTAAAGACAAGCGTCAATAGGAGACCTACCCAGCCTGCAGACACCCGACAAACAGGAAGTAAAACTGAATACTAGCCAAAATATAGTCCTGATATTTTTTGCAGTATAATTTACTGCTAAGCAGTCAGCTAAATGAGGTGATGCAAAGATCAGTTCATCTTTGTGCCATTATAGCCAGCTGGCAATGCACACGGATTGTTGGATTTAAACCATCTACATAGCCTAAATAAAGCACAGCACAGCCCTGGAGATCTAACGTCCTGTAGGTTTGCACTCCAGCCCTAACAAAGCACACCTCATTCAACAGCTAGAGCAGGGCAGCCCAACCCTGTTCCTGGAGATCTACCGTCCTGTAGGTTTTCACTCCAACCCTAACAAAGCCACACATCATTCAACCTCATTCTCATTGAGCTACTGATTAGTAGAATCAGATTTGCCAAATGAGGGTCCTAAAAAAAAAACAAGGAAACTCAGAAGGAATGTATAATGAGAAGCACATCCTAACTACCTACATCTTCGTAGGCTACTGGGTACATTTTTTATTTTTTTATTTCCCGTTCTTCTGCAGGCAGACGAGGATGCTCTCACTCTCTCACTCTCTCACTCTCGCATTCTCTCTCACTCCTCACCTCTCACTCTCTCACTCTCTCACTCTCTCACTCACTCACACTCACACTGACTGTCTCATTCACTCTCGCACTGACTGACTGACTGACTGACTGACTGACTGACTGGCTGACTGACTGACTGACTGACTCACTCACTCACTCACTCACTCTCGCACTGACTGACTGACTGACTGACTGACTGACTGACTGACTGACTGACTGACTGACTGACTGGCTGACTGACTGACTGACTGACTGACTGACTGGCTGACTGACTGACTGACTGACTGACTGACTGACTGACTGACTGACTGACTGACTGACTGACTGACTGACTGACTGACTGACTGACTGACTGACTGACTGACTGACTGACTGACTGACTGACTGACTGACTGACTGACTGACTGACTGACTGACTGACTGACTGACTGACTGACTGACTGACTGACGGACTGTAATCCCCAGCGATCTCGCACCCTGGGCCGGGCGTGCGTTTAAAATGGCGTTCTTTCCGCAGGGCACCGTTCCAACAGCACGTCAGCGGCCAATCGGCTGCACCGTTTCCACTTTGGCCGCTCCTCACAAAATTCACATTTTCAGCAGGAAAAATATTTACCTTAGCCAGCTCGGCCCGGCTTTTTAAAAATAACCCAACTTATCATTTCTGCTGCTGGAAACCTTCAGCCAAACTGAATAATGGCTGTTGGCACTTCTTAACGCTGAAAGTTTTCCATCAATCGTTTTCGTAAAAATGTTAATTGTGAACGCTAGCCTATCCAATTCCTGTTCTGCAGGAAGAGAGAATGTTTGATCAAATGAAATATTTGAGGGTTGAATGTCATCACACCGATTGTTTAAATGTTTTATTGGCCATATTAACAATTACAAACGGTTTCAACCTAAACATGAATCTTCTAAAGTTAGCCACACGGCTAACCTCCTGAAGTCATAATCGTATACACCCAAAAATCCGGAAAGCTTGAAGCTAATATTAGCTAATGTTACCTGCCCGTCATAGTCTTCTAAATGAATTGCCAGACAGTGTATGATAATACTGTGTCTAAGCATTTCCAGTATGTACTCTAAATACATCATGAACTTTTCTGCTTAAGTAAATATTTGACTCTTATAAATTAATTTGCTAATAGCTGGCAAAGGCAAAGACGGCTAAAGCCCTAAACCAGGGGTCCTCAAATCTGGCCCCTGGGGTCAGTAGTGCTGTTCGTTTTCATTCCTCCCCTCTAATCAGGGACTGATTTAAACCTGACGCTCCAGGTGAGTGTAGTCTCTGGCCAATCGGTGACGTTACTGGACTAAGGACTGTCAGGTCCGTAGCCCACCTGGAGTACTACTGACCTTGAGGGCCAGATTTGAGTATCTGTGCCCTAAAGGCCACAACCATTGCTAGCTGAAATCTTGGCTATGCTATACTTATTACAACATCAGAGTCTGCAGTGGATGAACATCTGGCTTCCTGACAGCGTTCTGCAGCACAGAGCACCCCTTCCCTCTACAGCACAGAGCACCCCTTCTCTCTGCAGCACAGAGCACCCCTTTCCTCTGCAGCACAGAGCACCCGTTCCCTCTGCAGCACAGAGCACCCCTTCTCTCTGCAGCACAGAGCACCCCTTCCCTCTGCAGCACAGAGCACCCCTTCCCTCTGCAGCACAGAGCACCCCTTCCCTCTGCAGCACAGAGCACCCCTTCTCTCTGCAGCACAGAGCACCCCTTCTCCTGCAGCACAGAGCACCCATTCTCTCTGCAGCACAGAGCACCCCTTCTCTCTGCAGCACAGAGCACCCCTTCTCTCAGCAGCACAGAGCACCCCTTCTCCTGCAGCACAGAGCACCCATTCTCTCTGCAGCACAGAGCACCCCTTTCCTCTACAGCACAGAGCACCCCTTCTCCTGCAGCACAGAGCGCCACTTCTCTCTGCAACACAGAACACCCCTTCCCTCTACAGCACAGAGCACCCCTTCTCTCTGCAGCACAGAGCACCCCTTCTCCTGCAGCACAGAGCACCCCTTCCCTCTGCAGCACAGAGCACCCCTTCTCTCTGTAGCATAGAGCACCCCTTCTCCCTGCAGCACAAGCACCCATTCTCTCTCGCAGCACAGAGCACCCCTTCCCTCTACAGCACAGAGCACCCCTTCTCTCTGCAGCACAGAGCACCCCTTTGATCTGTTTAAAAATAAAAAAAAACTAAGTGATGTTACCGTGTTATATTTTGCTCCGTTGGTGGTAAGTAGATGTGATGCTTGACTGTGACACAAACTTATACTACCCCTGTCAATCACTGTCCAGTTTGTATCTTTGCTTTTGTCGTAAACGTAGGATATAATCTGAATTTAACCTTCCAATAAATGACACTTCATGCACAAATTAGTTTCTTTAGTTTGTCAAGCTCTATCGTCAATGGCAGTGTTCAAGAGCTGTAAAACTTATGCCAACAACTATAAAAGGCTAAAGGATGAAACTGTGAAAAGGCTATTTTAAGAGAGTCCCCCTAATTTGTGCTGCTCTTGGTTTTTTGGTTCTTTGGTGCTTTTACCAAGGAAAAATAATCTGAATACTTGTGGTGAAGTCTGTTTTCATTAATGTTAAAAAGGATAAAACAAGAAAAAAAAAAAAGAAACCCAAGCATTTCAAACCAGGAGCTTCTTACCACTGAGTCATCAAAAAACATGAAAAAAAACAAGGAGTGCAAAAGCTTTCCAAACGTCATATACAGGCAGACATGCAGACAGGAACAAATAGCCTATAACTCTGCATGAAGACACAGAAAACAAACACTCCGAACATGTGCTGAACATGCATCTCTTTTTTCTTTTCTCTGAACCTGTAGAATAACTTGGTATACCTTCCCGAATGGATATAAAAAGCAAGAAGGAAGCGTTTTTTTTTTCCATAGCTCAACACGTTCTGTGTAAAGAAACGAAAGCAGTATGGTACAAATATAGATCATACAGCAAAAAAAAAAAAACAAAGAAAGAAAAACAAAACCTGAAACTCTGGATTTTACACCACAGCTGGAATGTTCAACAACAGTGCCCTCAAACCTAGGCCAGGGGACCCCCCCCCCCCCTGTCTACGCTGGCTTTCATTCCAACCCCAACTTCTGGCTCAATTAAGGTTGCTGAACACACACTTAAATCCTTTCATACTTTTTCCATTAAACTCATTAACACAATGCCTGCCGGTTTGGCTCATTGTCATTTTGCTTTGTCTTTGAATCCCTCATTACCTTCCACATTGGTTAGCTCTAGTGCACATTATGTCCACACTTTCACCAATTAGGAGCCTATTTATTCACCTCAGTCTTTAATTTGATCAGTTAAAAAAAAAAAAAAAAAGAATTTCCCCTCTCTTTATGTAATCGTATGCAATATAGTGAAAGGGCACAGTTCTCAAATCTGACAGAAAATTATCTTTATTAGATAAGATGGCAGCAAATGAGTGCCAGGATGAGAGAAATCACGTAACCCCCGCCCCGCCCCCACCCCCCACCCCCACGGGATTCAGTCAGTCAGGACCTCTATCCCCCATATTGCCTTCTTCTCATACATTTTGCAAGCTTTGATCAAGACCAGCGAGAGCTGGACAAACACAGAGGATGGAGTGAACCTGTGACCTCTCTCAATTAGGCCACAGAGTATCGCTCATCCTGCTGATTACATTAGCAAGTCTTTCGAGTTGAGTAGTTCCTGATCTCAGTTCCTGGCTGCCATTCTACTATTTAATCGATGTGTACCAACTGCATTGTAATCGTGAGAAGATCAAGGGAATGTGTGGTCAGCAGACATAATGGCATCAACGACAGGTATTTCTTACAACAGCACAATGTAAATGGTAAATGCATATAGGACTGCATTTATATAGCACTTCTATCCAAAGCGCTTTACAATTGATGCCTCTCATTCACACACACACTCACACTCACACACCAACGGTGAAAGGCTGCCATGCAAGGTACCAATCAGCTCGTTGGGAGCAATTAGGGGTTATGTGTCTTGCTCAGGGACACTTTGACATGCCTCGGGCAGGGGATCGAACCAGCAACCCTCCGACTGCCAGACAAACGCTCTTAACCTCCTGAGCTATGTCGCCCCAGTGTGAATATGGGACTTTTATTCTTCATGGCATGCATAGTTATCCCTGACATAAATATGGCTCAAGAGGCTAAATGATCCCTCAAAACCTGCAAACCCATAATTAAGAAAAAATTAACAGCTTGTTGAAATTCTTGGATTGCAATTGTGGTTGGAATAGTTGAGTACCCCTGGACCGAACTTGAGAACCACTGGGTTTACAACAATAAGACTAGGCTAACCAGAACGTGGATGGATTTTCGATGGATAAAAACACTCCAGTTCCAGTGTCAATTGCCCAGACAGACAAGAGATGACAAGAGACACTCTCTACCTCTCTCTCTGCTCATTAAAAATCTGCCTCTCCAGCAGAGATTTGTTCAAACATCAGTGCATTGTCCCTCTATTAGCAAATATGCATTTTGAACAGAACAACTGAGGATATTGAAGAGGAAGCAGCGTAGGCACACACGTTCATAAAAATAAACCAAGATCTGGATTTTGAGAATAAATTCAGCACAGAGATAATAAAAGCATCACCAAAAATTGTTCCTCAAAATCTGCAAATGCCTACGTATGACTATGCCCTGCAATAGATTGGCAGCCTGTCCTGGGTGTATTCCTGCCTCTTGCACAATGCATGCTGAGATAGGCTCCAGCACCCCCCCGCAACCCTGCCCAGGATAAGCAGGTTTAGATAATGGATGTACTCATGACTACCACCATGTCATACAAACTTCTGGCTTACTGTAGCCTCATTAGCCAGCCCTGTAGTTAATGTTTCTATACAATCTATTCAGAGTGTTTCTATATATATATGTTTTATGATGTATTGTGGATGAGCATCATAAGTACTCCATTGAAATGACAGAGAGGGGCATTCCACCATGCCCTTGACTCCTCACAACTGACAGATAGCCCTGGGCCTGTTCATTATCACACACTCTCCTCCCCATCAAATCTGCCCCCCCCACAATCTGGGACTCATGCACAATGGCATAGACTATACAGCTATACTAAAAAATGTGGTCAAAACCATGCCACACAGACCAAGTAGAATATTTTTGGTCAGTATACAACATGTTTCCAGATATTACAAGATATGCCTGGATATGACTGTACCAATGGGCATGAGAGAGGAAAAAAAAAAAGTTATGTCCTGAGTTATGTACAACCATTATTCAAATTTGACAACACGATTCTGTGGAACAGATAACAGTAGCAGAGCAAGGAGTGCCAAACTGAATCCCAAGGGGGCCGCAGTGTCTTTGGGGTTTTTTTGTGCTTTCCTTTCAATCAGCTGCCAATTAAGGCCTTGAGAACAAGGTGTGTGGATTCCTCAGACAACCAATGACTTAACTGAAAGGCTCGTGCGCTGAGAACACACCCCAAAAAAAACCAGCAGACACTGCCGCCCCTCCAAGACTGCGGTTTCACACCTGCGCTAGTAGATGGTTTTGCTGCAGCGAACGCAACAACGTGCAAGTTCACGACGAGAGCTAAAATAACACCACATTCCACTGTCATTAGCGCGCCTTCCAGTCAAGATTCTTAAAACAGGGCAGATGGCAGCACTAGCAGTAAAAAAAAAAAACGAAACACCCTCATGTGTTATTTGCTTGGGTTTGCCTTCGCTTCAGTTCACTGCTCCTCTTGGCAAGGCCCGACGGCCCCTTCGCACAGAGAAGCTCCAGCAGGACGCCCGCCTACTTGGCCAAGCCGATCCGCCTCTCCCGCCAAGCCAAAGTCCGGCAATTACACAGTCCATTTTTCAGATCAATAAGCCATTTCAATCACATTACCCCCCGCGGGACGCCCGTCTATACGCCGCGTGTGAATTTAAATAAAACGCATACGCTGAGTCATTATTAAAGATCACGGATTGTGTGGGCAGCGATTTAACCGGGGAGACTTTATTACAGTGATTTAGAAGAATCTCGAGAGAGAGAGAGCGTTTAGAACTAGGGGGTCGAGATTACGCAACTTGAGCTGATCTGACCGTCTCACCGCAGACAATGGGCCCAGTAAACCGTCATGCTTTAAGTTCCGTGACCGATTACACAGCAAGAGTGTGCGCATAGCTAACACACAATATGGCAGTATCAGCGTGCTGAGTAAGGACAAAATGGTTATACACTTCAAACAAAAACATAGGGCTATGTGGACTTGGGGCACTGGCTCCTGGGGTTGACTGTATAAGAGGGGCGGGTCTATAAAAAGCTTGTTCACGGGGACGTCGTAGAGCCAGTGTTTTTTTTTTTTCTTCTCCTTTTTCTGGCACAGTAATAATTAACTTCGACATCACACTCATCTGTAGAGGACTGCGGAGAGCGTCCTCCCAGCATTCCTTGCTCCTAATGAAAGGGCTTGGGCTTCTTTCACCGCTGCGGTGGTGTGCAGCTTCCCCCCCGTCGTCACTTTTAAACATACACCTTGTGTTTCCCCACGTCCACAATTAAATGTTTCAGTCATTGAACAACACTTAAGAGCGCTTCAGATAAAACGATAATGGGCAAAAACAACACGGGGTCATTTGTCTTTAACCGTTCTTTGATCTATTCCACGGTGCGTCAGATTCCGGGCCACCGTCTGTTGGTTTTTGGTGAGTTTCAACGCTAACGATTAATTTGCGTCGATGAACGGCTTAAGATTCTGAACACCTTCTCAATGCCTTAATTGGCAGCTTACAGGAAGGAACCCACAAACGCCACGGCCCTCCAGGACTTGAGCTCGACACCCCCCTGATCTATTCTCTGACACATTTTCACGGACCACGACAATAATATCGCGGAATAGCGTGATCTCTCATGGATTTCAACAGAAGGAAACGTCAATATCCGATGTTTAGAATTACCGGCCTGCACACGCAGACCTAACTGTTCGATACTTGACACACTGATCAAATACCAAGCGAGCCTTACAATAAAACTCTAAACCAGAAGGAATGTAGGAAATGAATCATTTTTGGTGTTAGACCAAAATCGACTTTCTCCTTATACCCATGCTGAAGGGGTTAAAGAGGAACAGCTATCTATTAAATTATATCAAGTCAGTGGCATCCAGGGAAAATATAGCCTACCAAGTGATGGGAAATGCAGATATATCTTCCAATTTATTTCCCATCGCTATTAACAATAACATGTTTGCACAGCATTGTAATGTTGTGTCAGTGGACATCCAGTATCCAATGACTCAACAAGGATTCATAAAGTATGGGATGATTAAACCAGCAGAACTCTATGTCATACGAGAAGAATGTGTATCTTGCATTTTTTTTTTTTTTTTTGGGATAGCGTATTCGCATTTGAGAGTGCATACTCCCCAGCCACCGGAAACACAAATTAGCCATAGTGCCTCTTCTTTTTAAAAAAAAATAAAACAAAATAAAATAAAATTCAGGCTACAGAGTTAACAAACAGCTTAATTAGCACCTGTGAAAGCAAAAACAATGTCCCAGAATGCCGAATCTTTCCGCTTGGCCAAGTCGGTCACGGCGAAGTTGATTCTAGTCTTTTCGGGTGCTGAACACTCCCACCCGTCGTGTTACAGACACAGATTGTGGGTCTTTCAGATTGTGCCTCTTTCAGTAAGTGCTGCCGGTTATGCACCAAGGAGGCCAGTTCAGCAGCGATTATTATTAACCTCTGCTAAATCAAAGGCAACATTTTTGATTGCCCAGGCTGACACTTGATTGACTTGTTTTGGAACATGAACTGCAATGAACCTCATAACTGGCTACATTTAGGCAAATGAAAATGAGCGTCTCATCGTAATGATGCACTCCGAACAGTTTGCCATTAGGAGGGAACGCACAACTCAACAGTAATGAGTGATTCACCTCTACAGGTACCACAGCATAAAAGACAGTGGACAAAAAATGAAAAGCACCATGTGACATTGATATGGTCCATTTATCCAGAGGAGCATCACACCGCAAGTTTATGGCTTTACAGTATCATCATGCACATACAGAAATGAAGACACATTCATTTTATATTTACTCCTATTAATAAATAAAAAAAAGGTTACTACCAAATGGAAAATATAATTTGTGGGAGTTACACAGTGGCGAGAGTAGCATAATAGACTATAAAAAGCAGATTTTTGTATGTCGATTCAAGTGAACGAAATCATGTGTATATTTTGCATGGAGAAATCGAATGTAACATATGTGACTATTTCTGTACGGAAGCCTTTCTTAGGTTGATGTAAAGAATGTAGGATCACTTGGGTACTATGCAGAGGACATCTATCTCAGAAAATATACAAAAACGATACAAATGAATCCTCCCGATAGGTAATAAAATGGCAGATGTAGCCCAACTGTCCCAATTTTGCGGAATTTCCGCGTCCAATCCCCCCAAAAATGAAGAAAATATAAAATACACGAGCAGAAGACCGCACGATGCAGACACACCCACCTCACCAATACGGCTAGTAGTGTTCACACTTACATGCTAACACACCACCACACCATCCATATTCTGCTCATACCTGCTGCATTCGAAAAAATGTAGTGACACAGACCAAATACTGCCCAACACGGCAGTGACAGCGAGCCAAACCGAACACAAAGACTGGCAACACTCAACCGAAACAGGCACCAGTGGTATAGTGCATCAACAACACAAAAAGAAAAACATCTGTATGAGGCTCGCAGCGCTTAAAACAAGTAAAAACACACATTTGGCTAACGTTACGCTAACAGAGCTAAACACGCCGAGATAACGGTAGAATTTAAACAATATAACCAAACACACAGAGAAACCACACATCTGAAGCGGGCTAATGCAGCGAGACACACAGAACCCCCCCCCCCCCCCCCCACATCTCTGAACCAGAACCCAACACACAGGGACTGCATGTGTCAATCAAAATTAGCCTATTAACTGCGGCGTTCGGTTTCCCTCAGTCCGCCGTGATGGAACATTAACGCTGGACTCGGCTGTCTGACTTGCATTCACTATTGTATCCCAATTATTTTTAAAGTGCATTTAGGTGTAATCAGGTGTAGCCATTTTATTTTGAATATTCATCTGAAAGACAACATATTTTGTATATTCATTGACAGACAGAATATGGCACATTAATACCAGCATCACGATAATAAAGAAACCATTTAGAAAACCTGTGCGTCAATGTGAATACAAACGAATTGCTTTTGACAGAACACATCCAACATTTTACCGTTGCAGTGTGATCACTGTATTTGCAGCTATGTGTCTTCGTTTGACATTGTGACAGAATGAAACCATTTTTCAAAAACAGCGTGGAAATGGGGGATGCTCGTCCATTAATTACAGGACGACCATATAGATATCTCATACAACACTCGGTAAAACATCAACTGTAATACATCAGTGATCAATAACATAGGCTACATCATATGGGTAATCCAGATACCAACATACAGCAGCTAATTAAAAACCACAGGTTTGCATTTAAACTTAAAATCCAAATATCAACTACATAGCAAATAAAATTAAAAAAATAAAAGCCATGGTCTTACCCCGGAGCACACTGGTTTTATCCATGTACATCGCGCAGCAAAACACGAAACCAGTCATCAAAAAACCGAACGGGAGACACAATCCCCCAATCGCTCAAACGACGAAATAATGTAGCTAAAAACTATATATAAATATTTGCAAAAAAAGTAACCCCGGTCCTTCCGTCGCCGGGAGAGAGGAGAGCGCGCGACAGGGGAGGGGGGAAAAACCTTAAAGCTGGCTAGCTTAAATAGGCTAAGGCTACCCGGAGAAAGGGATTGCCCTATTCAAAGAGCCGGTCGAGCGGACAGCATCCTCACTAGGTCAAAGCAGACAGTAGTTACACAGGAGCTGCAGCAGCAGAAGGCAATTTCCCCCCTTTTCTGTGGACGCCTGAGATTCGTTTTCCTTCACATCTAAATTATATCCATAACGATTATAACGAGAATCGACGAACGGTTATGACAAAATAACCACGAAGAGCGTGCATGGATTTAAATCCTCTCGCCAAACATACCCCCACCCCACTCCGACTGCCCCGTATATCGCAGACAGCACACAAGCGCGTCTGTGCCGTTATACACATTATAATACGACCCCCGGCCCCCCTCCCTCCCTCCTCCACACACTCCTTCCGTTTCTGTCTCGCTCGCGTTCTCACCCCAACACGTATCGCTCCCCCCTTTCGGTTTCCTTGACAACAAATTAAAGGCTATACATTTGGTGTAGAAACGTATACAAATATAACTAGATAATACGATATTTATGTACATATCAGGTCTCGTTATTCTGTTCTCCTTTCTCGACCGTTAATGATGTGACGGGACATTTCTACCAGAAATCCCATTATACCGAGGAACTGTCACAGACCTCTCATAGAAGAAAAACAGACAGCGTTTGGACACGTTCAAGACGGCATAGCGTGTCCTTGCTGCACAGACATCTCTGATAATTTGGCAGGCTACTGAAATACGATTATGCAGATTAGTGATCCTATAAATTCAATAATAAAATTGCCCCCGCCTAAGAAAATTAGAAGGCCAACATGCATGCAAAATATACAGTCTTCTATAGATATATAACATCCTTGTCTTGTATTATGACTTTTGGAGAGGAAACAAACACACACACACACACACACACACACAACTTAGCCAACACTGCCGATAATGTGTCTGGAAAGAGGCTGCACCACTTCCCACCATGGCCATGATGAATCTGACTGGCTACCCTGAGGCGGTTTTTCAATAGGTAAACTCTAAGGACCAGCATCCAGCTGTAATTAATATATCAATGCATTTAATTTTAGGTTGGTGAATGAAACCATACAAAATACACACTCATCAGATATCAAAAAGGTTTTTTCTTTTTTTTAAAGGCACAAAGAACACAAAGGCAAGGCAGGCAAAAAAATAAAACCATTTTCAGAAAATATATTAAATTTAAAATTTGAACAATGCTATTTGAACAATGACAGCAGTACAGTGTGGTGATTTAATTTATGAATCAAAATAAATTGGCCATTACCAGCTGGATGATGTACAATTATTCCTGCGATGTAACAGTTTTGTTGATTTCTTGGATTTGTAGCCAATTTCCCTGTTCCCAAAGTGCATATTCTACCTGGTGCAATTGATCTTATTGATGACAATAAAGTCTAACTGCTAGTGAACTTTTTTTTTATTTAGATGCCTTGTTGGTAAATCTTGGCTGAAGCAGACTGTGTTTTACTCTGTACATTAGCTGGTCTGGCTGTCTACAGAGGGTCAATCTTGCAAGCAGCCAAACAGTAGGTCGGGCAAATATGGTCATTTGAACAACACAACAAGGCCATTTTTGGTACCCTGCATTAGGTTAAGTCCACAAAGCACGGATGCATGCTTTTGTGGGTGGGGGGTGTGGGGGGATGGGGTGGCCCGAGAGGTCATTTGAACTGTATCAAATATCCTACATGAGGGCTTGCAGCAGTTGTTGGAGAGATGCGTCTCCCATTGATGAAAACTGGTAGGCCGTGGGCGACTTGTGCACTGTGGGGAAGAACGAATGCTGGTGTAACCCAAGCTGTCCCCCCCCAACACCCCCCCCACCACAACATCCCACCCCCCCACCTGCCAGCCACATTCCTATCCTGGCAGGACAAGGTCAACTGTCCCATGGTTCCAGACTCCAGGTTAATTGTTCCATAGGTTCCAGACTCCAGGTTAACGGTTCCATGGGTTCCAGACTCCAGGCTAATGGTTCCATGGGTTCCACACTCCAGGTTAATGGTTCCATAGGTTCCAGACTCCAGGTTAATGGTTCCATAGGTTCCAGACTCCAGGTTAATGGTTCCATAGGTTCCAGACTCCAGGTAGCAGTTAGCTACCGCCACAGCTCACGCAGAACCCAGGGACTAATAGGCGCCAGTCACTCGTGGCAAATACTTTTACTTTTTCACAAACTGTGCATTTCTGCGCGGCCAAATATGTTTGATGTTAGACGTTGATTGCGCTGGGTCAGCCTCTACTGCGCAACATCTCTCTTAACTGCATTACATAAAGGAGCATCAATACGTCCAGCTCGATCCCATCTGAACAATTTATTTTCCTTTTTTGGTCATCTCGCATTTTTAATAACATAAGCTCACGCTCAAAATAAAACAACTGGCATATGAAAAAGGCTCAGGGCGAGAGAGAGAGAGAGAGAGAGAGAGAGAGAGAGAGGGTTTATTAATAATACCCTTTTTGCTTTTCTCCTTGGATTAATAGGGTACCAAATTGGTGTTGGCATTCATGTGTATGTCTGGCTGCAGACACACACGTTTTCTACCGACTTCTCCAGGGTACCAACACGAATCTTCAAACTGCAAATAAATAAATAAATAAATAAACACATTTAAAAGCCAAAGAAAATGGTGGAACTGTTTTGGGCCATTAAAATGCAGATGCCAAAAAGCAAATGAGCATAAACTCACCAATAAGCCATCACAGATTTTTAAAAAGGCACAACACTATATACTTTTGAATCAGCCAATGAACTGCAGTTTGTGAAAACAAGAAATGCCGGTACAGTGTTTACCCTCATGTTGAATAGCCAACTTGGCAGGACACTACCAGATATTTAATTTAATTTAATTTGGCCCTTGCCATGGAAATGTAGTTCCTTAAAGGCATACAGTATACAGGCTTAGAGGAATTACAATTTTATCCTGAATGAGTACTGAGCTGCAGGGATATAGCAACCCCCCAAAAAAGCCAGGTTTACTTTTCATAAATAATTGAAGATTTCCTATGGAGAAATCAATAGGAAATCTCCTCTCCTGGAGCCATTTTGGCTCAAGATGATGTCATAATTTAGCACTGGTGCAGCAAATACAAAAAGATTCAACTCCTTCCACATAGTACCCAATTTCTGCACTGGAGCATAGGTTTCTATTTGGTGACAGAACCCAAAGATTGTACAGTCTCTTGTTTCCCCTCCAAAATCCCCCAAGAACTCACTTTCAATTAAGAACAACATGTAAATGTTCCTGTCAGAATGATCCGACTAACATCCCTTCTCTCAATACGCAGACCGGCATAATTACCCGGTGTCTGCATACAAAATGAACACATCAATATATTATTCATAATATGACAACGAATGATATCATACTCCCATGAGTCAGGATATCAGGCAATCTCAATTCTCTCAGGCTTTCTACAATGCAAAAGTTACTCTTACCCTTAATCAGTGGTAAATGAACTAGCTAAATTAATTTGGCTCATACTTAAAATCGGGTTTTTAAAAAAGCTGCAGAGCACAAACAGGGAGAACTTCACACTTTAATTTGATGCCATTTGCCATTAATTTGATGTTAAATTTGACGATTGTTTACATTTTTGTTTAGCAGGATTCTGAAGTCAAAAAAAAAAGAGCACCAAAATGTAAAATTTTAATCCAACAATACAGCTTTCCAACATACAGCCCCTTACACATAATCTATATGGGTTTCAGACAGGCTTAGCAGTGGGGTTAAGACAGTAGCACTGCGGTTTAACAGGAGACATCACAGCCAGACACAAAAGGCAAATGTCACCTTAATTCCTTTGTCACAGTCAGGTTTGACTGACACTGAACTATGGCCGCCTCCCGGGGCAAATTTTCCCTTCGGACTTCATCGATGCGGCAAACGCACTGCGAACAAAATATCTGCACCCCTGCACGAGGTGATTTGGGACAAAAAATCTTTATGAGTCACCAGCGCCAAGTGCCCTGCTAAAACACCAATCACAGTACCCCCAGTGTCAGTGTCTTATGAATACAGTGTATTAAGCCCCCCCCCCCCCAATGCATCCCCATACACTCCCTGCCCCCCTCTCTCCACACGCTTTTATTTTGACACACCCCTGCTGGTGAGCTGCTCTTCCGTCCAGCCCCGACGCAGGGTACTTCTGGGGCCTAAACGGAGAGATTTACCCCCCTGATTTCCCCCGGGACGGAGCCATCTGCCCCGCGCTACCCATCAGCTCCATTACGTCAGGCACACCTACCACCACAATACAATAACACACAATACACCGTCAACAACACACTAACACAATACAATTACACACACAAATACACAACACAAATACACAAATACACAAAGCGGGACGCAAAAGCGAAACAACGGCGAGCGCGCTACAGCGTTTCTCACACGTGCGGACACTCACATACTGTGAAAGGCACAAATGGCTACACAATAGGCAAACAATCACAATAAAAGTCCAAACACGTCTTGACTGTACATATAATTTCAGATACGTCGCTCACATTATCATGTTTCAACACAAAAACCCCAAAGGAACTGAAAATGAACATGTTGTGCTTCACACAGTAAAAACTGCAGAGTATGAAACATAGCACTTTTCCATCGTTTACATATATTTATATTTGTAGACAAACTGAATTTAGAAGCGCACCCTGTAGCAGCGCTAAAAAAGCATCCATTATGTCCCGTCTCTCCAAGTCCTCCCCCCAGTCACATGTAAAATGAGCCCCACCCCATCAGCTGCTCATTCACCACGTCTTACAGCCAATCAATACTGTCCTGAAAGGTCACCTGGGGTCGTATCGGCAATACATTTGCCAATTTACCCCCTTCACAACATGAGCACACACACACACACACACACACACACACACACACACACACCTGCCATGCACTTACACTCATTTTCTCTCTCTCTCTCTCTCTATCTATAATACACACACTCTCTCACACACACACAGTGAAAAGCAAACACACAAAATTGATCTCAGTTTCCATCAAAATTGTCAAACTATATGTTTGTTTTTGTTTTTTTCTGATCTTCCATAGTTGTACACAACCATTTTCTCTGCAGGATCAATGGGCACGCATTGAATTGTAACTCACAATGTGTTCTTATACCATATGATTACAGTGCCATTATTTGCATTAATTACAGCAATAGGATTCTTGACACACTGTAATACTGTTCCCTAAATAACAATAGCACCCAAAACAAGGGTTGCACAAGCCCTGGCCTAAAGACTCCAGCAGAAGGCCTGGGCAGTTCCACTCACTTTAATAAGCAGTCAAAGATACTCAGCTGAAACCATAATTAGTTCAACTCTCTCTCTCTCTCTCTCTCTCTCACTGAGACCAGATATAGACCTGAAGCTAATCAAATAACGGCCAAAATCCGATGGCCTGGGTTTTTCCCTCCCTTTTCACCGGAGTTTCTCGTGATGGGGAACCGGCTCCAGAAGGAGTGAGAGGTAAACACTGTGCTATACACTAATGAAGTACAGTGGATAGGCTTCTTCGGCCATTTTAATCCTCACAAACCCTATTCTTGATATTGGCCAATTAGACGACAGTTAGGTCCGGTCAATTAATTTGATTGGACAAGGGGCATTCCGTGAGTGCTGCTGACACACAGTACAACAGCAATGAAACTTTTTACTGTAACGTATTACTCAACTTTTTATTTACCGTCCATGCGATACATTTAAAAAAAAATTTAATGGAATGCTGATGGAACTGTATTTGATGGCGTAGCAAAATAAATGACAAAAACCATAATCGGTTGTCTCAGTCATTACCTGATAGACAGTTTGTAGGCTGGTAGAACTGTTTTATGAAAGAAATCACCTTTGAGGATGTGCTGGTATGCTGTATATTAGGGTGGCTGTGCTGATCTTTGACCAAATCATGGCCGTACTGATGCACAGCATAACAGCACTCCTTATCGTATGATATTGCTTAATTATAGCTGGCTAAATCTCATTTCATAGAGAGCCTACTGTATCAGTGCATCGCATCCCCATACAGAAAGGTGATACCTGCTAAGGTCGCAGAGTGTATTTCATGTTTTTTTGGAACAGAATATGAGGTATGAAACAAAAACCAGCGTTTCCAGTTCCGCAGAAGCCAGTCCACCTCTCTCTCTCTCTCTCTCGAGCGGTTTCTCCGCTGGCGTTCTGTGCTGCGTTTTTGCGCTGGGACCTTGCGTGAGGTCAACGGTAACCGATCGGTTTTTCTTCTCCGTCCGCCTTGGCCACCCTGTGATTCAGCTGCCTGACTGCTGTCAGAGTACAAACACTATCAGTGGGTGGCAACCAGTGACCGTCTCCCAGCTGTCTGCAGGCACATTCATGAGAGGACTTCACTGGGCTGGGCTCGGCTGGGAAGTGTGTGTGTGTGCGTGCGTGTGTGTGTGTGCGTGTACTTCACTGGGCTGGATAGTGTGTGTGTGTGTGTGTGTGTGGTGTTGGTGTGTGTGTGTGTGTGTGTGTTTGGTGTGTGTGTGTGTGTGTGTGTGTGTTTGTGTGATGTGTGTGTGTGTGTGTGATGTGTGTGTGTTGTGTGATGGGTGTGTATGTGTGTGCATGTGTGGTATGTGTGTGTGGTGTGTGTGTGTAGGTGTGTATATGTGTTTGTGTGTGTGTGTAGGTGTGTATGTGTGTGTGTGTGTGCAGGTGTTTATGTGTGTGTGTGTGTGTGTGGGTGGGGTGGGGTGGGGTGGGGGGGTTGTAACTTGGAGGGGGGTTTACAGGACAGTTTTAGCCTGTGTTAAAAGCATAGCTTTGTGTGCACATCTTACATTCTTATCATGCTTTTGCTATGGCAATCTTAATCCATCTAAAAATACATGCCAGTATATCACTGTGTGTGCCTGTCACTTTCAACAAACTCTTTACTTTGTGTCACAAGGGTCACATAGTGTCATTTTACAATAATGAGTCAGATTTTATAATCAAAACCACAAAGAATAACATCCTATTTTTCAAAAAACGAACCCACAAACCCACACTCTTTGCAGTTTGTACATCCTCCTTCCTACAATACCACAGGCTGAACAGATCCACCCTGTAGCCTTATGGGGATACACAGCAGCTGAAGCTAAGAGCAGCTATACGCACATCCTGTCTTAGATGCTGGGCTGAAGAAAGTAGGACCCGCAAAACTCTGCTCTGTGAAAGCACTCCCCCCCCCCCCCCACAGTAGATCAGCAGGCCACGGCGGCAGACGGGAGCAGGACGAGTTCACGCACGCGCAGAGAGAGCTCATATTTATTTTGGCTCACCGTAGCCTTGCCCCGCAGACGTCGATGCTTAGAGTCCCCCCCCCCCAAAGGAAGGGCTACAGTAGGGAGCCCCACAAACCCACACCACCCCCTCATCCACCCAGAAAGGAAAAAGCCTGCTGGGGGGGGTTTTTGAGGATGAACGCCTGTGACAGCCTAGGCCTAACCTTAACCTCTGATCCACCACCCCCCCCCCCACCCCCCAGCCCTCCCTCAAAGAAAATCAGGCTGAAATAGCCCCCCCCCCTCCTCTCACAGGGAGGGAGCAAATGAGAGGAACAGAGCGAAGCAGGAAGACAGAGGAGGAGGAGAGGAGAGAGGGAGTAATAAAAGAAGAAAGAGGACATGCTATGTGGAGTTCTGCGCAGCATTTCAGCTGAAGTGCATAGCTGCAACAACAACAGCGGTTCCAGCAAGACCCATTTCCGTTCATCCTAAGAGTAAAAACGCTTCCACGGGCTGTGACATCCAGAGAAACGCCAGCTGTCAGTCGAAATGATCCTTCGCCAGCTTATTGAACAGGCGAACGCAGTAGCAGGTTATCGAGGCGGACTTGATAAATCAGGAATGACACCTTGGGAATAAAGGGATAATTCTGTAATTACTCTCTCTGTGATGTCGAAATGTTTTTTTTTTTTTTTTTTTTACGAAGAGGCATCGTTTCCACTCACACGTAGCCTCCACCTTCCGAGATAACAACACTGTGCCCTGCTGCTGATCCCCTTCTGTAACGACATTAAGAGAGGGAAGGAAGGACATGGAGCGCCGACAGAATTGAATTACTTTGACTTCTGGGTGCAAACAGGGGAATAGTGTGACCGTTTCAGGCCAGCTGAAGTACGGAAAGTACCCCGGGGTAATGCACAATACAAACAGACGCATGGAAAGTAACCCAAATGAAAACTAAACTAAGTTTCTGCTAGACAGTCCAACCCATGGTGCACAAACATGGCTTGGACATGTAATACACAATACGAACAGACACACAGAGCGAAACTTACAAATAAAAACTAAACTTAAGTTTCTGTTTGACAGCCCAAATGAATGTACATCGAATTCTTCAAAATTTCAACATGTGCAGTTACAAAGAAATGTAATCATAATCAAATAGTTCTTGCCTGAACAGGTATTTTAACATTTGACCCCCTACACCTCCCTATTTGCACAATAAAATAACGTACAATATGTATACTTAAAACTTGTTTTGAATTATGAATAACTAACATGGAATGCAGCTCATTGCTCATTACAAGTTCAGCACGGCCACGTAAAATAGTAAACCAGCACCATGTAGGTGTATCCTACACTACAAATAGAATTTGGAATTACACTGGTGATACATCTGAGAAGATCGCGGTACGAATGGCAAACAGCTCTTTGCAGGCCGCTGTGATCTCCCATCACAGCAGTACATCAGAATCGGCACTGAAATCATTAATTCTGGTTTTTGGGCAGAAATATTTACAGAGCAGAAAGATATTGTTCCTCCCTTTTTTGATAAAATATTGTACCCACACGGTCCACAGGCATCCAGGATCGGCTCCGATGGTGAAAAGGGGTGATTTCAGAACAGCTGCATCAGGAGACTGCTGTCTTCCACACAGGCTGGAATGTTCCCAGCAGCGTTTTTAAAAATTATTTCAACAAGGTTCTAAAACAGCAGTTCCTCAACTCAGCAGGGCCTCAGGGAGCTGCCAGGGGGGGCCTTGAGATGACAGGAAATTACTGAAAGCTTCAGTCACAAAACATCAAGACAAAAGTAATGATTCAGCTAAATAAACACCACAAAGCAAGCAATTAATAGTATCTAAAATATAATAACATTAGCAACTTACTGTAATTTTGCTGACTAGCTAGGTTTGATAGGCTTTAATACTACCTGTGCCAATTTGCAAGGTTATTATCCTGAATTAAGACTATTTTCCCACTAGCTCACTGTGGTGTTTGGTTAATTTAAATTATCTGGGCAAATAAAACTTACTAGTATACATTGCTAATACTAGCAAGACTGGCACAAGAGGTTATGATAACCAGAATTCATTAGTAAAAGTGTGAATACAACACATTAATCTGCCATCTGACGGCAGACGAATCTTACACTCAGTCAGTCGCCATTGATCACATATTTTTCTGGTTTAACAACACCATTGTCATCATGACGTCATTCATTTGTGGTTACCAATAAAAATGAAACTGAATGCCTAGCTGAACAGTGTGCAGCTGCTTCAGATACTTACATATACTAACTCCACCCGACTAAATAACTTGTGTAGTGTGTCAACACTTCATAGGCATGCTGTCATGGTGTTTGCACAGCCGATAACAGCCACCTAACAATGACAAACGCCAGTGACACACGGAAAGTAGATTGCAAAAAAAAACCAAATAAATAAAATAAAAATTGGCAGTAAACACACGCGTCAGCACGTTCTGTCTGTGTGTGCGTCTTTATCGATGTCACAGTGAAAAGGTGTACGCTTCATTCTGAGAAAGGAGCGCTCTAGTGCCGTTCTCTGTTAGTTTAAAATAAGTCTGCAGGATGTTATCCATCAGTCTGTCTGGAGAGATGCAGATGCTGTTCTATGTTATTCTATTCCGCCCTCCTCATCCCCGCGCCCCCCACCCCCCCATTTCTATTCCTGTCCAAGGGTGTCTGTGCACTGGAATGTGGCTGCTTTCTCTGTGGGTGGAAGAGGGTCGGGAAACGCCAGACCAACGGTCTTCAGTTTTAACGCTTTGGTGTTTCCACTCCAGAGCGTATAAATAACTATGTGCTCCACTGACACTAGTATCAGCAGCAGTTGTGCTAGTAGGAACAAAGACTGCCAGGTTCTATCACACACAGAACCAGTCTGCCAGGTTCTATCACAAACAGAACTACTCTGCCAGGTTCCATCACACACAGAACCAGTCTGCCAGGTTCTATCACAAACAGAACTACTCTGCCAGGTTCTATCACACACAGAACCAGTCTGCCAGGTTCTATCACACACAGAACCAGACTGCCAGGTTCTATCACATACAGAACAACTCTGCCAGGTTCCATCACACACAGAACTGGTCTGCCAGGTTCTATCACACACAGAACCAGTCTGCCAGGTTCCATCACACACAGAACCAGTCTGCCAGGTTCTATCACACACAGAACCAGTCTGCCAGGTTCTATCACACACAGAACCAGTCTGCCAGGTTCTATCACACACAGAACCAGTCTGCCAGGTTCTATCACACACAGAACCAGTCTGCCAGGTTCTATAACACACCAAACCAGTCTGCCAGATTCTATCACACACAGAACCAGTCTGCCAGGTTCCATCACACACAGAACCAGTCTGCCAGGTTCCATCACACACAGAACCAGTCTGCCAGGTTCTATCACAAACAGAACTACTCTGCCAGGTTCTATCACACACAGAACCAGTCTGCCAGGTTCTATCACACACAGAACCAGTCTGCCATGTTCTATCACAAACAGAACAACTCTGCCAGGTTCTATCACACACAGAACCACTCTGCCAGGTTCTATAACACACAGAACCACTCTACCAGGTTCCATCACACACAGAACCAGTCTGCCAGGTTCTATCACACACAGAACCAGTCTGCCAGGTTCCATCACACACAGAACCAGTCTGCCAGGTTCTATCACACACAGAACCAGTCTGCCAGGTTCTATCACACACAGAACCAGTCTGCCAGGTTCCATCACACACAGAACCAGTCTGCCAGGTTTTATTACACACACAACCAGACTGCCAGGTTCTATCACACACAGAACCAGTCTGCCAGGTTCCATCACACACAGAACCAGTCTGCCAGGTTCTATCACACACAGAACCAGTTTGCCAGGTTCTATCACACACAGAACCAGTTTGCCAGGTTCTATCACACACAGAACCAGAACCAGTCTGCCAGGTTCTATCACACACAGAGCCAGTCTGCCTGGTTCTATCACACACAGAGCCAGAACCAGTCTGCCAGGTTCTATCACACACAGAACCAGAACCAGTCTGCCAGGTTCTATCACACACAGAACCGGCAGTGAATCAAAACGGTTAAACCCGGCTCGTGCCCACTGCTTGATAATCACAACTGAAAAGCTGTGCCAGCCACAGTCGCATTCCCACTTAAGTGCCGGGGGGTCAGCTGTTTCCAATACAGAGCAGGGCCTTGGCTACAGCCGCTGACCCGACTCAGAAGCACACTGGCCGGGTACAATAATAGCTTTGACACAGGGCCAGGGGGCAATTCGAGCAGAAACAGTTAAATGCCACGGCTATAGAGAGCGTCTTTCACAATACTGCATCCCATATATAAACGCAGTGCAAAATGGCCGCAGTGCTCCGAGTCATGGCCTCTCCAAAGAAGGCAACAAGAACAATAACAACGGCATAAATGTCACAGTTTAATCGCAGTGGTCGTAAAACTATCCGACTGATGCACCAGATTGTTGTTGAGCAGTGCAATGCAGGCACATGCCCGTGTATAATATACCGCATTAATAATAATATGATCTGTGTGGCGGTTCAGAAGAAGAAGAAGAAGAAGAAGACGTCAGCATTTAATAAAGCAAAGCTGCAGCGGGCACTGCAGGATCCGCACACAGGTAATGCTGGGTGAAAGCAGTACTTATGGACTCGTAGCTTTGAAAAGTGGCTACGCACAACTCTCACAATAAGGCAACAGCATGGCAAGAGGGATTTATTTATTCAAACTGACTGTCTACGGTACGCATGTGCAGACACACATTCTCCCCCCTGCCCATGACCCCCCCCTCCCCTAGTGATTTCCCGTGAGGAAAGGAGAGAATAGCGTCCATTACTGTGTGTGAAGTTGCCTGAACTGCACGATGCCACACTTCTTGTTTTTAACGTTAGACGACGAATGAAAGCTATTAATAGTGTAACACATGAACCGAGTACAGGACTAAACGATTTATGAAACACATTTACGCGCTCAAATCCAAATGCAAAAGGTGCTTTTCTTAGTGTAACGTAGCGAAATGTGCAAAGCAATTCGATTTCAGAAAAACTGAAAAATTCACAAGGATCGAACGGGCCTGAAATTCACAATGATAAATATTCATAAGCACATTAAAAAAAAACAGTCAAATGTGTGAGTCCCAAGTGGCCGCAGGAAACTTCCGATATTCCCACACGCTCCCGCTGCGTTTTCACTTGAACACGCCATCTCCCCCCCCCACCTCCACCACCTCTCTCTCTCTCTCTCTCTCTCTCTCTCACGCTCACTCACGGGGGTTTTTAAATATCCTCAGCATTTCATCCCTCGGTTTGTTGGGACCAACCCCCCCCCCCCCCGCCCCTTCTCATCAAGTGATTAAAGCTCTCGCCGTTTCTCATCATAGGTCAAAGCTCTCTCTCTCTCTCTCTCGCTCGTTCTCACACTCCCTCTCTACATCTCCCTCTCCCTCTCTCCTGCACTCTCCTCTCTCCCCCGCCCATCTTGAGTGATTAAAGCTCTCGCTCTCTTTCTCTCTCTCTCTCTCTCGTCTTGAGGGATTAAAGCTCTTGTGCTCTCTCTCTCACTCGCTCACTCTCTCATTTTCCCTTGCCACGTTGTCTGTGGTTCCCAACGGTCTGGCATTCCCACACACTGACACAGTGACACACTCTCCTCCCCGCTCCCCCTTCTCCATCTCCGCTCCCCCTTCTCCATCCCCGCTCCCCCCCCCCCTTCCCTGTCTCCGCCCCCTGCTCATGCTGCACTCAACTGTTGTTCCAGCTGATCACACACAGACACACACACTCACACGCATTCACACACACACACACACACACACCACACACACCACACTCACACTCACACACAGACACATTCGAGCATTCACATATCTCCCGGTGCACAGAACTACACAACCAATTATGAGCGTATTCGCTAAGCACAGACAGACAGACAGACGCAGTCGCACGCAGTCGTTAAAAAGCTCTTTATTTTGCTCTCCCTCCCCCCTCTCTCTCTCTCTCTCCCTCTCTCTCCCTCTCTCCCCCTCTCTCTCCTCCCTCTCTCCCCCTCTCTCTCTTCCTCCCTCCCTCTCTCTCTCTCTCTCTCTCTCTCTCTCAGAAGCTCTAAAGGCCAGATTCTCTGCACTGCACCAGCGACAGGGAAGAAACCGCAGGGAAGCGTCTTACAGCTCTGCAGCCTGTGTCAGCCTCAGCCTCCGCAGCTGGTCTTATACAGGGCTACGCAGACCCCGCTAACACACAGAGTTCCCACAGCGTTGCTGCCACGATAGTTACGACATTCAGGAAACATTCCAGTAACGTTGTGAGAACATTCTGTGTTAGCTGGGAAGCCGCCATCACACACTAGATATCTGGCTCATTGTTTTCTTTTTTGTACAAATGAACACACTCTCCAGCTGATATTAGACAGTGCATCATACAGAACCCTTCGAAAGAATGAGAAGAGTAGGGTGAAACTAGTTGTTTTTGCTATTTACTGTACTTAAGGCATATACATTTGATATCAGAAGGTGAAACCCTGCAAATGCGTGTGTGTGTGTGGTGTGTGTGTGTGTATGTGTGTGGGTGTATGTGGGTGTGTGTGTGTACATGTGTGACAGCTTTTATTTAACCACAAATTTAGTCTCTCCCCCTCCCATACAAAAAAGAAAAAGTACAGCACCCCTGTCCCACTGGCATAGATTTCATTCCAAAAAAATTTTTTTTGGGGGGGAGGGTCCCTCTCTCCTCTCCTCCTTTCAGTTCCTGCTTCACTCTGTCCCTCTCTTTTGCTCCCCCCCTGAAGGAGCTTCGTTTTCTGGGGGGGGGGGGGTAGATCATAGGTCAAGGTCAGCCCTGGCGGTCACAGGCAAAGGCATCGATTTCACGTCAACTTTGGGGGAGGGACGCGCGCCGGGACCACCGAGTCTTGTGCGGTCAATCGTCAAGTCTCATAAGCTCACCAGCTGTCAATCAATCAATCAAAATGTATTTACATCGTACATTTCACGAACAATAGTCACAATATGCTTCACAGACAAACCTGGCCTAAACCCCCACAGGAGCAAGCCTAAAGCAACAGTGGCAAGGAAATACTCCCTGTGGCAGATGGGAAGAAACCTCGGAAGGAGCCAGGCTCAAGGGGGGAACCAGGCTATGAATTCATATTAAAACATTGGGGGATAGCTTGTCTCCCTGCCTCCCCCTAAAACCCATGTGCATGCCCTGGCCTCTGGAACTGGTACAGCTGGCACACCCAGGCCAGTGGGAACCCTGGTTTATGTGGGGGTGTCTGCTCCACCTGGAGCACACACACACACACACACTCCAACGGAAGCGTGTTTCCCTTCAATGGCAACAACACCTTCTTACTGTAAACTATTTTCATTAAGGGGGGATAACATAGCAGCAAAAACGATCACATTTCCCTTTACTGCTTTTAACAAGATATATGAGAGAGAGAGAGAGAGAGACAGAGAAAGGGAGAGAGAGAAACAGAGACAGAAAAAGGGGGAGAGAGAGAAAGAGGGAGAGAGACAGAGGAAGGGGGAGCGAGAGAGAGACAGACAGAGGAAGGGAGAGAGAGAGAGAGAGAGAGAGAGAGACGGGTAGTTTCAATCCCCCCCCCCCCCCACATTCCCGCACTACCTCTCTCCCATGTCTCTGGGCTTTAGCTCTACTCTGGCCCTGAATCCAACAGCCATTTTCCTTCTGCCAGACTAAACTTTCCACTAAACTTACACTGCGCCACCAAAAACTCCCAGCTCTGTTCATTAGTGCCGCCATTATCCTCTGGACACCATTTTAGACTCCCGTTGACATATACACTTTTTAATCATTAACACCGCTTCCTAATGGCAATTGTAAAACATGTTATCAACACTTTTTAAAATGAAGAAAGCACTAGTAAAAGGTGTCTGCCTTGCTCTGAGGCTCTCCGTGTGCTGAATAAGTACAGTGGAGTCATACGGCTCCTAGAGAGATGGGCAATGGACAGGGACATTCCTGGGGGGTCATCCAGGGGGTGGGGCAGCCCTGGACACTCGGTCTAGTGAGGGGGGTCACCAGACAGGGAAACAGGACAGAGTGGATCCATAGAGGGGGGGGGGGGCATAGAAGGGAGGGTCCATAGAGAGGGGGGGGCTGGTCCATAAAGGGGGGGTCTATAGGGGGTCCATAGAGTGGGGGGGGTGGCATAGAAGGGAGGGTCCATAGAGAGGGGGGGGGTTGGTCCATAGAGAGGGGGGGGTCTATAGAGGGGGTCCATAGAGTGGGGGCGGGGTGGTTTTCAGGGTGTGAGAAGCAGGGGCTCACCTCTCCGTCACACAAAGCTATTTTTAACCATCCAATGCCAGCGCCACTCCTCACCCGCGGCCAATAGGAGCGCTCGCCACCCGTCCCCGGCGACGCAAACGGGGTCGCGAATACTTCCGCGGCAACAATCCCTCCGGCTCGCCGGACGCGAGCCCCAACTCGCCCCGTTCAGGGGCTGCTTAAAGTTCACTCTCACCCCCCCGGAGACTAAAGGGTTAAAGGAGCCCAGCGGCGCCCGACGCTCAGCCACTGATCTCGCGTGCCTACCGTGATTTCAGCTGACTGCCGACAGTGTTCCCCTACCGCAGCCATTTAAGAGAAGCCTCAGGTAAAACACCTGAACCTTCATTTTTTTTTTTTTTTTTTTTTGGGGGGGGGGGGGGGGGGCGGGGGTTTGTGAAGTGAGTGGGGGATGGGGGTGCAAAAAGGGAACCTGTATAACTGTACCAGTCTGGAATTTCTTATCCAAAATGTACGCCGTGAACTCTTAAAAGAAAGCTCATCTTTGTCCAAGAGAGGTAGACAAAAGTGCTTACACATTTGAATTCAGTTCTCCCGTGACCAATCAAATCCAAGTTATGTCATGACTGACAGGAGCCTCAGCCCTTCTTTCCCCGCCCCCAGGCGATAGTTTAAGCTCACAATCTGATTGGTTTGGTTCAGAAACACAAGTGGGGAGGAAATGAGAAACTTTTCTCTCCATTTATGACTGAGCTGAACTGGATACATTTTATAATCTCGCCCTTGCAATATTATAAACAATCTTTGATGACATTCTTAAAGGGATAGTTCACTTCCTGGAGTTATTTAACATAATTTCAGTTTTAATGAAATTTTTTATTTATTGGCATAACATTGTCATGCAAGCAGCGCTGGAGTTACTTGAAGTGCATTTTCTTCCTTTAAACCGTGAACTTGCAAATACTCGTATTCCAGCCATTATACAGCCGGCAGATCATCAGAAACTTCCATGAGCATGCAAAATATCCATCATCACACACACAAAAAAACTGGAAACATACACTAAAACTGAAATAATATTTACAGAAAAACTCTAGAAAGTGAACTACCCTTTTAAGAAATAAAGGGAAAAACAACTTCTCTGAAGGAAATGTCAGTGCAAAGAGGGTCTACGTTATCATCGTAAAGCCCGTGGACCGTCTCCTGCTCTTCCCATTAAGAAGCACGCATGTGCCTTAACCTCCCTCAAGAAACGTCCCGGGACACCAAATTCCACCAACGTTGCTAATTAGCGGAAAATGCCTTTTTTTTCTCGACAAAGTGGACGCTTGCCAAAGACTGGGAGACGGTGTTGGGCCCAATGAAAGGAGCGCACATGTTTAGGCAGAACTGGTTTTCCTGCGTACTGCTGTGAGGACCTCACTTCAGAAAGCAATTAAGTAACCCGAAAGGAAGAAGAATGGCGGCCATTTCATACAAATCCCTGTGCGATGGGAGCATGAGGCAGAAAATGTCGCAAGATCAGTCAACAAAGCTGTGGAAACGACACTGAATATCAATAAAGTTGCATGATTTCATATCGGAATTAAGAACCTAAATATTGACATCATCACATTGTTGTTCAGTGGCGCTTCTTTGAGCAGTCGGCAACCATCTTCGCAAGGCTTTGACAGTCTTTCGGTGTATCGCATTTCATTTGTTTCATAATGAAAGAAGCCGCCTCATTTAAAATCAACGGTTACAAAAAAACCCCCCAAAAAAACCAAGCTGTTTACTAGGGAACTTATTTTTGTTGAAAGGGTCAACTGAAGGAAAAAAAAGACAAGTTTCTTCTTACTGAATAAACACGGAAAGACGGTTGGTGAGTTGGATTTGTTATGCTGAACGTTAAAACAAACAACACTCGGTATATAACACTCAGCTGGATTTCCTAAGGAATGCAGCACATTTGATTCCACAAAGCTAAGAGAAGTGAGCGAAGTTCAAGAGGCACTGCATAGACTGCCATATACACACACAGACACACACTCCCACACACATACACAAACACGCACACACACATACACAAACACACATGCATACACACACACACACTCCCACACACATACACACACAGACACACACTCCCACACACATACACAAACACGCACACACACACACATGCATACACACACACACACACATGCATACACACACACACACACACACACACTCCCACACACACACACACACATGCATACACACACGCATAAACACAAACACACACACGCATACACACACACACAGTATGGAAATGGCTACTTGTGTGTAATCTAATCTCTCTACCAGATGGCTTTTATATGAGCACGGGGGCGGTTATAAACTTCTTAAAGGGTATGTCTGCCCAGTTAAAGGCATAACTTCAGCTTCATTTTTCCAGAGGGCGAGGTCATCAGATCTTTCACAGAAAGGGGGGGGGGGGCAAATTCTTCAAAGTTAGTTTTCCCTTGTGTTCACTGCCAACAAGGGGGGGGGGGGTGGTAGATAACACAAACCTACAAAGAAACAAATTAGAAGCTTCAAGCCAACAGCTAACAACACTCTTTTATTCTTCCTAGCGTGCACCCCAGGATCTATCATGACCATCCAGGCCGCTTGCAGGGCGTGTAGGAGTTGATTACTGTGCATACAGCAAAGTGAGTGATAAAAAAAATAATAATAATAATAATTAAAAATATATATATATATATTTCATGCATGCAGTGTTAGTTTCTTAAAACGCTTTTTGTTTGTTCATACAGGCAAAGTCAAAACGATGCACCCGCCTCGTTACAATGAGACATTTTCCCGACGTCGGCCAAAAGACAGAGCTGCGCGGTCTGTGTTGTGCCGGGACCCGGAGAGGTGCTGACTCAGCCGGTCAGCCAATCAGAGCACCGAACTGCCCAGCGGGGAGGACAATCTAGCACTCCGCTGCTGCTGCTTCCCGTTAACCTTTCACTCTTCCTGCGATTCACTATTCACACTGGCCCTCAGACGGCTATAGCACGACTCGTTAGCCTTCTGCTGCGAGCCAGACCAGACAAACATCTCTGCACCTGGAGTAGAGACTTGGCTGGGAAGCTCAGGTGAAAGGCATCGGTGGGCCGCCAGGGGAGAAGGCTGACGATAACTCCCTGGCATCGTGATGGGGACACTGTGCTCTGTAATGAGTGCCTTTTTTTAGCAATATACACTGGGTCTTCAGCAGCCTTTAAGGTATTTTTGGGGGGTTCCTGGCCAGATTTCATATGCAATGACTATATAGATATGGAAATATATATATATATTTTCAATATATATAACCATTTTTAAGCTATAATGGGGGTCCCCTTGAGCCAGGGTGGGGGGCCCCATATCAGAAAAGATTGAAGGCCCCTGGCATACAGGGACACCTGACACACCTGGTGCTCACCTAAAATCCACTGGTACTCATCAGCATGAGGGATGAGAACCTCAGCAGTCTACCTGGGATTTACCTCAAAGCCGCGTATCCAAGGTGCTCGTCAACCTGTATGACCCCCCCGGTGCCATGGCAACAAAAACAATCCTCTTAATCTGAATACCGAGGAAAAGGTTTAATCTCGATATTGCATTCATTCACCGTCAATGTTCGTTCAAAGAGGAATTCACAGCTATGAAAGCAGATCGTAAACATCTTCGAGATCCCTGGATAAATGATGCAATATAAACCCATCATATAGGCTACCATAACCATAAAAGCTTGCCTCCTCCCCCCCAACCCCTATTCTACTCATTTTCATAAACGCTAAAATTAAACGACATTTTCTAACTAGCGAATTGTGTCTCAAGTCTAAATACCCAGGTGAGAACAAAAAGTTGGACCACGTGCACAAGCCCATCATAGGAGAATGGCTAAAAATGCACTTGGCTGCAATAAAGTCAACAACGATATAAAGATCTGACACTAGGTAGTAGGAAAGGCAATAAAATCAGCATACTTTAAATCTTGTGAAAATCTGAGGCTACTCGGGTTGGTTTTTATTTAGTAATACGTTCGTCTTGACAATCTCAACCTGATGCCGTACTTTTGAACAATAAAGAAAGTTCACATTTGTGTCCACTGTCTGAGGAACATAATGGCAACCAGAGGATTGTATTAAGAGGGTATTACTGAGATACGTCGTTTAAATTTGACCTGAAACAGATGTTTTCATTTAACAATATGTGATTATATGGGCGCATATATGATCTATGTCCCATATGATTGCTTCATCTAATACTTAAAGTGGTTCATGCATGTTACTCACAGGTGAACTATGAATGTTCTACCTGTACTTTTTCAGTCGCATACCTTACTTCACACGGAATGTGAAATGATCCTCCTTTCTCACCTTCCTGCTCGCTGATTGATTAGAAGCCTTTTACTGATGGCCATCCAAGTTTCCACATGTAGAATCGGGAAGAATATTCTGGACTAAATCTGTTCATGACCAGCTCATATTGGTAGATCATGTGCCTTTTTTTTGGGCCAATGCTCTGGTCGCCTTTAATGGAACCATTTCGCACTAGCATTTAAATTATTGGTATAACAGACACAGTCTTGGTTTCTTGTATAAAACCCCAATTTCCTTTCATTTTGCCAACTGTGACCTGTTTGTCTATGAATTGAAAATAACCTTCGCAAAAACTGTACTCTATATTTGATAATTAATAAGACAAAAAGCAAAAAAATCTGCTTTCAGCATCAAATGCAAAACTTGCAACATGCAATCAAGGTCTGAAGTTCTGCTCTTCGATTTAAAAAAATGTCATGATAGAGATGCAAGGAGATAAAGACGTCCAAAGCTTTAAACCTTCTGGGAATGTAAAAATGAACTCATGCTCTGTTCCTTACTCCGTTGCATAAGTTTGTTGGCTGTGTGGCTGGGTGGAGACTCTGATTTGGCTCCAGTTAGGGTGGGGTCCAGGCCGGCCCGTACACACTGTGTGCTAGCTGGGCTCAGAAGGTCAGGACCGACCCGTACAGGAAACAGCATGTTTATCCTGGCTCAGCGTCACATCTGCTACAATGTGTTGTCCGGGAAAGGTTAAAGGTCAAGTTGTGTGGGGCTGACAGGTTGCGTTCGGTGCTTCTAAAAGGGCACTGATGTACTGTGAGCTTCGGACGTGGAGCGGAGAGACAGGAAGTCATAGTTTTTCGGCAAAAGGAAACCGGCACCTGCTCCCTCCCTGTGCAGCGTTAGCGCCTCAGCGCAGCGTTAGCGCCTCAGCACAGCGATCGCAGCGTTTGCGCCTCAGCGGAGCGATCGCAGCATTAGCGCCTCAGCGCAGCGTTAGCGCCTCAGCGGAGTGATCGCAGCGTTAGCGCCTCAGCGCAGTGTTAGCGCCTCAGCGAAGCGATCGCAACGTTAGTGCCTCAGCGCAGTGTTAGCGCCTCAGCGCAGCGTTAGCGCCTCAGCGCAGCGTTAGCGCCTCAGTGCAGTGTTAGCGCCTCAGCGCAGTGTTAGCGCCTCAGCGCAGCATTAGCGCCTCAGCGCAGCATTAGCGCCTCAGCACAGCGATCGCAGCGTTAGCACCTCAGCGCAGTGTTAGCGCCTAGCAGCGTCGAGCGTTAGCGCCTCGAGCGCAGCGTTAGCCCTCAGCGCAGGTTAGCGCCTCAGCGCAGCAGTTAGCGCCTCAGCGAGCGTTAGCGCTAAGCGACGGGTTAGCGCCTCAGCGCAGTGTTAGCGCCTCAGCGCAGCGTTAGCGCCTCAGCACAGCGATCGCAGCGTTAGCGCCTCAGCACAGCGATCGCAGCGTTAGCGCCTCAGCGCAGCGTTAGCGCCTCAGCACAGCGATCGCAGCGTTAGCGCCTCAGTGCAGTGTTAGCGTCTTAGCGGAGCGATCGCAGTTCTTGCACACAATCTGTGGTATGAGACACAGAAGGGGTGAGAGGCTGGTGCTGGCGAGATCCTGATAGAGTGCAGAAGGAGGCTTCTCTTTGGTCCATACACACACACACACACACACACAGACACACACACGCGCAGACAGTCTAGCAAACGTGCACATACACACACGTGCATGCACACATACACACACACACACACAGAGTTTCTATTTGAACAGATCACGGACCAGGGGGGTGATTGAGACGCAAATTTATCCGACATAAATCCCATTATTTACTCGGACTGAGCATTAAACTGTCCGGTCGGGACCACAAACCGGATAAATTATTTTAAAACCGGACATTCCGGTGGAGAGCCGGACATCTGGCAACCCCTGTCTGGACGATGCAGGGAAAACACCAGCCTACACTTGAAATAAGAATCAGTTAAACTGGAGCTCCTCAGGTATAGAAAATCACTGTCAGTTAGGTTTTTAAAAGCTGGGCACATGACACCATGAACAGATACAGGTATTAACGAGAATTAATTACCAAAAAGGTGCCATCGACTTGGGATCACTGACAAACACTAAGAGAAGTGGAAAGTGTCACTGAGTTTATAAATAAGACAAATGGTCACCGAAGTGACTTAATCAAGAGATTCAAGTCAGACCTTCGGTCCTGCAATATACTTAGCTGCATGCTCTTTACAATTAATTTAATTGGGACCACAAACACAAACACACACACACACTATATACATCACATGTTAAATAGACAGGCAGAAGGTTTTCATTTAATAAGGAATGCATTAAGAGGCACTATTTAAGTGATATTTAGATGTGAATATGCAGTTCTATGTATATTGTATATTGCGTTGGTCAAAAATTAGTAGATGGTTCACTTCAATGATGACATCATTATTCTATACAGGTGCACCTGGCGTAAAATGGCAGTGTACCCTTGAGCAAGGTGCTTCAGCATCAATCCAGCTGTATAAACGGATGCTATGTGAAAGGTTGTCCGGACAAGAGCGTCGGCTAAATGTCTGTAATGTAAATGAAATGTAATGTAAAACTGATCTGCAGTTCATTCATCAGAGCAGGTGTGGGAGCACCTCCAGGTAAGGCCACACCTGGGTGCCACCCAGAGGGGCAGCCATAAATTTTTGGAGAAACACGCTAGGCGTGAAATTTACGGCACTGTTTGCTGCAAAGAGCCTTCGGACGATGCAGTCTTTCAGTCAGCCTAAAATATTACTGGACATCACACACTCCAGTTCCCGCTATCACAACCTGCAGTGGTGTACCTGAGCTGAAGTACCTGTGCTGCAGGTAAGCATCGGCCACATGACAACATGCAGACAGGTGTGAAGGTAAACGCAGTGAGTGACAGTAGCAGAAATGGGCAGAATCCGTTTCTGGTTTTCATAACAACTTCCGGCCTTAAGTGCATACCTGGCCCTTAAATTTATACCACCTGACATTACAGCTCCATTTTTTGATAGGCGCATGAAGAAAAGTGTTCTTGTGTCCGTATACGAAACTTTTTACTGTGCTCTAATCTACACGTGAACCAGGGTTGGTGTATAAAGCCAATCGGCTCATTCGGCCAAGGTAACTAGTGGGAACAAAAACCAGCAAACACACCGGCCCTCCGGGACCAGAACTGCCCATCCCCTGTAGCACAACCTTCTGACATTCCATTAGTACCAATAGACACTAGCAGACCCACTTCACACACTTGGAGGACCAAGTAAGGCTTTTGCCAAAAAGAGCTTTTAATTGCTACATAGTCACCAGACGAAAAACCAGTTTCAAAGAATGTTCATCCTGTGTAGCAGCACCAACACCAATTTCTCACTATCCATTTTTGGAAAATTTAATTGTAGCTGGATTCTAGGGAATTCATCAGGTCTAACAATTAAGGCCCTCTGTTGGTTGTTCATAGAGCCTGAATCCCACACTTTAATTTAATTTTGAGCTGCCTTCATAATTTGTAGACAAACACTAGGCTACTGGAAGAAAAAATAACTGTCAAACTGGGATGAAAAGAGACTTGCAATTAATCCCAGTGTGCCACCATTATTACTTCAGTTATTTTTTTTTAATTTTTTGCTACACCTGGGTGTTCCTCACTGTCAGATGCAAGGACTCACTTTACTGGTGAAACAGCATTGGCAGCTTGTAGCGGAGACGTGGACTCTGTGACACTGATGTGCCCCAGTAAGTTAGGGGTCAGCATCAGACTGGACGGTGCTCCAGGTGCGTCGTCTCTACCTGGCTGGGCTTCATCGCCGAACAGAGCGCCTCGCCTGCGGCTGACCCTCTGCACCGGGCCCAAGGTCAACACGGAAAAGACTCTTCCAAACTGCTTTCAGGTGCGCGGCACAGACGGGTTTCCATGTGAACGAGAAGGCAATCCAGCTCCAGCACACACAGACCGCGCTATAATAGTGTCCCTTCTGAAATTTCAACTTACTACTATTTTTTTTTTAATTCTTGCCATTTTTTTGTGTCCGGCTTAAAATCTGAAATTCTTTCCGACGCATTTGAGGATACGTGGGGGAGTTCAGGCAGAAATAAAACGCTACTTAAATTCCCATTCTCAACAGCAGCGAAAAAAAACTAAAATGCAACATTCTGAGAACACAGATGATTCGTACAGACATATCACACCCTTCCATACCCTGCAATGCATTTTAATTTAAAATCAATGTGTGATATACATGACACTACGTATACAGCACAGTACAAAATAAATATCTACATGCCACCCCTTCAAGGGTCATTTCCCTTCAAATTTCAGCACCAATTGAACGTTTATCAACTAAATTTGATTTAACTGGAATTTAATTAATGCACTGCGTGCAATTCTTTCTCCTTCATTAGCTTAGCCTACAGTGCGAGCAGCTCTTACATCCTTAAGACTGATTTTTTTTTTTTTAAACACAGGTAGGTACATTACCATTCCCAGTATTATTGTATTATTTTATGTATTTTCTTAACAAGATGGCAGCATGCAGTGCCTAATGACACGGTCAGCAGTGTGGAAATAAGCACTACATGCAGTCATCTGGAAAGAAAATTAATATGTGCGGATTTGCCAGTCATTACACAATATTCTGATTTCCATAACCCCCCTGGCATGGTGGCCAACACATAGCACATATCAGAGCTATCCCTTTTTTATCTTTTTTTCTGCAGTACAGAAAAATTCCACCAAACTATACTTATCATCATAAGGAATACTAATTGTGCCTACAGACACGCGGGATCTGTCTCACTCAGTTTGCCTTGGCTGCAAGACAGCGGTTCGCGTAAGCCAATGCATGCGGATTTCCATTTCGCCTTTTCAAGCCAGGATACAGACCCCTCCATTTTGAATCATGCATTGCATCTGAGCAACAAAAAAGAAAGAAAAAAAAAGACACAAATTTTGCTAAATCCTGGAAAGATTAAAAATGCCCTTTGGTGGCGCTCACTGTATTTGTGCCTGGGCTACAAAAAAATGGAAAAAATTATAATACGTTTTATTCACTAACTGCTCTCTAACCCATAGTTCACTACTGTTTACATTTCAGAATACTGGGCGCTAGCATTGCGGTGCTGGCACTGCCCAGAGCAGCAGCACCTGAGTGAAACTGTCTCTACCCCAGCGGCTGATTGGATTTCACAGTTTAGTGCTTGAGTAAACAGGCCGAACAGACAGACACACACGGGGGGGACACACACGAGCACCAATGTTAACACAAACACAGACTGGCTAACCGATGGTGACACAGAGCAAAAAAAACCACACACACACCCACATGTGCACACACACACGCACACACACACACACAGACAGGCACACACGCGCACGCGCGCGCACACACACACAGATACACACATACACACACAAACGCACATGCGCACAGGCACATGCACACACACATGTACAAACACACACACACACACATACACACAAACACACACACACAGACACAAACACACACACAGACAGACACGCACACACACACACATGCAGGCACACACACAAGCAGACACACACACAAACACACACACAAACATACACACACAAACACACACATGCAGGCACACACACACAGGCAGACACACACACAAACACACACACACACACACACATGCACACAAACACAGACACACACACACACACACATGCACACAAACAGCCCCATTGGCATCAGTACTGCCCCATTTTTCAGCTCCATGTGCATGTCTTGTCACAGTACGCACACACCCAAACGGATAATCGCACAGTTATGAAGTCGGACCTGTGACCACATCTGCTAAAAATCCGTTTTTGAAACCCTTCCCTCATTCTCGCCAGCTGTCCATCAAACTTTATCCCTCTGCACAGATTTTTAGTCTCTTCCGTGGAATAATGACTGCATTTCTGAAGGCCACCCTTGTTTGTTTTTAAATTGGCTAGCTGCATGGATCTCGGAGTGGAAAAATAATGTCATATCTATAGAGGCTACACCCTCTGAATGGTCTGTTATCAAATGCCTTTTTTTTTTTTTTTTTTTTACACTTCTTAGACACTTACAGTAGATGAATGCACACATTTTTCAGTATTTGTAGTCCGAAGGGATTGTACCCACAACCTTTGCGTTGTTAGCTCAATGCTCTACCAACCAACCCATAGGACAATCACGGACATCAACTAATATAAACATTCCACAGCTCGCTTGCTTATACTCTTTCTGCTGTCAGTGATGATCACAAAAATAAACGCCTAGCAACTGGTCTGCAGTGAAATAAGGTTTTTTTTTTGGTTGTTTTTTCTCAATGTCTTGAAGAGAAACCACCCTCACTCTCTAATTCACAGCTGTCTGATTTTATTACGCTCTTCTTGTTGTAGGGGCTGCACCAATTTTCTATCATCACTGCCAAACCCGTTCTGTCACCGCTAAGATTCCAACAATTTAAGCGTGTTGCGCACAAGCACCTGCATCCTCCCAAAATATGGGCGGCCAGCCAAAGCGTTTCTTATTCCAGCGAGCGATACGTCAGCTGAGCTCGGACTGTTAGCAGTTAGCGCACAGCACAGCGGGGCGGCGCACAGGCATGAAATGAGCCCTGGCCAATGGGATGGGGGGCTGTGGGGGTTGGGGGGGGGGGGGGGCTGGCGGGGGCGGGGAATGGGCATGGGGGGGGGCGAGGGGAGCGGCGTGGGGGGGGGGGGAGTGGGCATGGGGGGGCGGGGGGATACTTTCCCAGTTGAAGCCCTCCATCCCTGGCTGGGTAACATTGGGGGGGGGGGGGGGTGGGGAATTATTCCTGGTAATTATCGTGCGCAGACCCGGTCGCTAGCCGGCACAAACACACCGATGCAGTCGTTTAGGGCCACAACCAACCCCGGGCCCAGAGGTGAGGTGGGAAAATCCACATTCAGAAAGAACAACGGCCTCTCCACAGCATACTCTTACAATCACCTACGTTAGTTTATATAGCACAATTCTCCAGCCAGGAGTTGGAACTAATTAGTGAAATCGAGTTCATAGGTGGAAGAAACACATGGCGGGACTTTTACTTTCTGACTACCAGACTTTCCACCTGTGCCTGAGCAATTCAAGTTTTTTAATGTATTTTTTATGTGACTTAGTGATTCATGCTGGAGCTGCACCAATACACTCTGCACAAGTACCTCGACTGTACAAGTTCATCAGGTAAACTCTAAAGGTGACACATTACCTGTCCATTTTACCACTGTGTTTGCCCACTCAAATGCTCAATCTAATATTATCAGCATCATAGTGGTTTCATAATACAGTGATACTATTTTGTTGACTATTCCCCATCAGAGGCTGTAAATTTGGAAATTTATAACATTCCTATAACTGAAATAGCCCATTTGATGCGAATAGTCAATAACTCCAATACATATTACATCGACACACGTCAAATGACTTGCTTTAGTTACGGCCCTTCACCCCTTTTAAACTTAACTGATAGGCTGCTTCCTTGTTCTTGAAGCGTGTGAAAGGAAGAAACACGAGAAAGGTTACTGAATAAGACGGATAACCGCGATTGCAATCAGTACTACAGGAAGAAGAGACTGAATTGTCGCTTTTACAGAGGCAAGCACGGTCGCATCAATCGGCAATGCTTTCAAGCAAAGGGAAACAGCCAGGAAACAGGCGTCTCACAAATAATGCTCTGGTGAAAGTTTTCCTTTTACGGTGACGGAACCCACGTTTAGGCAATTCAGGTTTTCAGTTAACTGGTTGAGGGAATTTATACGCAGATGCATTTTTTAAATCACAACAGCCAACAAAATTCTAAGACATGTCCCGACCGAATTTAAAAGAGAAAACAACTGCACGCTTAGGTCACGACAGTTTATTATAGGCCTAGAATTTAGACGCGGATATATACCGGCCAGCAGTCTACAACATTGACGACGTAGAAATGACGGTTGCCTTTCAAGGTTGGAGGAGAGACACGACGGAGTCCTTGTAAATTTAATGATCATTCGACACACATTTTTGCAGGCCATACCTGCTCATGCAGTTGAGATCATGTTATATTTCAGGAAAATAAATAAACTAGCTTGATAATTCGAGTTTCCTTATATGATATATTTCGTTATAGTCTTTACAATTAATTAATTTCTTAATTTCAACAAGGTAGATATTTTCGTTTTAGCTTGGGGGCAGACAACTACAGACAAAGACACATTCACACAAAAAAAAACAATGACAACAATAATAAAGCATAAAATAAAAAAAATAAAATAACTGTCTGACGGGGGGTTAACTGCTACACTACACAAAAAGTAGCCGAACAGCTTGGTTTGCTTGTTTTGCTGAATAAGCAACTGCTGCAGCCAGACTGTCAACAGAATGACAAGATCAACCTGAATTCTCAAATTATCTTGATGCAAACCCGCTAAGGCACGAAGCACGCAGATAAGGATTACAATCCAGAGAAGACGATACTGTGCCGCTGTAAAGCGGAACTCACCTATTCTTCGCAGTGGCGGTTGAGGACTCGGCAAGCCGCTGCTGATGTGGTAAGAGAACCGCATTGTTTTGAACTGGCTGGAGTATGAATTCTGTGTCTCTGCGGGCGACAGCGGCGGGCTAAAGCTGATCAAAGCGCTCTTTGGTCGGTTCAGCTGCATACCTGGACAGTTACACAGGTATAAAATATATTTGGTTATCTCCGCGTAAAAAAAACAAACAAAAGTGATAGCTACAAGATTAGATTCCAGGTTCCAGGTGATTAATCCTCCGAGGAAAGCTGCTCTTCGACGTGGTCAGCCACCAGGCGCCCACTTGAGCTGCCTGTCCTGGTAGTCACTTTACTCGCTTGGTCGGCCCGTTTTGGGCTGCTGGTCGCGAAGAACGGTCTCCCCACCAAACTGCAGTGTCCAGCCAGCATGCGCTCTTGCAGCACTCCACAACTGAATATCCCATCAAATCCTCCAAGAAAAACGTAAAACGCCATCAAATAACTTAAAATAACCCCCTCTTACTGTGGCAATCGAATCGAGACCATTACATTATGGATGGATAATTACGTCCAATTTGTATGACCCGTTGGCTTAACTGCAATCCTTCGCTTTCAAGCACTATGTAGCGATAGACATGCTACGTCTACACTCTGTAGTCTAATCGCCGAGGTAGGCGACTCCAAAAGTGTTTACACTAGTTTCGGCTAAATAAATCGACAGATATGAATAAAGACTAGCCTATGCGATTTTGCCATAGCATCAACATGTCACAACCTGTATACAGCGCATGGATGTGCCTAATTTAATTCCTCGTCCAGATACAAAATGCTGAAATGGATTACCAATTCCAGCATCTTCGTCCCAGCCCGACAATTCTAAATGGTTCATGGGGAACAGTTTCAAACTTTTCCTGAAAACAAAGGCACACGCAGAATGACCTCGCCAGCCGCTGAATATGCTCCTTAAAAGAAACCCGGTTTAGATTCTTCATCCCGATGCACTTGGGTTAGGCTACTGAAATTTAGTTCTTAAGTCCTCCGGTGAAATGTGTCTCGTATGACTTCTTTCGCTGGAAACTACTAATCTAATAACAAATTAAGTGGATACAAAAGGCATGTAAATATTTATGGGAAACACGGTAAATAAATTTCACAGGGAAAAGTTGACCGGACGTCTACGTTAACGTTAAACGACAGCTTCAGGCTTTCAGACATCGACCTGGCTTCGGCTTTCTCCCGTTTCCCCTCCAAACGTAACCCAAAATATGCAAACTCAGCTGTTGCTGCCCAAATCCAATTCAGACTTCGCCGAGAACTCCAAACGCTCCATTTGAGCGTTCATTGTTTAAAAAAAAGAAGTTATCCCTTTTTAATTTATCTAATTTTGGACGCCTTTTTTCCCCGTCGACTCAGTCCCATCTCAGTTCTTTTCCGTTAGCATCCGTCTGCTTATCCATTCTTTGTGTGAAACTTTGACGACACAGTCAAACTGCAATTTCTGCGTGCGTTAAACTTACTCCCCCCTCCCCTCGGCTGTTTTCCCTGCTCCTGTGTGAGCGTTAGCTCGCCGACATCCGAAACCCAGTCTCACCCCCCTCCTCCACCATCTCCCTTTTTTTCCCCCGAAAGTCTGTTTCTCATTTGGAGTTTTTTTTTCCCCTTGGAGGGTTTGTGCATGAAATTTGATCCTTCAAAAAACGTCGAAAAGATTCTAATTTCTCTCAGGAATGGCGTGCAGCTGCCGTTATCCGAAACCCAGGGCTACACTTTTTTTTGTGCGCGTGTCTGTAACTGTCATTGGTTGAAAATGTATTCTATAGACTGAATTAAAACGCGCGTAATTGAAGGCTGTGGAAGAGAACGAGAAGGAATGCAATGAGGAGGAAAACATATTGCGCCTCGTGGATGGACTCATTCGACTTGACCCAGATTGTTCCAGTTACCAATAAGGAGAAACGTTTAAAATATACCAACTGAACTTTTTTTGAAAGGTGGCCTGTTTAAATGTATGACCAAATATTGTGATACATTTCTTAATTTCCTACTTGCATATCTGACTTTTTTCCCCCTTTTGGTAAAGGCCAATCACCTGGGTCTATTCACTGGAATTTCCTGTCAGTGTTTACATTCTATTTGAGTCTGTGCAGGTTTAGTCACTCTAGACTGTACCAGCTGCACACTGTGGAAGCTCGTATGCTGCTGAACAAAGAAGGCCTGGAATCTGGTTCCATTGATATGATCGCATGGAATGAGATATACTGAGAATATACTGAGGATATAATGTGAGAATGGTGGTATGATTGTTTTGAAAAATATTGCTTATGGCTTTTGTGCAGTTACATAAGGATGTTGTCCTCATCAACAAGTTTCAGTGTTATTTATTTTACACAATTTTTGTTGTATTTATTATAATAATGATTTTGTTCTATTTATAATAATGGGGACTATTCTGTCAGTAAAATGTCAATATCTGTGGATGCAGATATATTTTTGAAAATGATGTGTGCATGTATGTATGTATATATCCTTTTAACAAGTATGAATAACAGTGACCTTGACGCTTGGTTTCAGTTGAAGTTCCAAATTGACATTTACTTACAAAAATGTTTTATTTTCTTTAATTGCAAAATATATCTGTGATTTCTGCTGTGATTTAAGTTATGAAGCGGTATTATTGGTGCCTAACCAGCAGGTGTCAGCCATGTCTAAGAATTCATAGGAAGTTTGCAATATCTATTTTTGTCATTTGGAGAAATTTCCTGTGCACCATGCATCTGAGGTTGAGGCTGTAACACTAACATTACACCTTATTTTGATATCAGAATGTGATTTGCTTGATTGTTACTTATTGGAATTTAATATTAGATGTTTGCAGTAGTAACAGATGCATCCAAGTACAAATGGCAAGTACAGTGTTTTAAATATCTTCCATCTGTAGCCTAGTCAATTGGGGTGCAACGGTTCTCCAAATCCATGGTTTAGTCAAACCCTGAGTTTTGAGCCAGCTTGTTTTGTACCTTGGGTTTTTTTTTTAAGAGAAACAAAAAGGTTGTGGCCTTTAAATTTATATTTTGAACATAAACAGTTACTGTCATTTTTTTAAATTAAAAAAATGCTTCACTTATAGTTAAGTAGTCCAAGAAAAAACAGTAATGAAAAAATATGCACTTAACCTCAATGACATGGATCACAAATCACACACCGAATGAAGCTCTACTCTAAGAGGTTATGGGGAGATATTTATTTAGATAAAATATTTATTTATTCACGTGACATTTATTGAGATAAAAACAAAGAGAACACCACATTAAAAAAAAAACAAGGTCAAAACCACTGATTGGATGAGACCTGACATGTGATCTGTGCACGGCACGTGCAGTTCAGTCATTGAGTTATAAATTAAGTTTAAACGACAATTTATAATAACACTCGCAGCACACACAAAGGCACACACAGCCGAGTCCACCTGACCCAGCAAAGATCCTGACAACTTGATATCAGACGCATATTCAACGTGCTCACACCACCGTTCACTAACGTATGATGGTACACATTATCCTTATTGGCACAGATTATGTGTTAAGCTGCAAAAACCTGATTTAAGGGCAGCCCAAAAAAAAAGGCAGAATTAATACCCATCATGCCATTTCGACCACTCAGGAATGAGGAAGACTGCGCCTGCGGTTAGCGCCCGTGGTTAGCGACCGCGCTCTCAGGTGTGCGTGTTCAGGTGTGTATCTCCAGGAGTGACGCCCCACCCGACAGGGACCTGCGGCTCCGGAGGTTGTAGCGTGACTGTGGACAGTTGGGCAGAACAGCGTTAGCGATCGCTAATAGGAATAGTTACATAGCATTGTTACATTGAATTACACTGCAGGCATTTAGCAGACGCTCTTATAGTTTTTACATGGCTAAACCCGTTGATGCAGACTGATATTTTTACTGAAGCAATACAAGCTGAGCACCTCGCACCAGGGGTACGATGGCAGTGTCCTACCTGGGAATCGAACCTGCAACCTTTAGGTTATACCACACTGCCATATTACAGCACGTTATTGATTATAGTTTCCCAGCTGATGTTATTTCAGTGGTGTGTGTGAGTGTAATCGTGTGATTGTTTATTTGTGTGTGTGTGTATGTGTGCGTGTGTATGCGTGTGTCTGTGTGTGTGTGCGTGTGCTTATGTGTGTGTGTGTGTGTGCTTGTTTGTGTGTGCATGTGCACGCATGTGTGTGCACGCATGAGTGTGTGTATGTTTGTTTGTGCGTGTGTGCGTGTCTGTGTGTGTAGGCATGCACGCATGTGTCAGTGTGTGTGTATGTATAGTGCAAGCGCGTTTTTGTATGTGAGAGATCATTGTGCACCTGCTGCTATGTGTGTGTGTGTGTGTGTGTGTGTGTGTGTGTGTGCATGTGTTTGCATGTGTGTGTGTGAGGCCTACCTGACTGTCCTCCACCAGCACGCTGTAGACCAAGGCGGGGCAGGGGCTGTGCTGATAGGCCGAGGACCGGCGCCGCCCACGCTTGCGCGGGATTTCCGCCGCGCCGTGCGCCAGTCCTGAGCCACCGTCGCCATGGCGAGCTGTGCCAACACAAACCCACGACAGTCAAACTCCTGTCACATCACTGATATTATCTGCAGCATTTGTATATCTTCAGCTCATCCAGAATGCAGCAGCACGTCTGGTTTACAACCTCCCTCGTGACTCCCACGTCACTCCCCTCCTCATCTCCCTCCACTGGCTACCAGTGCAAGCTCGCATCCGGTTTAAGACACTGGTGCTTGCTTTCCAAGCAGTCAAGGGGTCAGCTCCTGGTTATCTGCAGAAGATGATCAGACCCTACAAGCCGGCCAGATCGCTCCGATCGGCTACTACAGGGCGGCTGATTCCTCCCCCTACACGAGCAGCAACAAGGTCTCGACTCTTTGCAGTTCTGGCCCCACGATGGTGGAACGATCTTCCAGTGGAGGTCAGAACAGCAGAGTGTCTGAGCACCTTCAAACGGAAACTCAAGACGCACCTCTTCTCTGTGTACCTCTCTCCTCTTCCCTAAACCCCCTCCCATAACTATAAAAAAAAAAAAAAAAAAAAAAAAATTTTGTTCAGACTATCTTGTTTCTCCTTATTGTATGCATCATAGTAAAGGCTTTTTATCTACATGTTGTTCAATGGACTTAAGCGGACTTGATCCTGAGTTTGGTTACTCTGTTGTAAGTCGCTCTGGATAAGAGCGTCAGCTAAATACCTATAATGTAATGTAATGTAATGTATGTTAAAAAAAATAAAAATCCATTAGACTAAATGTTTAATGTTACTGTGTATAATCGTCTGGGGATAGACGGCACGTTGTTTTAAGATTTTCAAATTATGTACAATCCAAAGAGAACAGCATTAATGGGAGCTTTGTGTTTGATGGCATGAGCAAATTGTTTTTTAAAACAAACAAAAAAAAAACTGCTGAGGGAACTTCAGGGATTTATAAGCAGTGTTTATCTGATGCAAACTGCAGTTAATTGGACTGAATCTGCTGTATGTAAAGACAGTTGAGATAAATAATGTAAGTTCGCATTACATGAGTTTTGTGTGTGATTTTTTCGCAGGAGGGTAAGTCTAGAGGAGGCAGAGTCTGCGGTGGTAAACTTCCTGTCACATGTCTAGTCCTCATGCGTCACCACACAGGACGAACACCTCTCCCTGGAGCACTGCCACCCCTGACCTTTTTAAGGACCCTATGCAAAATTTTATCTCCTCCCCTCCCCCCTTAGGGTCCAGTAGCAGTAGTTGTCATTGCTGACTGGGGCAGGGTTAGTATTAGTGAACTGGCGGGAAGGGGGGGGGGGGGGTGATGCCAATATTGCTGTCCTCTCTTGGACGCTATCTGGTGACAAAGCCCCTGAAAGCTCTCCTAACCCCCCCCCCCCCTTGTCCCCAGTTATGTGCAGGCTTGCTTTGGAGGATGTACAAATAAGAAGTTAAGTTGGAAAAAGTGCCTCTCATGCGTGTTTCATAAGCTCACTCTTCTGAACCCAACTGCACAGCCCAGCAGCCTGTCGCTGCTCTGTGGGGAACTCACCCTCAGTAGGGTCACAGAGGGAGGGCATCTTCGACACGGACAGCACACCGGTATGATCGGGGGTGGGCAGGATGACGGACAGCTCGTGCACCACCCTGTCCAGAGACCCATTTTCCTCCCGGGTCCTCCTGCTTTCCTCCCTCACCCTCTCCACCCGTCCCATCATCCTTTGCACCGCGTCCGCTGCCTCTGTGAGGCTTTCTGAGCGGGCCAAAACAAACTCAGAGGACAATTCAGGCATCTACTGTACATACCAGAGACTGTAAAAAATACATACATACACACAATGGGCCTCATTCACGAAACATGCGTACGGTCATATTTGATCGAAAACTAGATGTAAGAACGTTTCCATGAACAATTTGGCATTCACCATTTTTCTTCTTGTCTGTATTTATTAATGGCTGTTTTCTTTTGCTAATCACAGGAGGTGGGCCTAAAATTTACAAATAGTCAGCATTCATCACCTCAAACACCTGGGATATGCACAAAAACAAAGACCTGCATGTGTATCATGAATCCCATATGGGTTTTTCATAGGAACATTTTTAATGTAAGAATGATTTAAGAAAGGTTTTGTGAATGAGGCCCAATGTTTTACATTACACAGGATACAAACATTCACATACATAAACGGATGCAGACACACATAAAACACAACAAAAGTACAATTAAGGGAGATGGGAGAGAGAGACAGACAGAGACAGACAGAGAGAATGAGACAGAAGGGAGGAAGAGAGGGTTAGAGAAAGGGAGAGAGAGAGAAGAGAGAAGAAGGGAAGAGGAAAGGGAGAGAGAGGAGAGAGGGAGATGGGGGCAGAGAGAGAGGGGGAGAGAAAGGAGAGAGGGGAAAGGGAGATAGGGGGAGAGAGAGAGGAGGAGAGGGTGAGAGAGAAGAGAGATGGGGAAAGGGAGAGAGAGAGAGGGGAGAGAGTGAAGAGGGAGAGGGGGGAGGAGAGAGAGAGAGAAAGAGAGAGAGAGAGGTCACCAGCTCGTTGTAAGGGACAGAGGTGAGAGGGAGAGAGGAGAGAGGGAGATTGGGGGAAAGAGAGAGGAGGAGAGGAAGAAGGGGGGCAGAGAGAGGGAGTGGATGAGAGAAAGAGAGAGGTCACCAGCTCATTGTAAGGGACAGAGGTGAGAGGGAAAGGGAATGAGAGAGAGATGTCACCAGCTCGTTGTAAGGGACAGAGGTGAGAGAGTGAGAGAGAGAGCCAGCTCATGTAGGACAGATGAAGAGGAGAGAGAGTGTAACCAGCTCATTGTAAGGGACAGAGGTGAGAGAGAGAGAGAGAGAGAGGTCACCAGCTCGTTGTAAGGGACAGAGGTGAGAGGGAGAGAGAGAGAGAGAGTAACCAGCTCGTTGTAAGGGACAGAGGTGAGAGAGAGAGAGCGAGGTCACCAGCTCGCTGCAAGGCCAGGTGAAGGTCGGACTGGGTCTCCTTCAGCCGGGCCAGGATCTCCAGGCTCTCCAGCCTCGCGTCGCGGAACCGCGCGGCGGAGTACGCCAGCACCAGCAGCCCGAGCAGAACCATGGCCCGCCGGAGCAGCCCCACCAGCAGGGCGGCGCGCTCCTGCGCAGGGACAGGGTAACGCCATTTAGCAGGAACACGCCTAGCCATTTAGCAGCTCTTATCCACAGCGACTTACATTACAATACATTACACCTGTGCAGACAAACGCTAACGCCATTTAGCATGTGCCCTCATCCAGAGCAACTTACATTACATTACATTACACCTGTGCAGGCACACGCTAGCACGATTTAGCATGCACTCTCATTCAGAGCAACTTACATTACATTACACCTGTGCAGGCACACGCTAGCACGATTTAGCATGTGCTCTCATCCAGAGCAACTTACATTACATTACATTACACCTGTGCAGGCACACGCTAGCACGATTTAGCAGACAGGAGCGGCAGTGTAGCGTAATGGGTAAGGAGCCTAAAGGTAACAGGTTCGACTCCCCAGTAGGACACAGCCGCTGTACCCTTGAGCAAGGTACTTGTTTCAGTATATATCCAGCTATATAAATGGATACAATTTAAATGCTTGTGTAAAAAGTTGTGTAAGTCGCTCTGGATAAGAGCGTCTGCTAAATGCCTGTAATGCAGATGCTCTTATCCAGAACGACTTACATTACTTACTTACATTCACACAGCATTCACTTTGGATCAATTCATTCAGCTGGATATATACTGAAGCAATGCAGGTTAAGCACCTTGCTCAAGGTTACAACGGCAGTGTCCTGTCCAGGAATCAAACCTGCAACCTGTAGGTTTGATTATACTACGCTCCCGCCTAACGGTGAGCACTGCATGCAGCGTCTGACCAATCAATCCCAGGGCTTTCTACCAAACTGACTCTTTAAAGTAGCTTCATAGTAATCTCATTTTACACTTAGCCCTTCAGTGGCAGTAACCCGCCCCCCAAAATTTTGTAAACTGAACCTGTGCCCTTGAGTATTGGGAGTATTATGTTATTAACTTCCTACTGCCTCCAGGGGTTCTAAATCTTGGATCTGGGGACCATCAATGCTGGTTTTCATTCTAACCACAAAATCAACCCCTGAATTTTTAATGAGCTGTTAATTGTTCTTGATTAGACGCTTCTTAATGGCTTTCAAGGAATTAAAAAAAAATAATTTAATCTCTCATGTCTCATTATGTCGGATGTGTGTTTTGCATGCCAAGAATAATAATGATCCTTCTCATGTGCCAAGACTATTCATCAGCCCAATCAACCTCAGTAATGCTTTCATCCTATGTAAAGTTCCAAATTATTTCTTTAGAATTTTTCTTGGTTGTTTTAATGATAAAATAAACTTGAAATGGTTGAATAAGCGCGGTCCAAATTTCTGAAAGCGTTGACAACTGGTCACCGAAACAAAATCGATTAAATAATAATGTGTAAGGAAAACATCATGAAGAAATTAAATGCCTGTTTTCAACAACAGATCGATCAAGATATTGGCTGTAACAAAAACCAGCAAACACAGGGGTCCCCCAGGACCAAGTGCAAGAATCCCTGCTCTGTTCCGCATTGCTTCATGTGGACCTTTACAGTGCGATCTTCACTGTTCCCTGTAACATCAAGCAGCACTAGAGCCGTTCAGTCTTTCAACACGGTCAGTTCCCCAGTACTGACCATCTGTAGATACCCAGGGTCTGTAGACTCGAGCACGGTCCTGCATATTGTCCTCTCCAGGTACACATTCACAGCCACCAAGCCAAAAAGGACTAACCTGGACAAAAAAAAAAAGAAAAAAGTAAAATAGATTAAAAGGGAAATTCACAGAAAAATAATCCAAAAGAAACTCTACTCACCCCAAGTAATCTACCAATCGCTTTGCAACCGCAGCCGATTTAGTGAAGGGTTTCGACATTTTACACCACAACAGACTGAACTGATTTGGGCATGGTGACGTTTTGAATATTTTATCATTGCAACATTACAAAAAACCTTAGCCTAGCCGACAAAGCACACAGAACCTTAGCCTAGCCGACAAAGCTCCCCCCCCCCCCACGTTTCAACTGTGGGGGGGGAGACACACTGCTGGTCCTCCTACTAGTTGTGTGTAGTGAAGCAGCAAAGCCTCACAATGCATACTAGCTAGTCTAGCAATGAATTCATGTGAAAATACTGGGGTGGTGAACGATTCAGATTTAGATTCAAATTCAGACAACTTTATTGATCCCAAGTAGGGCAATTAATTTGCAGCTCACCCAGTCCGTACACACAACTCCAAAAACTCACAGACAGGCAACAGATCAGCAAACATGGGTCGATACAAGGAAACAACGAGCAGCAATAACATGGCTCCCCGCCCCCCCCCCCCCCCCCCCGAGGCATAGCGGATTTGGCGGGGTGTGACCCACCGGGCCCCGGCGGTGCGGCGCGTGGCGGTGAGCAGGAAGGCGGCGCAGAGCCCCAGGGCGTTGTACAGCAGGGAGCTCAGCGTGTGCGACTCCGACATGACGAAGCTCTGCAGGTAGGCCATGCGGCTGAAGATGGCGGAGAAGGCCAGCTGCTGCTCCCGCGCCGTGTCCTGGATCTGGGAGAACACCTCTCTGACTCCTGCAGAAAACAGGGGAACAAAAGAAACCGGCCTGAAATACAGGGATCGCCACCACATAAAGAGAAACAGAGAGATCGCGTCATCAAAATGGGATGTTCATTACATTACAGGCATTTAGCAGACGCTCTTATCCAGAGCGACGTACAACAAGTGCATTAGTTCAAGGTGCAGAGGTGCAAAAGAAACACACTAGAGTGAAGTAAAGATCGTAGTGCCAGAAGTGACCACAGATCAGAACTCCAACCCTGTAGAGTAACCTGTTCAGCAAACAACAATCCTACCAAGTACAAACTAGCACTGGAATCACATTTGCCTAATCAGACAAAAACAATCCTGATTGCTGCATTACAGCTGTTATATTTCGGCGGTTCTATAAGCCAGTCTGGTATAGAGAAATTAATAGCAACGTTTTCTCCTTATGCTTACAGTACAGTGCTAAACAGTACATTTCAAAATGCGTTGGTCAGGTAAGCGTAACAGCAATCCTGGCCTAAAACCCCACACGGGTAAGTCAAGGGCAATGGTGGCGATGTAAGACTCAGTCATGAAATCAATCATTACAGCACCCACAGATTTAACCAATTCGGTACATCAGACTGAACACACACTATAAGCTTCAACAGGTCTTGATCCAGCCCCAACCCCGCCCTGCCCCCATTCACAAAAAATTATAACATAAAAATCCTCCTGCAACTCAACAATGGCAAAGTGTTGTATCTACGCAAAGACCACAACAGGAGAACTGCAAGCTGGGAGTGATCTGAACTGACAGCAGTTGGGAACACCCAAGAACCCAAATATCAGCTGTGATTGTGAGGAGTCGGGAGAGAAAATGGCCGCCACCTTGCGCGGAGTCGTGCAGCGTGTGCTTGAGCTCCTCCCCGTTGCGCAGAATGGCCTCCTGGGTCTTCAAGGCCGCGCTCTGGACCTCCACCAGGTCCTCCGCCACGCGCCGCGTGGACGCCAGCTGCTCGGCCACGCCCGCCGAGCTCTCCGTCAGCCTGCGGGACGACCGGTCCTGTTAGCACCGGGGAGCCATGTAGGACAGACAACCCCCCCCCCCCCCAAACCGGTCCAGGTGAACACTGAGGGGTGGCATCAACAGCACAGCCAGAAATATTAAGAAAAGTGATGATGAGAACAAGCCATTCAGCCCAATTCATATTCATACAGTTAGGCCTGCATACATAGGGCTACGTAGGCCAGAACTACCTGTGTGGGTATTATCAATAATAATAATAATAATAATAATAATAATAATAATAATAAACTTTATTTATATAGCAGCTGTCATACAAAAAATGTAGCTCAAGGTGTTTTACATTCAGCACTAAAACCAAAGTAATTTCAATAAAAATAAAATATTAAATACAACAAACAATTGGGTATTCTCAATTGGGTGTGGTGGTCCAAGCAAGAAAAATCAGTGGGCCAAGGCACTACTTAGGTGGCTGTGCCCCACGCTGGCGCCCCTGTGCCCACGCTGGCGCCCCTGTGCCCACGCTGGTGGTTGGCATGTGTCTAAGTGTTCAGAGCTTTGGCGCACCTGTGGATGGTGTTCTCCGCCTGGCCCTGCCAGCGCTCACTCTGCAGGTAGTGGCAGATGCTGTGAGCGTGAGTGAAAAACTCTGTGTAGGTGTTGAAGGCGACGGGGTCCATGTCCCGTGTACACTCTCGAACCTCGCTGCCGTCTGTGCATTCGGGGAATGGCCGGTCTGACCTATATTGGAAACACCAGACATCTGTCATTTAGATCAGCAGGGCACATTAAACTGCACACAGATTTTTAAAAGAGCAACAAGATACAGGCCATTCACATGATAACTGAAAATAACGGAAGCATCAATACACATGTGCATCAATCAAAATAAAAATAAAAATAAAATAAAAACAAGAAAGGGGAAAATGCTATTTTCAATATTAAAAATAGGCTGCCTCAATTATGACAATTGTGTGTGTGCGACTATGAAAGAGAGAGAGAGAGAGACCTGCGCAAATGACAATGCGTAAATGCCAGCGCGAGTTTGCTCTGTGTGTCCTCGGTGAATTCCTGGCAGCTCATCTGGATCTTCTCTAGCGCACGCGACCAGCACGCGCCGTAGCGGGGCTGCGCTGCAAAGCCTTGCAGCTTCTGAAGCTCCGCTCGGCCCTCTCTCGCGACGTAGTCATTAGGCTGAAGGGTGCAGTCCTGCGGCGGGCCCAGGACTGCCATGCAAACAAGCATGAAACTCCACATCCTGTAGATAACAGAGACAGGGCAATGAGTTTCTGGTGAAGACTCAGATAATGATCGTGTTTTTTTGCCCAAAGGAAAAGCAAAACTGATAATAAGGTTAATCTTGATGTCGAATTATTTCCTATACACGTATATTGATAAGAATATGCTAACCGAAACGTGAAATAGCACTAAATCTAAGCTTCAGTGTTAGCTAAAGTTACTACGACTACTACATAGTACTTTAAGACAGTATTTCTTCAAACAATTGTGACAAACAGCAAGTTATTACAAAAGGACATTTTGACAATTCTGTCATGCGTGTTAAGACCAAAAATAGCTACATTCTTACTAACCTAAAGGTCTCAGAGGCTCATCACTATTAACGGTAACGTTTTCAGATAAAAGTTAAAAAAAATATCATACCCTCTCCAGTCGGTGTCAAACAGGAAATACTAGTAAAAAGAACGGGGTCACGCAAAGGTCAAACCTTCCAGAACAAATCCCGATGGGCTATAATATCGATTGTCACAAGTTACATGCGTTAATTTTACAAAAGCGTCTGTGCCAAGCGTCCCATTGATTAACAGTGGCGCCAGTTCTGGCTGTCTTTTTGGATTTAAAACCCCACTCTTGTCATTTTTTGGGGTCAGTTTTTTTTGGCTTTTTACTAAAATAATGTATTTTATCACTACCACAGGCGTTATAGCAAGAGAGAGATTATACAGCTGTTTTGTTCAGTCAAATGTATGATGCGTTTTTGTCATTTGAGCATGGTTTTGAATCACTATTTTACGGAGTTCTGCAGTAAAATAGATCTTTTGATTAATGGTAGTCGTTATATTATTATTATTATTATTATTATTATTATCTGGGATGACCAAAGCTGTGTGTATTTAGTGCATGGAACAACAATCTTAATTATTTTGCACTTTGTATTATAATATTGTCCCTTTGTTTGCAAACCAGCGTTTGTTTTCTTTCACATATATTTGGCTATTGCAGAGAAGGAGTTCATTGATGAGTGGGAATCAAAAATATGTTCTGTTTTAAATTACAGGTGTTTGTGTAAATAAAAAGTATTGGATGCAATATGAGCGGCTGACACTAGATGGCAGAAGTTTACATTTGTTCAGCCGGGGCTTCTGAAAAGCTTACCTTGGATCTCTGATCAATCCAACTGGTTTTAAAGAGCCCATCTTGAAATTACCTGTCACTTTATCACAAATATTAAATCCACATTCACAGTCATCATGTTATATTGTATTAGGTATATTTTCAATATTAAATTCAATTTAATAGACCTATAATGGGTGAAATAAACTGGTTAACAGGCACAATCTTACATTAAAATCACGCAAATATGTAGTACACTAAGATAATACAGGAGGCAGAGAGAGATTTAATTTTATTTAAATTTAATTAACTGTAGTTTATGCATATTCCATAAATTACAATGATAATATGAAACTGAAAGCAAGTACATTTATAATACATTTTAAATATAGGAGACAGGTGTTATGGCTCATATTTTGTCAATTACTACAGCACAATTCCACCCACAGACAACATCCATCAAAATAATAATAAGTCATCCAATAATAATTTCTGGAATGCACTATCACTATGTTGGTGTGTGTGCCCTGCAATTTGGTGGCCTATCCATGGTATGTTTCTGCCTCCTGCCCAATGCATGCTGGGATAGACTCGAGCACCACCCACAACCCTGTCCAGGATCAGCTGGTATAGATAATGGATTGATGGATTGATGGATGGACTACCACTATGGAGTATACACAACAAATGACCTTTGCAATACTGTATTCTGGTTGAACTGATGAAAAGAGTTTGAAATAAGAGTGATTCAAACAGTTACTTCAGTTGTTCAGAAGTCCCCTGTGGTGGCCAGAGCATGATAATGTTAGCTCATGTGTGGTGAGCATTCTGGCGCAAAATGGCTGCCGTGCATCACTCAGATGGGAGCTACGCTTTGGTGGTGGGTGAGGTGAGTACCCATCACTGTAAAGCTCTTTGAGAGTTCGGAAAAGTGTCATATAAAGGCAATGATTCATTCATTCATTTATGAATACATTTGGGGGGCACGGTGCTGCAGTGGTGGCCCTAGTTCTCCGGTTTCCTCCCACAATCCAGACACGTAGGTTAGGGTAACTGGGTTAATAAATAAATAGCTGGAATTCCTGCTGTACAAGATTTTTTGAGGATAGTTGGGGCTTTATGTAATATTTATACAACACCAGGCCATTGCTTGCTCTTTATGAAGCATCCTTGAGGAAAAAATTCACTATGTTATTTAGTCTGTTTGCTTTTGAAATTCAGAGTGCCACACCGGTAGTTCATTGAGTATATTCAAACAAAGTCACAAAAATCGTTTTTGAAAATAATCAGAAGTGTTTAGTTTAAGATTCCTGTGGGAAAATATCTTTCCAACAAATGGAATCTGTGTTTCCTTTGAACGAAAGCTCACGCTCAGAGCTGGTCTCTAAATGTGCATAGCTACACAACCTATCCACTCCGCCCCCCCCCCCCCCCTTATGGTGCCTTTTAATCTGAAATCACTTATAAATGTGTTGAGTTTTATATGTAATCAGCTGAAGAAATCACCACCCCAATGGACAAAATGAACAAAACCATGAATAATTTCCTCTTTAAGTAAGCGAACAATCACATAATCAAACAAAATTACTTATGAAATGTTAACTAACTGCACGTATAATTCAGTCTTCACATTGACCTCAATATAATATATTTGAAACATGATTCGTTAATGAAAGGAATCTAATCTGAGGTCAGAGGAAGGTAAAAAATGCGCTTGACAGATGTCGATTAATCCTCCTTTGCTGAGATTTCTTAGGAAAAAACGTCAGCCAACAACATTAAAACTGACATCAAATAAGGAAACATATTTCCCCAGAAAGGTGAGGGATTATCACGGATTGCTTATCAAACCCATCGTTAATCAGATAGCCAATGCATTCAGTTCAGGAAATAGTGCCATGATGCATATAATAAATGTTGATGGATGAATAGATGGACTCACATTAGAGTTGTCAAAGCTGAAAGTGGTGATGCATGATATACATTGCAAGGTAAATAAGCTTTAGAGGAACACAACCCATAGGCGTAAATTTCGAAGGGGACCCAGGGGATATGTCCCCTCAATATTTAGAACATGTGCATTTGTCCCCCTGAAGTTTGTGTTTTCCTTTACATAAATAAAGACATTTCTGCCATAAATTGATGCAGAAAAGGCACAAATTGGTGCATAAAAATTCACCAGAATGCAGGAAATGAAGTGTTTGACGCTCAAAATTTCATGGGGGGAGGGGCAGACCCCCTGCTTAATGTGTCCCCCCCAATGTTCAAACGAAACCTACGCCACTGACACAACCCTATGCCGATTAACTTGGACCACCTCTCTATGTATCTTTCATTGACTACAGGATAACAGACTAGAAGAAGAAGAAAGTATAGCAATGTACTGCAGGGCTGATTACCTGATTTTCCCATTGCAAGTGACATTTCTGTGAAAATATATTTAAATTAATTGTCTCTACATATCAAATGATCATGCTATATATACATATATATATATATATATATATATATATATATATATATGTATACACACACACACATATATACAGTATATATAACATATAAATGTCACTGTGTACTTCTGTTTTAGTGAAATAAACTGCCACAGTGAATGTTGACATCTTACACATAGAGTGGTCCTTACTCAATAATAATTATACATATACCGCAATAATATTTGAGTGAGAATAAATAAGTCACTTCCTCCCAAACTTTAAACTTGCCCTCTAAACTCTCGATCAAGAGGCACTTTGTGTACCATGACATCATCCAGGGGAGAAGGCATATCGGATATGGACAAACAAAATGCTGTTTGGAGGAAATTTCAACAATAGAGCAAGCTGCTCTATTCTAGGCCAAAGGACCTATGTAATGCAATGATTTGTAATTACATGAAATAGACTAAACAGAGTTTATTCTCTGTTCATGTGGAAAAAAATGGATCATATTGCTCCTCAAACACCATGCTTAGTCTTATCTGATTGGTCTAAATGCCCGTCTCATGACATGTACGTAAAAGCCAATCACTTATTTTGTGTGAAGAAAACAACAATGTTATTGCTTTATTAAAATATATTAAAGGCACACATAATCCTGGAGCATTTATATGTAATCACATCATTATTTTTTTCAAGTTATTTAAGCATTTCAAGACATTAGTTGGAACAAAAACCAGCTAACAAAGAAAAGTCGTCATTACAAGTTTGAGAAACTCTATGTCAAACAGAATTACAAAACGCACGGGTGGAAAGGATGGGAATTTAACACCTGTCCAAACATTTGTGTTATTTGTGTTACATACAGCTTTCAGTAATCAAATGGTTACCAAAACAGGTGTAAATATGTTGAATAAAGTCCACATGTACTACACTATTTTTCTCCGCACTGGAACACAGTACTGTTGTGTCACCTAATAATATCCAATTATAGCCATGCATATTGGCATTTTATTCAAATTTATAATGAGACACTGTTTAGTGCCAAATGATCAAGGGAAATTAGAAAAAATTAAAGACATTCTATTTGCGTTTGTTGTCTTACTGTGTTAAGGGGAGGTGCACATTTATGATTTGTTAAATTATGTATGTAATTATGTATTATAAAGTAGAGCTTTTATTAACCTATAACTGAATAACTGCTTAGCCACCAGTATCCTTTCATTTATTTGCACGTTGATAATGAAGCCTACATAGAATTTACAGTTCTAAAGTAAAATAACTGACATACAGATCAGTAAAGCTGTGTATTAGTGTTCACATTATATCATTTCCTTCATGGTATTGTTTGTTGCTGCTTGAAACATTAGTGATACAACAAAAAAGTTCTGTATATCTTGGGCTTCTGGTTGGACTTGAGATGCCACTTCATGGCATAAACAAACAACGACAGGACATGTTCACATTAAAAATGGTCCTTATGTTTGAGTAACATGTATTTACATGTCTTCATTCGTAGTTTAGCATTTAGCAGCAATTCAGAATTGCATAAATTGCCATTCATCGGATACTCACTGGACTTGAGTTGATCGACTAGTTCGACTGTGTGCGCCAATCATAGTCAAACGCGTTCGTCAATCGGGACAAAATCGTGAGGCAAAATACAGCTTGATGCGGTGACAGAACATTTATAAGTTGACCAGAGGGGTTATTCCGCCAACCAAGAACCAAGGCCAAGCGACTCTGTGTTCGGTAACCAATGGTAAAGCAAAACGCAAAATGTCATTCTTTACAGCCAATCGACGATTATAAAATTAGTTTGTAGGCGGGGGATTCCGGGGATGCTTTGGAGTGAGAATTTTTTGGTTTCGCAGTTGAGTGGAGGAGATCTCGCGGGAGTCCCAATTGCTTGTCTATGGACTACGTGTTACAGATCTCGCGCGAATTGTTTGAAGCGGTGATGGTGCGCGTTAGGGGAGGGGGAGGGGACCCACAAAAGATGTGTAGTGAATTTTATTTATTTATTTAAATAAAAAATGGCCGCCGCAGAGAGCGGAGAGGAGAGACTGTAAGTGTGAATAACATATGTTCTCTTTTCAGTGTCTTGGTAGATTTCAAATGACTCCCGAAAAGAAGTGACAGTGTTTATTTTTGCCTTTTCAAACGTTACTTATGAAATGTTCGCTAGTTTTTTAGAGAGGCGGGGAGAGTACGTCAGAGCTTTTCTCCCGCTTTCACATTTCAGTAGGATGAGAAGAAAATAATTTGTGCGTTAGTGGGAGGAGGTGTGTTTGTCTCTGTCATTTACTGACGTTTCTGCTAGCTTACTCTATAAGCTACTAGCTAGCTAGTCAGCAAGCTATCAAAGGCTAAATATGTATTAAGCATTTTACCGAGTATTTAATTTCTGCAACGTTAAATCTTTGTTTCATCAGTTGATGGTCTCTTTTAACGCCTGCATCCACACCCCCTTTGTAAGCAGATTTGAAAATTCAGCCTCAGTTGCTAGTTGGCTAATGTCGTTAGCGAGCTAGCGACCTAGCTGGCCAACTACATTTCTAGATATATCTCTGAAAAAGTAAAGCTAACAAGAATGTTTCCATATAACATACAACATTGTCTTAAACGTGCGCTCATAATATTTCCAGGAACATGCAGCATGATGCGATGCCGGGTTTTTCTTCTGTTTATAGCTAGCTGGCTAACATTAGCGATATAGCTAGCTGCCTAATTTGGCAGCGTCGTAACTAGGTAGCTAGCTTTGTAGCTGGCGCTTGCTAGCTAATTGCGTAGTGAAATTTCTGGCTTTCTGTTAATAGAGCAAGGACAAAATTGGGGTTGTATGAAATTTGTGTATTTTTCACGTTGCATGTGGCGTGTTCATGTTGTCGCTATATGATTTGAATTTATTGAAAAATTGAGGTGTATTTAGCTAGCGAGCTAGCCAGCTAAATATAAACCGTGTAGCTAGCTAGCTACGTAGCGTTTCTTGGTAGCTGTACCAGCAAGCTTGCTGGCGCAGTCAAGCTGCTGGTTTCTAGACTAGTTTGCTTTTTAGCTGCTAAGTGACGTTTTGTGCAGCTTTTCTTATTTTACATCGAGACTCATTGATAGTCTCACATAGAACAGGCTTGTTGCGTCATTTGTTATGCTTGGGAAAGACTGGAGGTTTATTTTCGCTGCCCTTAAGATGTCCGTTTTACACTCGCAGTGGATATTTGGCTGGCTGTGCAGCTGTATTCAGTTTTATTAAAGTGATATTTAAATTTGGGGGTGAAAAAAAACAGCAATAAGTTTTTGTCCTTGGAGGACAAGGTTTTATTTGACATTAGAGAATGATCAATGTGTCTTCTGTGTACACCATGTGATTTACATGGCCACAAAGAACGTTTCCCTGATATAAATGACAATTAATTAGGAAATTTTCCGATTTTGTTTCATCTAGCTAAAAGGGTATTTATATTGTTCCAGAAAACAAAGAGTTTTGGAAATAACATTAGGTGTTGTTATGGTGATGCCGTGTAGCACACCGGTCTATGTTAGCCACTAAACATTTAAGCTATTTGGACTGGACCACCACTGTCTCAAAGTGCGTCACTGGTGGAAAAAGACGGCATGTTTTTGGGAAATGTGTTGCAACGGCTGGGATGTAACTGAGGAGTGTAATTTTAGATAACCGCAGAAGTCGGTAATTACACATTTAAATTTTTCATTTTGATTAGCTAATTCGGGATTTAGATAATCAAGGAGGCTATTATGTCTGGCAGTTCAGTTTGTGAAAAGTCACAATTTGATCTGTAAGAGAAGTGGGCATTTGTTTAGTCTGTTGTTGTAAATAATTCTTGCTAAAAGGATTGAAAAGGTCAAATAGGAGATTCAGTAATATGTGTGTATAGTTGTGTGTATTTATTTAATGAAATTAGTAATACATGAAGTATGTGTCGCTATCTCTATTAAGAAAAAAAAGTTAATATGAATGAGACTGGTAGGTGATGTTGCAGTAAATTCACTGTATTGTAACACTTCTAAAAGCGGTCCAACAACAATGAACTATTATCTTTTTCAAATGTGCAGTCCTGGCCCAGTAACATAATTGTCTGCATATCTGTATTTATTTGTGTATCTACGCAAATATATGTAAAAGCGTATTTGTATTTCAGTATGAGTAAATTACAGGAGTTGGTATCGCCGTCTTCGGTTCGGTCTTTGAGTCTCATTCTGGCTCTGATTGGCATCTTTTGGCACAGCAAAGCTGATGGTTTAAGTGTGAATGCAGTCTTGTGCACTGGCAACACTCTTGATACTGTGTACACCGAGTTCAGGAAATGCTGTAGCCGTATCGGGCTTTCACCGCGTAATCTGTTTTGCTTAATTTATTATATATTTTTTTTTTCAACAGCTCTAATTTTCTTCTTCTTCTTTTCACCCTCGATGTGGAACGCAGACCCGTCCCAGCTCTGCTACTTCCTCCTTTAATTCGGGGAGGTGCGCAGAGGTGCATCCTTTGAAACGTGTGCAGCCAACTACCGCTTCCTCCCCCCCCCTCCCCCCCCCATCTTTCTCTTTCTCTCTCTCTCTGTCTCTCTCTCTCTTTCCGATCGACCGGCTGCGTTGTGCAACTGTCAGAGTGAGATCATAGAGGCCTGTTCAGCCAATGGAGTCGCTGTTAAACATTGAGTCAGGGAAGAACACGCCAACAGAAACCCTCCATCCCTGGCAACACTACCCGGGCATATACACATGTCCCCAAGGGGGTTTTTTTACAGGCACGTTTGGCCCTTGCACGGTCACGATCGTCTCTGGATCGTGGGCCCCATCTCTACACTCAGATCAAGTTTCTGGGCTCGATATGTGGCCCACTGGCCCAGCTTCATTTATACGTTGCAGTGTTGAAATGTTTAAAAGAGGTCTGCATGACTTGCATGTGATTTCAAACAGGAAAAGAATAGGTTTTCATAAGACTACCCGACCTCACAAGCTTTATTCAGAACAGATCAGGGGATGAATATTCCCTCTGTCACAGTGTCATAACGTCTCTTGCTTGCTTGCTTTTTGCGGGCCCAAGGCTTGGTTTTCGCCCAGTTTTCCTTCTGCTACTCTCTAAAGCGTCTTTGTGTGCCGGGTTCTTTGTAAAAAAGCGCTATTACAAATAAAATTGATTTGATTTGATAACTGAATGTTGAAGTTCAATTGAGTTTAGGCTATTTTGTCTTGTATTTAGTGCATGTGTGGGAGGTGCCAAAACTTTTGATATGTGACCCGAGTCAGTTGCCTCATTCTTTCCAGTGTTAAAGTAAATGAAGAAAAAAAAAAAAGGGTCACATTTGGCCACTGAGAGCACGGGCCAGTCTTAGAATCGGAATGTTATTGGCGTGGGTTCCGATTCCCGCCCCGCTCTGGAATGGCCGATCATCTGCGAACCGCTGACACGTGCACGTGCGGTCCCCGCTGCCAGTTTGGGAGGGCGTAGACGTCCGCGGCTCTCCTCCGAAACGCGCGGAGTCCCCGTCCGGCGCGGGCGACGGGTCTGCAGCGACGCTGGCGCCGAGCGGAGCTGGACCTCTCACGCGCGACTTTAGCGCGCGGTACTCGCGCGGTCGCCAGATGGCAGCGAAACGCGGACCCCCTGTCCGACCGAACCGTCCCGTACCCGGGGGCGACGCGGTCGCCCCAAAGCGCGCGGGCCCGTGTGGAGCCACCAGCCAAGGGCGGCAAGTCTCCGCCCTCTCGGGAGACGGATGGTGAGCGCGGACGGCGATTTAACTAATTTTTGCTCGCGTAACAAAACATTTTGACTTTCTTACTTGAGTCCCGAGAGCCTTGCTTCTTGTGATTTAGTCGGTAAAAAGAGGAATTTAAAAATAAATAAATAAAAAATAAAAAAAAGTTTGGATGACTATAATCAGGCTACTTGTCGAGCATTTATTATTAACATTTTCACCGAATGTATCTCGTCGTCAGACCTTCCTGCTCCTGCACGTTGTGTCATCATGTTGGGCAGTCCTATCAGCCGATACTGATGAGTGTGTTTTAAGCTATTATCGGCCAGTACTGATATAGCCTCAATGTCCTGCGTCCTTATTCAAATTTAGTACCGACTCCTATGGCTTTTATGTAAAATGTCACATTTTTTACGTTGTCTATACAAGTTTCACCAAGCCAATTTCTCCATGTACTCGAGCTGGCAAGTATTACTGAGGGGTTGCATGATTGAAAAATTGTGTTTAAACACAGAACTTGTACTTCGGGATTTATCTGATTAAGGGAGCTGGATGCATAATCTCTGAATTAGAGAAATCGTTTGTTAATTATCATTTTTGTCTAGCAGTGATCATACAGTCATCGTGATGCGGTGTATTAAATTTTGCACAAACGATCCTTGAAGTCACTAGCTGTGCCGTCTCCTCAAATCTATTTGTTTTCACTAAGACTCGAGAATTATTAAAAATTATGAATTGGTAATGAAGTTAACACGAGTCTGTGGCCTTGAGTGACTCAGCTGTACTGCGGAACAGGACTTTTAACGGAAACAGAAAATAATCATGACAGCCCTGCACTTCCAATGTAAAATTCTGGGGACCATCTGCTTCGGTCAGTGGTTCATTTGTGTACAATTATCAACGTCCTTTTTGGCCTACGTTTTTTGGGAATTATTAAATGTATATTAGCGAACGTCTCATCAACCTAAACATAACATAAAACTCTATGAATTTTCTTTCACCGCGAATCTGTTTTTCAGTCAGTTTTGTCTCAGATGTGAACAATCGTGTGGCTAGCTTGTTACCTCACCTGACCCTGTGATGTGGTTATCCCCTGCTCATAACACAATATAACATGACATGACATGACATAATGACGAGAACAGGGCGTTCAGCCCAACACGACATGACATAATGACGGGTACTGGGCATTCAGCCCAACAGTGCTCGCCATATTCCTGGCTAAATTGTACCTGGTGGTCTGATTACCTACAGACTGCATAATGGCCATAACCTACACGAGCCGGATACTTCTGTATTCCTCACCTTCATAGCACCTTACCTGTATTATTATCCATGGTCACACCTCCGATCTTGCTACTGTCACACAGGGTGTCCCTCAAGGTTCTGTTCTTGGTCCCCTCCTTTTCACCATCTATATGCTTCCTCTTGGCCCCATCCTCCGCAGCTTTGGTCTCAATTTCCACTTCTATGCAGATGACACACAAATCTATATCAGCTCTACATCCACAAATCAGCCACCCACTGCCATCATTGAAACCTGTCTGACACACGTCAAATCCTGGATGCAACACAATTTTCTTAAACTCAACTGTGAAAAAACTGAAATCATTCTCATCGGACCAAAACCCCAGCTCACAAAACTACACAACTTCTCCCTCACCATTGACGGTTCCCCTGTCTCCCCCTCCCCCCTGGTCCGCAACCTCGGTGTCATACTCGATCCATCCCTCTCCTTTGAAAAGCACATCAACAACACTCTCAAGGTTTCATTTTTTTGCAATGCACTCCTCACTGGTCTTCCCTCCTGTCTCCTACACAAACTGCAATTGGTTCAGAACTCGGCCAAAAGAATACTGTCCCGCACATCCTCCCGGTCTCACATCACCCCTATCTTGAAAGATTTACACTGGCTCCCAATCACATCACGCATCACATTCAAACTCCTCCTCCTAGTTTACAAATCCCTAAGTGGCCTCGCACCCACTTACCTCTCTGATCTCCTGCTCCCCTACCAGCCACCCAGACAGTTACGTTCATCCACTGCCGGCCTCCTCACCATCATCCCCTCTCAGCGCCATTCTTTTGGCGACCGCGCCTTCTCAGTTGCCGCCCCCAAACTCTGGAATGCCCTCCCCTCTGACATTCGTACCTCTGACTCACTCACCTCCTTCAAATCACGTATTAAAACCCACCTCTTTTCCCTAGCTTTCCCTTGATGTTTGTCTCCCCCCCCCCCCCTTTTTTTTCTTCTCTTTTTGAATTGTATGTTTCATTGTATGTATGTATATATGTATGTACCACTTACTGTAAAGCGTCTTTCAGTTCATGAAAAGCGCTATATAAAATAAATGTATTATTATTATTACTGTATCCATTTTATTGGCTTAATGGCGAATATAGCATGGTGATAAATTGAATGTGAAAAAGAAGTTAATATATCATTATTACTGATGATGATCTTAAAATGCTAATGAAATGGATACACTGATATTCACCATAGTGGTGTAATTAATGTCTTTTCATATAATTAAACGAATATTACAATTTTTTAATTAATTGATTAGTCTTACCGTTAGAATAATAAAGCAGGGTTGCAGAATTCTACATGTTATCTAATTGTATAAGAAATATTTAAATGCTGGCTTTGCGTTTTTCTTATGAACTCGGGGATTAGTAATGGGGAATAATTATTTCTGTTGAAAATATGTTCTGACCTAGCTTGCTTTAATTACAGCGAGAATTTCGGCACTGTTGAAACCGCAGTCTGTGGGTTTCCCCTGCACAGCAGATGAATCTGATATCATAATCTTTGGGAAGTAGGCGGGAAATTGAGCTTTGTATGTGAAGAGGCACACTGCCCGTCAAAATGATTCACACCTTTGATGAAGATGAGTGAATAAAACAAGCAGAAAGAGACACTGAGCTCGCGTTGTGTTCTCAAAAATGAGAAGCGCACTCTTTTATGGTAATATAACTGCGCACAGAACGAAAAGCCACGGCCATATTACCCATAATTCCTCAGTGAAATTCCACAAAAATAATTCTGCATTAGCATACTACTTAAAAAAAATAAAAAATAAAAAAGACCTCAAATCTAAGGAACTGTTTTGTGGCCGCCCATTACTTCCTGTTTCACTGCTAGGGTATAAAAATGAGGTAACGTGTAAAATCCATATGTCACCTCACCCGTCATCCCCCGGGAGGTGATCTGTCGGAACAAACGGTTCTTGAATTTCACAATCAGACCAAGTTAAAACAAATAAAAAATAAAATAGAAAACCTAAAATACCACTCGCTATTACGTCATTAATTCAGAGGTTTCCAGCCAGGTGTGTCTTTTCCCCATGGAGATGGTTTAGGAAGCTTAAAAAAAATTTAAGGGCCTCAGTTGAAGAACTTCTCTGTACTATTCATCCATATATTTCTATGATTACTAGTAATTAATAATTGAGAGGAAAGATTTAAGCATGCTGCATTCTGGATTACCGTTTTCCATCATAGATGATCATTTCAAGCCGAAACATAAGCTGTGCAAAAGGCCAGGGTATTCATATGGTGGTTAGTTCTGAGTTTTACTGGGAGATAATCTCGATAATTTAAATATAAGTAATTGAGTGCGTGGAACATAATTGTGTGTGTTAGCCCCAGGGGACTCTTAAAATGAACCCCCCCCCCCCCCTCCATATACAACCATAAAGTTTACTATATGTCATTACGTATGGCATATATCAGTATGAATCTTGCGGGTTGTATAATTATCTAATTGATCTTAAAATTAGAACCTCTGAACATTAATTTTAATTCACGTCTTGCTGTTTGGAGGTTCAGGCCTGGTGTTTGCTCGGGTTGCTCTTTCTGCTCTGTCTCTTGCCTTCCTACCATGTAAAGCGTCTTTATGACAGTTCTCTGTAAAAAAAAAAGTGCTATATAAATAAAATTGAATGTGATTTTGTATTTTTATGCAGAGCTTTGATTGGCTATGAGAAATACATTATTGCACTTCCTGAACATTGCACTTTAGGTGTAAGTGCTTTTAATATATGAAATTAAGGTGTTTACTCGCAATAGCACATTGCAGTCAACATCCTGCTGTAGGAACAGAGGTAATCTTCCACACGAGGGTGAATTTTAGATGCTGTAAGACATTTTCTTAAAAAAAAAAGAAAAGAAATGTTCTGATATTATTGATACCGCATAGCCTGTGGTGTAGTTGTCAAATATATTGTTAATTTTCTGTGCTTGTCGAAGCATGAGTTACTGTAATTTTATCTAATTTTTAACTAATTAATCGGAACAAATCCCCTGTATTTTATTATTTTTGAATTCTTAAGGAACATTAGACAATACGAAAATCGGAATCAGACTTTATTGGCCGAGTACGTTTGTGTGCATATAAGGATTTTGACCTGGGTAATCAGTCGAGACAAAGACAAGCCAAACTGGGGGGTGGGTGGGGGTGGGGGGGGGGGGGGACTGGTAATTTGTGGTGCAGGAATGCTAGCTTTGTAGCAGAGCGTGTTTTATAGACATGTGGATTCATTTCATTAGACTGAGCTTGATTCTTTCTGGAAGTGTCTAGACAGGAAATGACACTGTTTCACACACATTTTTAATTGCGTGGACTACATCTTGTTACGACTTTTGGAATTTAGTGAATCCTGCCTGTTTCCCACCCTGCGTTTGATACTGTTCGGAGGTTTTTTTTAAACAATATTATCAGTACTGCATCCAGGCCTAGATTTGGCTGGACGGGCAGGTTTGTGAAATGAATCCAGGGAGTGATTACGTGCTGTGTAATTAAGCTCTGTAATTAAAATATATCCACGGCTTCGCTATAGAAACAGACCTTGTTTCTGTTTTTGCGGTGCAGTGCTGGAGATATGCTCCTAATTTCAAAATCCTTGTTTCTGAATTTGACTACACAAACTGAATTCTTTCCTCCACTGTATCTGTGTAGTGAAGCCTGTACCACACAGGCTAAGTGATCAAACAAAATTCCTCTTTAAACAATTCCCCGCTTCCTCTTTAAACAATACATGACTGTAAATTCTTATGAACAAAGTGGTGTTTCTGGAGACTTTGATTGTTTTCTTCTCAGTCAACATGGAGATGAGTTTCTCGAGTCTGCTCCGGGTATGGCAGCGAACGTGCGATGGCATGTGGGAGACAGGCGGCTGGAGTTCATCGCATGCAGAAGCCATTAAAATAGAATTAGTGTAATCTGCTTGGAAAGTTGTTGTTTGTTTTCTTTTATGGTTTTTTTTGGGCTCACGGTACACTGCGCTGTCTGTGATTTCACAAAAGCGAAAATATGGGCTTTGTACGGCGTGGAAATCGATGTGTGCAGGAAGCCGTCGCTGAGCTACTGCAGTCAGTGGGCCTATCAACGCGGTTTGTTCTGTTTCCGTAAGTGTCCTGCGTCCGACAGGAGCATCGTGGACTTTGTGTGATGGGTGGTGATCACCGCCCCTGAAACTGGCTCGTGAACCCTAAACCCCCCACGATGACATCATTGCAAATGAGTGTTTTTTTGTCTGAGCGTTTTATTGTGTTTGTGAATTACAATAGGCCCCCCGCCCCCTTGCCTGATGACCAAATTTCCATGTGTAATTTTCAAGTTCTCCTTTGTGGGCTGTCCCACAGATTTAGCCAGTGAAGAGGCTATTTTTGTGTCTGGTGGGGGATTTCACAGTTGCAGGCGTGTGCAGCGTCTCTGTTGTGGTGCAACTCAGATGAAGATGTGGAGATTGCCAAAAATCTGCAGTTACCAAAGGGAAAGTTCACTTTCTGGTGTTGGTGACGGAGCTTTTGGTTGTGTTTGTAGTTTGAAGCGATTAAATACGCTTAAAGTAACTCCAAACAGCTTGGTGCTGCAACATATTGTTTCCAGGGGCTTTACGTTTGAACGTGTTCACTTTATAGTGTCCATACACAAACAAACATAAATATGCATTTTTTTTTTACTGTGCCTTCGTTTTTTTTTGTTTTTTTTTCCCCCTTGAGTCTTCATTTCCAACATTTCCAGTATAAGATTAAACAGTTTCACGAACATTAATCTGGGGATATGCATATGTATAACAACCTCTGGAGGCATGAGGTTGCTTAACAAGCTGATTTGGAGCAATGCTTCAGACCACAAAACCCAAAATACCACAAATATGAGCCTCTGTAAAGCTGTTGGATAGTCAGAAGCTGCTAAGAATATCTAAAATATTCTCCATTACACATAAAAATATGACTGGGCAATTGAAAATGTGCACTAAATGGAATTAAACCAGAGTCTGGGTTAATGCTTCTGATTATCTGAAACGTGTGCATAAAAACCGTTTAACGCACAAGTAGTTTGGGTCAGGCTGAAGCACCGTTCTAAATTCATACGCTGGCTGGCCGGCTAACCAACCTACGTAGCCATGGCAACATGCTGAAACAGCACCAAGCCCGGTAAATAACTTTGTAAGTAGCTAGCGCCTGCAGATTAGTTTATATTTTCAGGGCCCCAAAATATTAACGACCCATTTTTATATTTTGATCTTTGGCAAACATCAGTGGTGCTGAAGAAGCGGAATAGTCCCCCTCTGCGGTGTGTGTGTTAAACGGTTTGAATGCGTTTTTGCGCCATGTTGCTCTTCGCCTCCGCATCGAGCGTTTGAAACCCTCTAGCGCGCACTTCCTAGGTGGATTATTCCTGACCTCACGTTGAAGAACCGTCGCCGTGCAGTGCCCCTTTAACTGTGGCGGGCGTGGGGGGCGATCGGCTGCTCTGTGCGGGACAGATCGCTTCGCAGTGACCTTCCGTTTGTCACTGCTGCCTTCGCGCAACTTCGGCGGATAAGGGCGCTGGCGAGTCGTGTGAGGGAAGGGAAAGTTTAGCGTACTTTTTGTGAACTGGAATTTTCCAAAAATATTTCTCCTTGTTTTTTTTTTGTTTTTTTCTCCCCACCCCCACCCCCCCCCCCTTTTTGAATCTGCTTCTGCTGCTCAGCGTTTGTGGTGAAGGTTGTGCCTGTGCTGCGTGCTGCTGTCTGAGCCCGAAAAGCATTTTTCACCGCGGCGAAGGCCTCAGCCGACTGCTCGCGCAGATAAACGCGCGGGGCTGGTTTCGACAGCGTGCGCAGTTTGGTGGACGACTGCGCCGGGTGTTATTTCTGGACTTGCGCTCATTTTTTTACTTCCTGAAGTGTGCGCTGCATGCAGAAGGGCTTGCAGCGAGGTCCTCCAGTCCAGTTTGGCTGGTTAATGGCTCGCAGCCAGACCTGCTGTTGTTCATATTAGGCAAAGCAAAGTGGTTTGCGAAGGCCCCTCCCGTGCATCGGGCACGTTATAACCGAGTTCCGTTTAGCCGCATTAAACGACGTGAGCGTGGGGCCTAGATGACTGTCCGTATCTATGCGAGGTGCTGTGCGACCTTTTTAACCCTTTGATGTGTAGGTTTTTTTTTTTTTTTTAAAGGTTTTTTTTAGTCAGTGTTCTAGAGCTCCACTGCTTTCAGTCACCAGTAGTGATTGTGACTCAGCATTAGAATGTTCAGTTAAGAACACTCTGATGCTGCACTTCCTGGACTTCAGAACGCTTTTCACCGAGCCCATGGAGAGTCTGTGGATGAACTGGTCTGTATTTTTTTCTTCAGTCTACGATTTTAACATTGACAGTTAGTGAGCTCCTTTCTGGTGTACTCCTGGCTCCTGAGCTGCAAGCTCTCTCTGAACCTCAACAGGGACAGCTACAGTCATTCGACATGGGGGACGCTTTATTTTATTTGTGAAATGATATTTATGAACGGCTTCTGTGGTAAAGAATAAGATACCAAATCAGTTTTCGGGCACGAGGCTCCTCCAGCCCTGTGTCTGGACCGTAGCCTGAAACAGATGTCCAGGCATATTGGTGGCAAAATTGATTGAAGCATTTAAATGAAAGCCTTTTGCACGACCTCTGTAACCATAATCCATGTGTTTAGAAAACTGTAGTATTACATTGCATGATTTGTTCAGCTGCTGGCACTGTCTGGATCGAGCGGATCAGACAGAGCGTACACTGTCACACCATCCCGTTGATGCAGCTGGTCTTGCCGAACTAATTCAGGGGTGCGTTTCACAAAGCAGGATTACTGAGTTAACTGGATAACTGCGCCGAGTAAAACCCTGTTTCACAGAGCAGGATTACTGAGTTAACTGGATAACTGCGCCGAGTAAAACCCAGAACAGCTCGTTTTGCTTCAGTCCATCTTCCAGCTTTGGGAGAGTTCCGGGTTTTCCTCAGTGCAGTTATCCAGCTAAACTCAGTAATCCTGAGGGCTATTTCACGAAGCAGGATTACTGAGTTAGCTGGATTAGCTGCACCGCTAACTTGGTGACCGTGCTTCTTGAAATGCCCCCCAGGTTAAATTGGTCAACTGAACTATGGCAGAGCCCCCCCCGGGGGTCGGGAGCTGTAAGGCCACGTTCGGACGCGTTTACCCTTCCCTCCCGCGCTGGCGGCCGGGCGTTTTCCCCCCAGAGTAACGGTGTGCTGCTTGTCTCGTTTGACCCGCAGTGATGAGAAGAGCGAGGATCAAGAGCTACAGGGCGCGCGAGACCGGACGCAGAAGCCGAAGAAGGCCAAGCGGGAGCGCGGGCCGCGGGATGAGGCGCCGCCGGAGCCCGCCATGTCCGCCCAGAGCTCGGCGCTAGCGCGGCCGCCGGAGGACCAGCGGCGGCCGGCCGACAGCGAGGAGGCCGAGGCCGAGGAGTCCGGGTCCGGCGGGGGCGACCCGGCCCACCTGGAGCCCTCCGCCTCTCCCAAGCAGCGGCGCTCCATCATCCGGGACCGCGGGCCGCTGTACGACGACCCGTCGCTGCCGCAGGGCTGGACGCGCAAGCTGAAGCAGCGCAAGTCCGGCCGCTCGGCGGGAAAGTACGACGTCTACCTGATCAAGTGAGTACAGCCCTGGAGACGCCTGCCGGTCGCCGGGGCAACCCGAAGGCGCTGTGCCGGAGACCTCCAGATGCACGCTGTAGCTGGGACGACCTCCCAGAATGCAACGCTGTAGCTGGGACGACCTCCCAGAATGCAACGCTGTTGACGGGACAGCCTCCCAGAATGCAACGCTGTAGCTGGGACGACCCCAAAATTAAACAGTGTTTCCAGAAGCCTAATTAGGACAAATCTTGTGCAAAAAAAAAAAAAACCTATGTACTTCTATTTTCCATTCTGGGTGTGTGGGATTGGCTGTGTGGTTATTTACGGAGTGGAATTTTTGCTGGCTTTCAGGAACCCCCTCTCTTTTACATGAGATGTTCCATTTAGTGAAATTTTCTTTGTTTGTGGTTTACCACATACAAATGGCTTCTCGATCACTTTGTGTCAGACCTAGGGTCTTTGCGTAAAAAAAATTGAAAAGAAAATCCAGTGAAACATTTCACTATGAGGAACATGGACACTGAAGCGGCGTGAAATACTGAACAACATTCAAAAATTGTATAGTAAACATAAAAAACCCAAATGCGCGACCTGCTAATTTTACTATGCAGTATATTTAAGCAAAATAAAACAAATATAATCTTCTAGGTTCGCAATTAAATGGGCTGACCAGGCATCCTCTTTTTCAATGACGTTTCTTCTTTTTAAGAAAATATTTGTCGAGACGGGATTCCAAATTCCTCAAAATGTCTGGTTAAGTTTTGCTTGTTCCTTTGACTGTATATAAACAAACAAGTAGCCTGCCCCTGCCCTTTCTTTAAAAATAAAAAAGGAAACCAGTTCATGGTTTCCCCAAACTAAATGAAAAAATGTAGCCTACCTCTGGGTGGGGCTGTGTGATAAACAAAGTTAATCGAATGTTTTTTTTAAGCGTAATAACAATCCTTTCACTGCCACTGACCAGTGATTGGTATTGCAAGCCGTGGGAACTAGGTGAAAAATACTATTTTTCTAAGCTTTGAAGCCTCTGAAGAGTAATTGATAAGTATTTGTAAAGCATTTCATTTAGGTATGATTCATTTAAAAAAAATCATATAAACGTAAAATTAAACATAAAGCACTTTTGGAAATTTCGTTAAAAATGCCTCAAATGCTTTGTTAAAATTAATTGCAAGTGCGAATACAAGTAAACACTGGGCTTCTCCCATTTCATAAAGCATTCCCATACTTGACTTGCGTGTAGTTTGCATACCTATTTGCATGCCTGTTTCTTCTGAAATTTCACTCAGAAGTTATATTAGCTTTTCATGGATAAAAAATAATTAGTATTCTTCCCAGAGGCCGGCGTGGCAGTCACATTGGGTGGAATTGCTTTTCCAATTTTTTTGGGTTGCTCTAATGGCGTGCCTCTCTGTTCTCTGAAACATTCCAGGAATTCCCAACCCTCGGTACAACTGCCCTGTTTAATGAACTGTAGACAGGGCCGTTGATGAATGCCTTCCATTGATACAGTTTTCCCTCCAAAATACTTGGAATGTGGCTGAGGTAAAAAAAAAAAAAAAAAATTTTTTTTTAAAGTGTCCAGTGAACACTGGCCACTCTATGAGCAAAGTCAACATGTCCAGGGTAAGAGGGCTGCAGTAGTGTGCCGGTGTAGTTGCCGTAGGAACGTGTCTCGGTGCAAAGAGGGGTTTTCACGAGATCTGAAAGTCCCTTTCAATCCTCCACACGGACGTCAGCCATATTGAAATGAGGGCAAAGTGAGTAGGCAGAAAAAGTAGGTATATGAATCCAAAATGACAGGACGATATGCTGAGTGGCCTAGCGGTGTGTGTGTGTGCGTGCGCGTGCGTGTGTGCGCGTGCGTGTGTGTGTGTGTGTACGTGTGTGTGTGCGTGCGTGTGTGTGTGGTGTGTGTGCATGTGCGTGCGTGTGTTGTTTAACCATGTTAGACTGGTGTAGTACTGCGGTAGTGTTATGTTCCATGACTAGTGATGTGTTAGTCATGGATGTATTTAAGTACACATACCCGTAGACAATGTGGTCATTGTGTGTTCAGTTCAAATAGTTCCTCATTTAATTTTTTTGGTGATTCATAAGATATTTAAGCATCGTAGCATTGTTTAGCGTCGTGGTTATTGCATGTTTGAGGCACGGATTAAATTAAGCATCTAAATATTGACTATCAGGGCGGTGAATGTGAGCTATTAATGCTGGTCCCCCCTCCGCCCCCCGCCCCCCCCCATCCTCGTGTGACACATGAATTTGACTCTGCTAGATGTTTCGGTCTCTGCCGGGCGGCTTCTAAAAGCTGCTGCTCGCTCTGTGTCGTCCGCTTCCTGAGTGAAATGCGAGACTCGGCATTAAGAGCTGGCGGCTCTCGCTGACAGTGGCCGAGGTGTGAGATTCTGGGGAGTGCGAATCCTGTCACGGTCTTGCGTTCCTCTTCTCTGAAACACGATCCGTTGTGGTGAAAAAAGAGCCTCAAGTTTCCACTGAAGTAGAAGTGCGACGTACTGTTGTCTTAGAAAGAGTGTAACGCTGTCACGGACGTACGAGAAGAGCCCTACCAGGAAGCGGTGTACACCAAACAAAAAAAAAAAAAAAAGTGCAAAAAACAGTTAAGTTGTTTCAATTTGCTCCAGGAATTTCAAACCTCTTGGGTTTTATTGTATACACGAATACAGTTACAGATTCTGAATATATGAATGTGCAATTTAAGCATTATTGCTTGTTGGATGTAGTGTATGCAATTACAATCGATAAAGTAGACCACAGAACAGTATTATCATGCAAGAAGTGCAGTTTGCACTGTACCAAGTTGAGGTAACCTTTACCGGAGTGCTTGTCTCAAGGCTTTCTTTCTATTCTAATGTGTCCGTTAGTTTGTGATGCACGTCATTGACCTACTTTTTCACGTTTGAGAGAAATACTTTTTTTTTTTTTTTGCTGCTTAAATAACCAGTGAACTGTAAACTTTGTACTTAACAAAGATGACCTCTTATATTGGTACGATAACCTATTTTTCCATAAGTGACCCCCAGCTAATACAAAAACGTTCTCACAGTGTTGTTGCCATGTTATATATAAATGACGAAACATTCCAATACTGTTGAGGGAACGATTATCTTCCAGCTCACCAATTAGTAATTTGAAAACATTTTGGCCCGAGGCCAAACTTAGTTGCCGACCCCTGGTCTGTCAGTCATGCCTCAGGATGTGCATAGTTTTGGGGTACTCAGCGGGGTACGTAGTGGGGTGCTCAGGCCTTGGAACCCCTCTCTCCAGGGAGGCTGTCATTATGGGTTTCCCTGTGAGGCTTCCCCTGAGGGAGCAGGTGGTATTGGTGCAGTCCGGGTTCCCACCACAGGGTGCATCACTACACCCTGCAAAACACATTTAACCAAATTTTCATTTTTCCATTTTGCACTCATTTATAGTGCCAGTTCATGTCAAATCAGCTGCTGACCTCACTTCCTTTGATTTTTTAAATAAATAAATAAAAAATCCATAAATATTTGCCCTTGGGCAAAATGATTAGTCTGTGATTTCTGCACTTGAATGACAAGCGTATGCTGTACCTCAACAGATGCCAGACACAGCACACAGACTTCAGCACGGGTTTAAGCTCTTACATATGTACAAATATAATAAATCCGAGTTTATGTGTTTTACCATAATAAGTCAAAGGTAAAAATAATAATAATCAGCATAAATTTGTCTTTTTTACAGAATTTTACAAAGCCATTTGTAAGCTCAATCAAGATCACCCTTCTGAGTGTCCATGATGTGGATATGGACGTGTTGCGGTAGAATGGGGGCTGGGGGGGGAATCTTGAGAACGCTTTTTGAATTGATCATTATTTCAGGTCCAGAAATCTAGCCATTTCTTCTGATATGGGATGCCCCGAAAACATTTACTGTACATTGGCCAAATTCTAGGAACACCTGATTCACTTCTGTAATGAACAAGGGACACTAATTCCTGCTTGGTGAAATCATTTCTGTTTCCCATCCGTGCGACTAATACATCCGGAGACGCGGGAAAAGCTCCCATCTTGTCTCGCTCTGTCTGAGCACACATCGTTCCCAGGTACGAGCGATGCACTGCATGCAGTGTCTGATTTTTTTGGGGGAAAGGTGACGATGAGGTGTTGCGGTAATTTCAGTCACAGAGACCTGCCTCGGCTTGCTCATACGTCTGACACCTTCGTGCCTCTTACTGATGACTGTGTGCTCTCCCCATTAAGGCGAATAAGCACTGGATGTCTGTTACTGTGATTAGACAGCTGTTCCTGTTAGGCTGTTTCTACAAGTCTGGGCTGCATATTGCTCTTCTCGGTGGCAAAGCAGGGATTACTATAATACGGCTGCATGTGTGTGATCAACTATGTATTCCTGTGTTGTGTGTGTGTGTGTGTATGCGCACATATGCGTGGGTGCATGTGTGCGTGCCTAGCAAGTGTGTGTGTGCGTGCGAGTGTGTGTGTCAGTGTGTGTGTGTGCATACATTTTACAGTGACATGGCATATTTTGTAATCTACAAAATTATCAAGTCATTAACTTTTTTTATATGCTGTAGTTTATGAAGGATCTCTTTAGGACCAGGAAGTAGCTCTATATGGCTCTATATGTACTCTTAAAAGAATGATTTGTAACAGTTGGCACTTCTTGGCATTATCTGAGGATGTTAAAACGTTGTTTTCCTAAATTTGATTCTAATTCATGTTTCTTATTAATAGCCGCGTTTCCACCGCAGGAACTATACCCCGGAACTAGGAACCTTTTGAGGAACTCAGTGCGTTTCCACCGCAGGAACTAGGGTCTAAATTTAGTTCTGGGAGCTTTGTTTTACCCCCCAAAACGTTCCTGCTCGGGGGGTAGTACTTTCCGAAAGTACAGGAACCTTTTGGGTGGAGCTTGCAGCGCTGAACATTTCTGATTGGTCGAGTACTCGTAGCATTTGTGTTGTATTTATTTTCCGCCATTACCCGCCATGTTTGAAAATATGCAGCGGCAAACCAATTTATTTTCATAATAACAAATCAAACTTGTATGTTATGCGGCGCAGTAGCCTACTTTTGGTTATAGCCTGTCAACGTCTTGGAATTATAACGTGTGCTCTTCTGTTTTTTTTCTTGCTTTAGTATTCGTTTTATAAAATGCTAAGCATTCGTGCTGGGACAGCATATTACGTAGGCTACCAAAACATTCAAACGGATTAATTCGGTTGCTGAATATTTTCTTCCGGATTTTCTTTGTTAGCCCGTTGTAATTGACTCAAAACGTTTGATACAGTTATGTGAGGTATGCGGTAGTTCTGCATAATTAACATTGGTGATACAGTACAAGCAAACTGGAAATCACCTTCCGCACTTTTTATCCGGGTAAAATAACAGGTTAATTCTAGTAATCTTCCCTTTGCTTTTTCAGACTGCCGTAATTTTACTCAATTTTACTGCCATTTTTCAATTCCACGAAAAGACCAGGAAGACTATGGACTCATTTATGGTGCATGGTTCGCATCTGGAGGGCACACTTCGCTGCTCGGCTAGCAGTAACTTCGAAGGAAAGCAAACGGTGGCTGTACCACTACTAAAATTACATTTTCACGCAAGTCCGAGTTTTCGTTCTATTCTTGTCATTTTGCGATTAGCCTATATGGAATTGACGACGAGAAAGTAATAAAACAGCAAATTGTTTACAACGTGTGCATGTTTTCTGCTGTTAATGAATGTGTTTGAGAGGATATATGAAAATCAATAAATACAAAAGTAACCATATATAGTCATTGTTGGTAACCCGTTGTATATAAGTGGAATAAACCCCTCCGGGCTGTCCCGGTTATTAGAAAATAATGTAGGCTACTTCGGTGGTAGTATGGGGTTACAGAAGAAATCATATGACAGATGGACCGACGACAACGTCAGTGGTCTAATTTGCCTAATCTTCGCGGTACTTTAGACCCCGGTGGAAACGCGGACAACCATTGGCTGAAGGAACCTTTTAGTTCCTGGTAAAGTAGTTCCTGGGACTGAAAGTTCCGGGTAATTTTGGTGGAAACGCGGCTAATGACTCTTAATGTAGGCTTCGCTGTAAAATGTAAAGGTGGTTTTACTAAATGAATTGAGTAGTCTCAACTTTAAAAATGGAATAGGCTAATTTGTTATAACTCAGTTTTAAAAAACGAGTTTATCGTAAAGACCACCGAATACTTGAGATAACATTTCCCTACTCAAATTACATTACAGACATTAAGCAGACGCGATAAGAGCGACTTACACAACATTCTACATAACGTTTATATTGTATCCATATATGCAGTTGGATATATACTTAAGCGATGCAGGTTCAGTACCTTGCTCAAGCGTACAACGGCAATGTCCTTTTTTTATGCACAGTGTACTTTGTAAGCATTTCAGGAAGATGAAGTCAACGAACGAGTCAACAGGCTGGCGGCTAAATTACATTGTTAATTTTTTTCTGTCATTGTAAAGATTGTAAAAACCAGACATGGCCAGATGTTTTGTTTTATCGCTAATTCCGTAGTCTAGCCATATCCTTTTATGTGTCGCTTTAATGAAAAACAAATCAAGAAACGGAGGCATTTTTCATCATTTCACTTCCACAGAAAATGCCTTAGATCTGTGTGACCAGAAAAGTTCGCTATTGCATTGCCAAATGGTGGATACTCTGTTTCAGACACGAATAGGCCTACTGCTGTGATAAACTTGTATACATTGCACTGTAAAAATTAGCTAGGCTAATACTGGCAACTGGGGTTACCATAACTATCATATAAATGACAGTAACAATATGCGATGTTTGCCGTTTCTTACCTTCGCTATTTTACGGACTTTTATTATAAGATTCACGGACATATTTTACTGCGTGTATCCTCATTGCAGGCTTAAAATATGAAGATCCAATGACATTTGTGGCTTTTTGTATTTTTTATTTATTTTTAACTCAGGCTGTCGGTTCTGCTTTATTGACCGTTACTCGGCATAGAAATGAATGACGTATTCCACATAAAATTAACACATTTCTTTGTGGTGCGCAAGTAGCCTACTGTGTATTTCACAAACTGGCTGATTCTTTATTCACAAAATATCATTTTATCCCATTTAAAAAATTGCGCTGGATTTTTGTTTATCATTTTTCTTTAAGTAAATTAAATCCCAGAGGTTTTTTGCTCATTTAATTGATGTGGCAAATATGAAATTAGTCTAAATTATAAAAATGAGAACTTGTTCCGTTTGTATCTCGCAGTCGCGCGTTTATGATCTATCTCTAAACTAAGGCATAACGACAATGTTTGAATATTTGAAGTTAACGGCTTTTCAAAGAGTCAGTTTTTCCGCGTTTTATTCTGTTCTGGAGAATGAGAGCGTGTATTAGAGCTGAAGCTTCTGTGCTTTTTCGAATGATGATATCCCTGTGCTGTTTATTTATACATTTTACATTTACTGAGTAACTTATAAACTGAAAAGATGCCTTTAGTAATCCTTCGAACGAACCATTTTTTTTGCAAGAGTGATGTCTTGCTTTTCTGTATATGTATTCCTTCGCCAGGAAACTTAAACCGCACTAAAGAGTTTTCAGCCATTATCGATTTTAAATAGGATTGTGAGCAATCATCTGAAATCTCTAACGTTTCGCTAAAACGAGGTTTATTAAGAGATTACTGAAAAGCTGAAAGATGTAACAGAACCTTGATGTCTTCAAAAAAACTTTGTCCTCACAAAAAAAATCATTATCGGTTGTATCGGGGATACGCATCACCTTACGGGTAAGTGACGGTCATGTTTAATATTCGCTTATGACACTGTGCTGGTTTTACACGGTGTTCGGCCTCCTAAGAGAGCTGATATAATTAGCGTAAGGAACTCTGAGACGAAGGAAGAATAAATATGCCTAAATAAATAAGGCTATTCTATCCCGTAAGCATATTCGATAATTTAACATGTTCGATTTCAGGATGAATGTAGGTCAAATAATCTCAGGCCAGTAAATGCTAATTATTATCCAATAGCAGTGAAATACCTAAACATCGCTGGACCGTAATTGCGGTCTGTAAGGTCTTCTGAGTGACTCGGTCCACGCCACGGAAGGCGTTCAGCCCGCCTGCCTATTGTGATGTGGAGTCACAAGTTTGAGTTGCGCTGCGGTTTGGCAGTGACCTATCTGACTGTGACAGGAAGTTCGCTGTTCACACTACGAGTAAGCACACTGCTGTCCTGGGAGGAGCCCGGCTGATGACTTTGTGCAAAATGGGGGCAGGGAGAGGGAAAATGTCGCAAAAATGCAAATTAGTTATTTTTTAAATCCCTAAATCCTCACAGTCCTGCTTCTGTATAGATTATAAGTGAATAAAAGTAACATGAAATTGTTTTCCTTGCACAGGAAATTTGTATTCTGAATTTGGTTTACCCCTCTAGTGCACCTTCTAGTGCAGATTTTTAAAAATAATTTCAATAATCCTGCACAAGAGGTGCTATATAAATAACGTTTGCTTGATTGATTGATTGGCTGGTTGATTGATGGTAGTTGTAATTATGGCTTCAAGCGCTGAAGGTGCTGGAACTATGTATTTTTTGTAGGAGTTTTTTTCTCTCTCCCTGTGCTCTCTTTCTTTCTCCTCTTTGCACCCGCTTTATTTAGTTGACAGGGGCCAGGTTTTACAAACTTGGTAGGCCTATCAGTACCTCTCGCTCAGAGCTGGCATGTTTGGGGAAACCGTGGCCAGAGAGTGCCATGCCCGGGCCGGATAGGAGTGATGAACGAGCGTTTCGAGGCTCAGAGAAACCTCCAGCTGCCCCGCCCTCTCAGCCTCTAAATCACCTGTGCGAGCTGTGAAATGTGGTGGCACTGTGTCAGCTGTGGCGTGACAAGCCAGCAGTGTCCAGGAGCCACAGACGCGATTGTGTCCCGACGGAGAGGAGGAGGGGGGGGGTCCAGTGATGAGCTCCCACGGCGTGCTTTTGAAGCTCTGTCACGTGACCTTGTGGAGCGCGTTGCTCTGTTTAAGCCCTGTGATGTGACATTGCCGAGCGTGCTACGCTGTTTAAGCCCTGTGATGTGATGCCCCGGAGCGTGTTGCGGCATATTCCCAGAAGGCTGGCTGGGTTGGGCTGTGGTGGGCTGCGCAGGCTGGGTTAGGCTGGGTGAGCTGTGCATGCTGGGTTAGACTGTGGTGGGCTGCGCAGGCTGGATTAGGCTGGGTGAGCTGTGCATGCTGGGTTAGACTGTGGTGGGCTGCGCAGGCTGGATTAGGCTGGGTGAGCTGTGCATGCTGGGTTAGACTGTGGTGGGCTGCGCAGGCTGGGTTAGACTGTGCAGACTGTGCAGGCTGATTGATGGTGGCAGTAATGTGGGGCAGTGTGGCACTCACAGCACAGTGACCCATATTTCACTCTATTCTTGGGTTGCCTTGTGCTGCCCTGCACGTCTCCCACAGGAGGCCCCCCCCCCCATAAGGAAGAAACAAGTCACTATAGGCGGAGAATGATTCAGAGGCACACTAAAAAGATAATAATAATAAACACGTACCCCTATAATAAATAATAAACACAAAACCTGTATTTTTTCCTCTGAATGAGGCTATGGTTATAAATCAGTGGTTCCCAACCCTGTTCCTGGAGATCCACCTTCCTGTAGGTTTTCTCTCCAACCCTAACAAAGCACACTGCATTCAACAGCCCAAGATCTCATTAAGCTGCTAATTAGAGAATCAGGTATGAAAAAAATTTAGTTTGAAATGAGTACCTACAGGAACAGGGCTTGGAGCCACTGTTACACACTTTATTGTTTATATTTTGAATTCCTCAATTAAATTTTTTTAGATGATCATGATTCGACAGTCTGTGACAGCAGGTTTCAAGCTGGACTGGTTCTAACATATTTGAGAATTTCTTGTTCTGCTACACGGCATTACCATAGCTGGCAGTAACTTCCATATAGCATCTAGTGTAACACGGTGCAGTCTGAGATGAGAGTCTGCTGAGTGACTTTGTGAATATTAAGAAAATGTCGTTTATTTTTCAGCCCAGAGGGGAAAGCCTTCCGTTCCAAAGTGGAGCTGATAGCGTACTTCCAAAAGGTAGGAGACACCTCCACTGACCCCAATGACTTTGACTTCACGGTCACGGGCCGCGGGAGCCCCTCCCGCCGCGAGAAGAAGCCCCCCAAGAAGCCCAAGGTGGTGAAGCCTTCCGGGAGGGGGCGGGGCCGTCCCAAAGGCAGCGGCAAGGTGCGGCCCGCCACGGAGGGCGTGGCCATGAAGCGGGTGGTGGAGAAGAGCCCCGGGAAGCTGCTGGTGAAGATGCCCTTCACCCCCCCCAAACCCGAGGCGGGGGGGCCTTCGGGACAGGTGGCGGTCGCCAAACTGCGTCCGGGACGCAAGCGGAAGTCGGAGCAGGACCCGCAGACCACCCCGAAGAAGCGCGGCCGCAAGCCGGCGGCGGCTGCCGCGGCGACGGTTTCGGTGGGAAGTGCGGGCTCCGGCGCTCCCTACGCCGCCACGGTCGCCATGGCCGCCGAGGCCAAGAAGAAAGCGCTGAAGGAGTCTTCCACAAAGCCGGTGCAGGAGACCGCGCTGCCCATCAAGAAGCGCAAGACGAGGGAGACGGTGGAGGAGCCGGACCCCCCCCCTGTGCCCCCCGCCGCTGAGCCGGGCGCCGCGCCCGGGACGAGGTCCGAGACGGCGACAGGAACAGGAATGGGGTCGGGAACGGGAATGTTGTCGGGAATGGGGTCGGGAACAGGGACTAGTGCCGTTGCCTCTCTGGGCGCGGCCGGAGCAGAGGCGGAGGAGAAGGGACAGAAGTTGCCAAAGAGCCCTGGGCGGAAGCACAAGGAGGCGCCTCTGGCTCCAGGGGGCGGGGCTGGGGGCGGGGCCGGAGGCGAGGCCAGCCCCACCAAGAGCCACAAAAAAAAAGAGCGTTCGCAGCAGCACAAACACCACCACCACCACCATCACCACCACCACCACCCGCACTCGCCCGTACCCCAGATCCCGCCCCCGCACCCCCCACCCCCGCCCCCGCCCCACGCGCACCAACACTCCCCCCCAAGCCAGGCCAGGAGAGAGGCTCCAGCGCTGCAGGACAGTGAGCCCCAAGACCTGAGCACCCACCGACCCTGCCCCGACGACAAGCAGCCGCCGCCACCGCCGCCACCGGGCCGCCGCGAGGGGGGGCGGGCCGACAGCTGCCCCGGCAGGGACACCGTCACCAAGACTCAAGCGCCGGCGGCGGCAGCGGCGGCTGCCGACCTGAGAGCCAAGCACCGGGTGGGGGAGGGGGTGGAGGGGCGGGAGATGAAGGACATCGTGCCCAGCGCCGCCGTACCCAGGCCCGCCCGCGAGGAGGCGGTAGAGTCCCGGACCCCAGTGAGCGAGCGAGTGAGCTGACTGACGTAGCCCCCAGAGCGGGAGCGAGCGAGCCGGGGAAGAGAGGGCAGCCATTTTCTTTTTTTTTTCTTTTTTTTTTTTTGAGAAAAACAAAAAAAAAAAAAGACACAAAAATGTGTGTGTACATATATGTGTATATATGTTTATATGTATATACATGTGTGTATATATATGCACATATATACATATATGATATGGTAAAACTAAAGGCAGCTGTTGTGTCTTGTTCTTTCTGTGGGTTGGGCTGTTTAACCAACGATGATGACATAAGAAAAAAAACAAAAACAGATTTTGCTTCCTGATTAAATTTGCAGGTTTTTTCCCAAATGTTTATTACCTTTTTTTTTACCTGACCATCACCCACCCTGCCCAGTTGTACCTTTGTCAAAGCTTCAATGATGTGGAGGGTCAGCAAGGTAATCTTTTAGAAAAATGCTTCTAAGTCTAAGTATTTTTTTGTGGTTTGAATCTGTAAAACGCCAACCGATCCACAAGTTATAGATGTCTCTTCATCATCTGGTATTCTCTGTGTTTTATAGCTGGCTATTAAGGGACAGAGATAAGGACAAAACTGATATTCGGGAAAGTGAATCACTGTTGCCTGGCGACATGCGTGTTCAAATGGTTTATGGGGGATGTGCCACCGTCCTGTGCTACTATCCAAATAACGAACATAGATTTTTCTTTTACACCGTGTTGCCCCTCTGGCAAGCAGAATGATTCTGGATGTGTGGAAAGGGACCTTGGAGTCTTTGCTAACCAGGGACTTTCCTGTGGTTTGTGGATTCTTAGCTGTTAGGTCTTTCTTCCTCCGTGATGAATAGAATCACAGCCTTGTGTGGGTTGAGTTTCAGAACTCTGATCGGACAATTTTATGTAAATATCGTCCTTGCCATCCTGTTCCATTTCCACTGAAGCTTTGAACAAAGAAAGGTTTTTTTTTTTTATTTGTTTCGTTTGTTTGTTTTCTTTTTAAATCACAGCCAGATAAGAACTTCCTAACAGGAGATGATGGTGAATGCTGATGTCTAGGGCCCTTCCATAAGACTCGATGAAGAGCTTCCATTTTAATCCCTTTATTTAACACGGTAACTACAGCATTAGCTTGTAGTGACACACACTCTCACAAATGTGGTACACCATTTCAAAGCAAGTTGTTTTAAAAAAAATTTTTTTTTTTATTAGTGTTTCTTTCTTCTTCTCCCATTTAATTAGGAATGTTATCTGTTCTCCGGGTGCAGTAGAACATGAGCACCCTGTGGAGTTGGGAGCCTGGAATGGCGGGGGTGGGGAGGGGGGCGGTTAGCGTGGCTGAATTCTGTGTAGAATAGAGAGCAGAGTGGAGCCGGAGCTGCTGAATGGGCCAGGTGTACACTGGCTGCTGAGCGTTCCTCTCTAATCGGCCCGCTGAGGTAAAGGATCGTCTCTGTTTGAGCGCTCATTTAGGGACAGGAGCAGTCCTGCACGGGGGGGTGGGGGGCCTGCTCAGCGCAACAGGGTAATTTCATAACATGACTTGAGTAAGTCACTGTCCTGGGACAAAACGGTCCCAGTATGCGTTTTTATTTTGTTTTGCCCCCACCCCCTGTTGTTTCCGAGCAATATGGGTAGCCTAAGTATGATCACCTTGGTAATCCTGTGAGATGGATTTGCACGCTGGCTGAGGCGAAGCTGCAGTTTTTTAGCGTGCCGTGGTCTGTTCCTAAGAGTGTCTGCGATTCTGCATCTAAGACACAGTTTTCTGTAGCTGCTCCACAGGTGGGAGTTTAGCTGGCAGTGCTGGTATTAAAGCATAAGGGAGAGTCTTCCACGACATCACCTCCACTGTGGGGCCCTGTCTGTGACATCACCGCCACTGTGGGGCTCTGTCTGTGACATCACCTCCGCTGTGGGGCACTGTCTGTTATTTCCAGAATCCACCTCTTGGAAATTGTATCTCTGTGGGGTCAGTTATGGGACAGTTTTGGCGAGAGAGACCAGTTCTGATGCTTCTGCTATAATTCTGTCAAATAGGTGACAGTTTGGTGAAAAGTACAGTAATGGACAGGTTTTACAGCAGGTGTTTCAAAAGCACTTCTTGTCCATTTGCCAAATGAAAGAGGGTAGCCGCCTACTTCCATAGAGCCTGTTGGTGCTCAGAGACGGTATCCCAGCTGAGTGGAGTGAGGCTTTTGGACCCGAGGGGTTAAGCATGTCACTGCTCCTCAATCGCTCCTGAGAACTGCAGCTCCATAAAGCTGTGGGGCAGTTTCTGAAGAGAGAAAAACTCCTACGACAGTCTGGAAAACGTGTCTGCTAAGCCAACCAAGCGGTGGATTTACGTGGATTTGAAACCGTGCGAGTTGTGATTTGAGAGTGCAAACACGTTTTAGCGCAGTGCTTCCTTCTCGAGCGAGAACGCTGGCTCTCGGTCGCTCACAGTTTGGAGGAGCAGGTCTCGGCCCTCTCTGAGGCAGATCTCATCTCCAGTTTTTATTATATTTATTTATTGAGAAAATCATGAGGGGCCTCTCCAAATCCCCTGCGAATCGTGGTCGCTGTATCTCAGAATTGGTCCTGCCCCCCTCCCCCCCCCCCGTAATCTCACTTCTCAAATTGCAAGCCCCTTTAAACTGCGTCCTGTCGGTCTTCCCCACCGTTCCTTTTAAACCGGCCAATCAGAGCTCGGCCTGTAGCGCTCAGCCTCTGGCCTGGCCAGCGTCTGGCCCGCTCTGGCCCTCTGCCTGCCTGTGAGCGTCTGGGCTTCCAGGAGGCGGGAGGGATTAGTGTTCCATCTGCGGAGGCCGAAGGAAACGTCAGAGAGAGGTTCGCTGGGTTCGCCGGGTTCGCCGAGTTCGCCGAGTTCCACGGCGCCCTCTCTCTGCAGAGAGAGGGAGAGAGAGAGGGAGAGGGAGAGAGAGAGAGACTCTTGGCTCTGAGGGTTGCGTCAGGAGCCAGCGCTTCGTCTCCTCTCCAGGAGCTTTAACTCTCCCTCGTCCTGATCGCGGGCGGCTGAGATTGCAGCCCTGCGGGCCTTTGGTAGCTCTGTAGTAAGGCTGCGTAAGTTAAGTACGGACCCTTGAAGGATGCTGGGGGGGGGGAGAGCAGCTTGCTGCAGGTGTTTCTGGGTGTTGGTGTGTTCCCCTGCTCACTCTTTTTTAAAGATTGTTTTATTTCCCTTCCCCCCTCCCCTTTCTCTCTCTCTCTCTCTCTCTCTTTTTAATATGATGCTTTTATGACCCGCTCGTCCGAACCCTTCGTTTGCGCTGCCTGTGCGCCCCGCTGGCCTGCTGGTTGCTCTGCTTTTTTGGGCCGGGTCCCCGCGTCTCGCTGCGTGCAGGGGGAGGAGCGGTCCGCCGCTGCCCGCGAGGCGTGTGCGCGTGCGCGTGCTCACAGAAACAGCAGAACTGAAAGCGCGTGCTGACGTTTACACACAGCCCCTGGGCTCAGTAGCGCGTCATGCCGCAGGGGGACGTGAGTCTTTGGTGCCGGTCATACTGCGCGACTCGTCTTGGTCACCGTTCCTGTGTCCGGTGTCAGTGTGCCAACTTCCATATTTTCGTGCTTAGAGAGTCTCTTTCTTTCCTGTGTAGGTTGGCGGATTTGAACACACACAGTCACACAAGTACACTGGGGTTTGTTCCAGAATGTTGTAACTTAAGATTTTATGAATATATACAGGGTGATTTCTTGTTTGGTTAAATGCATATGTAACCTAAAATAATGATTGTATGATCATGAACACAGGTGAGGGTATTGGAAATACTCCCATTGACAATCCCAAAGACATCATCTCACACACCGGAATCCACTTAAGGAAGTTCTTCTGTGTCTTGTATTTTAAAAAAAAAGTGATTTATGAAAAAGTTGTATTATTAATGTATTTTTTTAAACACTTTTTTTGTTGTTGTTTAGCCACCTTATGTTAAACAAAATCAAACTTTGGTAAAAGAGTGATTCCATGCCTGAAGATCGCAGGCCCTTCCCTGTTTCGACAGGCAGGCTGTTGACTCACCCGACATCACACGCACTGATTTTTATTTCATGTCCGGAGGTCGAGACCTGTACAATATTTCAGCACTCTCTGTTTGCATGTTCTCACGCTCAGCTAATTTCTCCGTTTAATTGTGAAGACGGCTATTAGGAGCTAAGTAGGTTTAGTTTTCAGTAATTATCCCAGACTGCAGATTAAAAAAAAAAAATTAAAATGTGTGGCATAAAAAACTTTATGCACGCTACGACTTTTTTAAAAACGCTTTGCCAATTCCACTGTTCATTCCACGCCCGTGAGTTTGTGTGATTACCGCATTGAAATGGAGACCATTGTGCAGCCATGTTTGCATACAGCCGGCGGTGTGTGACATCAGGTGCCATGTGCATACGGAACTCTGGCTTGCACATTTTCAGATGCAGGTCTCAGGACATACTTTTTTATTAAGAACACACACACACACACACACACACACACACAGATACAAGACACACACACACACACACACACACACTCAAACATGCACAAATTCCCAGGACAAGCAGTGGTAATGAAGTACCAAATTAACCTTACGTCTGCTTTCGTGACCCAAAAATTTATGGAATAAGCCCTTATTAAACAGAGCATCTGCTTCTCCATCAGGATGTATGGCAGATTTAATGGGATTAAAATAAGGAGTTCTTACTCTTAGGAATTTGTGGTTACTGTTAGTATTTTGGAGGTCTGGTTGTCATGAGATATGAAGTGGCTGCTCATTGAAGATTAAACAAATTGCAAAAGATACCTAACCCTAAAATTCAGGCAACAGTAGCTTATCTTTGACAGGGAAAATTGGAAAATGAGGTTCACGCCAATATCTGTGTATTTTCTGGAGACCGTTCTGGGCCGATAAGGTCTATGTGATAGATGTGATCGATGTTGGGTAGAGCTGATAGACTGGGAAAGAAAGAGGAACACACGCGACTCTGTGTGGCACCAGAAGCCTTTATTTAAAAAAGGAATTAATTTGTGTAGTAGTGCAGTTACTGTGGCTTGGAAAACGAGATAAGCATATGCTACTGTTGACAGCCGTTGTCTTAATTACTCCTCCCATCTGCAATCAAAGTGGGGTTTAAACCAGTCAGAGAAAAGGCAGAAGCTCCATACTGGCCTGAAGCCAAACGGGACACTCCCCACCCCCGCCCCCCCCCACCCTGGCCCGTCCCGGAGCTGTGGGAACGGGCACCCATTTAACCTTGAGGGTCCGGAAATGACGCAGACTGGAGGAGAGAGCGAGAGAACGCATTCTCCATCGCCATAGTTATAAGCGCAACATGCGCAGCAGTCTGTGGCACTGGTGTTTAATGGCAGTATTAATGCAGCCTATCATATTAACTTTAATACGTTTATATGTTAATTGCGTGTGGAGCTGGAATCGTTGAGATGCTTTTTTTTAAGTCCTGTTCCCAGTTTTTAAAAATATAGAAATAAAGTAATGCAGCTGTACCTCCAAATACGAAATATTATGACATATGACATGTGTCTTGAGTGGGAATTTATTTATATTTTTTTATTTATTTTATTTACAAATGCATAACCACAGATTTAGCCCATGTACCATGTACGAAGGTACACAATATCAAATTTGACACACAGATTTCATTTACACACACAAACCCACATGTGTGCCAGTGTAACTACATGCATACATACACTTGGATTGAGTTTATACCCACATCAAAGACGATATAAAGAACAGTGTAAGAAGTCAACGCTCCTACAAATGCTACTAAGTATTGAATGCACTAGATAGGAGAAATACTTTGTTTTCTGTGATAAAAATGGTCTTGTTTGAGAAATTGGTATTTAGATTTTAACACTTGCATGGCAATTCTAGAGAGTTCTATTTATTAGTGACTTTTCTAAGGTGTAGCTTAGAACAGTGTGTACAACTTTCATGCACCAATATCTTAAACGTCAAATAATCAGTGGCATTCTGACATTTTTTCTTCTGTAGATGTGGAAAGTGAATCTATAGAACAGCAAAACTTTGACAATCGGAAGTGGAATGAGGGCAAATCAAACAAACAAACAAACAAAAAAAAAGAATTCATAATTGGAAGATTTGTTTTACATCTTGAACTTTGTTATATATAAAAAAAAATGCAGCCATGGGAAGAATCGGAGTCTTCATGTCAGCGATCGGAGAAAACACTCGTTTACGGCTTGCTGTCCTCCTCCGGTCTCCCTTCATCCCCCCCGCCCTGTCTATCATGGGCGGGGCCTATAGGAAAAGAGCAGGATTTCTTGCTGGAAAAGGGCTATGTAATATTACCACATTCTAAAGAGCAGGAGGGGAAAGGCTGGAAAAGCAGAGGCGAGCCGTGGCACCAGGGTGCGCGCGCGCCATGCGGCCTGCGGGTGGCAGTGCTGAGTTTATCTTTTCCCCTCTGTGGGCCACAGTGTCTCCAAGCACCGGTGGCGCATCATCACGAGCACTCTCTCAAACCGGGGGTGTGACCCCTGAGCCCTGACCTCTGACCCATGACCCCGGCTCTGGGAGCACACCCCCGGCCTGGATTAAAACTGAAGAGGAGGCCTGAGGAGAACAGCAGCTGGGGGTGAGGGGGGCGGGTGGGGGTCGTCATAGCAAATCTGTTGGAAAGCAAACAACTGCTCAGCCACTAGTGAGTACTGCTTTCACAGAGATCTTAAATAAAATAAAAGGGAAAAAAAACAATTCAATTAAACAGATATCAAAAATACACAACGAAAAAAACCTCCAGGCGTGAAGTCCTCCTGTGATGCGATGTGTACTGTGTGGCTGTGACTGGCAGAGGTTGGGCCACAGAAAGGACTCCTCCTAGCGAAACACTCGCACAGCCTGGCTGCAAACTGAGGGGATAGTGCCTTGCTCTGGAGACTGACCTGGGTGACAGAAGTGGCCTTTGATTAAAGCTAATATCTCCTTTTCCCAAGTGAGCACTGAGATGAGCTCATTAAGTACCTTCCTGAGTGCGTTCTTCTGCCCTCCACTTCCCCAAACTAATATGAGTTTCACAGAGGAAATTTGATTTGTTTTTTTCGTTTTTCGGTCTACAGAGGCAAACACTTGCTTGAGGAGGGACAGTCCCGGATTGGTCAGGAATGAAAAGAGGAAGTGATGTCGTTTTTAAGAGCAGATGAGACTGGAGGAAGAGAAAGGGTCGTGCTTAAGCTCACGTGTCGGAAAAAAGCCGATGGCTTTTGTTCTTTTTTTTTTTTTTTTTTTGTTAATCCATGTGAGCAGAAATGACGCCTGTTGTTATTGTGCCAGGTTATGAAGTGTGAAGAGTGGGTGGGGATGACCCAGAACCCTTCTAAGGCCGTCGGTTTCACACCCAAAATGCAGACTGCGCAGTCTGACTGTTCCATGCTCCTACGGGTGTACCACGCGCTTTTATTTCTGGCCATTGTCTCCAGTGGAGGTTATTTTGTAGCGTGAAGTGCGTGTTTGATATGTGCCTGCAGGGTTTACACCACTGCTCACCGTGGTGGCGAGGTGGAAATCCGCTGGCTCCGTTTGGCGTGTAGCAGTCAGTCGCGAGATCGCCAGTCCCCTGAACGAGCCTGCGCTAAGAGCAATACTAAGGGAAAGGGTTAGTTGTTTTTTTTTAAAACGTAACGGTCTTCGGCTGTGCTTGTTTCCAAGGTCAGCTTTTCTGCAGCAGTCTCACACATTTAAATGGAGTATAAAACGTTGCGTATTTCAAAAGTGACCAGTTATTTTTAAACAAGTAAATTGCGGAAAGACGACAGGTTTAAGATTGCCCTTGGAATTGTTTATCGAATACACATTCAGGCTTAAACGGAAACCCTAGTGAAAATTCCGATCGGTTAGAGTTGACATTAAAAGTACTTGTGAATTGATTCTTTGATGAAGACTGTTACAAATCCCTTTGACCGGGAATTTTAGTGTGTCAGTACTTATATAGCATAGCAACGTGTTGTATTGTGCCTTGAAGTTACTAGAATCTTTGAAGCTGATGTTTTTCCACATGCTAAGTCCTGTCCTGTGTTGCCTCCTGTAAGCATTCTGTGTCCTTCGCTGTTCAAGGAGTATAGGCCTAGGTCTCAGAATAGTTTTTTTTGTTTTGTTTTGTTTGTTTTGTTTTGTTTTTGTTTCTATTTTACCCTTTTGTTTGCCTGCAGTTGAACAGACAAATACATTCGGGAAGCAAGAAGTTTGAAAATTGACTGTGTTCGGAAACAGATTTTGACAAGGCAATAATGAACATGCCAGGACCTAGATCTTGTGACAGTTGTTGAGTACCGTTTATCGTGTCCTTGTGTCGCCTCAAAGGAAGTGGTTGGTTGGAGGATGCCTCCTTAACTTCGATTTCAACTCAAAAGCAGATTATTGGTCATTGGAAGCCCGCCTTATTTCTTGCCAACCACACCTTTACATCCTTTGAATAAAGATGAATGTTTTAGCCATGGCCAGTTGGTGAATAGTAAGATTTAAAAAGGAAAATTTGCACTTTACGAAATGTGTTACCTGGTGGGGACGCCCAATTATCTTTTTGTATGTGTTTTTACATTCTTCCAAAGTTGTTTTTTAATTTTATATTATTCATTTTTATTAAGTTATCCAAAAAAAAGGGATGGGCTGTCCACTGTACCTGCAAAAATCATTTTATCAAAACATACAATATGAAACCTGCATGTCAAAGGTCACTTGTCATTTGCCCGGCCGAGTCCTTGCCTTCCTGAAACTGAAAAAACCGCAGTTTCTGTCTGCTTTTATAGTAATATATTGTGTATTGTTTATCCTGTATGCGATATAAAATACAAACAAAAAATAAAACAAAAACAGTTAATGGTTCAACCATATAAATAAATAACAACAAAAACAGACCTGCTACTCATGTACTATGTTTTTACGGAAGGGGAAAACTAACCTTTTGAGTTATTTTGCGGTTCCCGGAAGATGACTACCTTTTGCATACGGAAACAGAATTGTACATGTAGCTGCTGTTGCCCTGGAGACAGACACGCACAAAATCTTGGGATGCTATTGGCACAATGTAGCTCTGTTACCAGGCCTTACCCGATGCTGATGGGTGTTTTGGAAACTGTGGGGCGGGGGGGGGGGGTGGTTGAGGGAGCGCGGCATGATTTTTAAAAACTGGCCGTCCAACCCTGCTGGATGCTTCGATGCCGGAGCCAGGTGGGGAGTACAGGAAGTGCGTGTTACCTGGGCATCCGCCGCACCTGCGCGCACCTGTGGGAGGAGGAAGGATCGGAAAGTAACGCAGCGCTTCCAGCCTCAGTGTACCAGGCTTTGTGCCGCTCGAACTGCTGGATGGAGGCGGGCCGGGCCTTTCATCTTCTCCCCGCCCCCCCTTCCTTTTCTGATGGACAGTTTTGGCAGCGAATCCCGTGTCTTCTGCACCCGAGACCCTAGGACTGCGTGGCGGCATGATGGGAAAATGGATGGACTGGACTGGGTTAACTCTATAGAGTGGTAATGTGTGAAATGTAATGATGATGTGTGTGTGTGTGTGTGTGCATCTACAGCATCAACTCAAGTGGCCTTTGAAGTGTCTGTAACTGAAACAAAAAGAAAAAAAACGACAAACAAACAAAAAAAGATTAGTTTTCCTCTTAAGTTGAAGTCTGGTTCCTGCATCCTTTTTCTTTTCAGGCCTGATTGAGGTGAAGGGCCGAAGACGAGTGGTTTCGGTGCATGCTTTTATTTTTACTTATTTATTTTTTAACAACTACAAGCTCTGCTCCACCTCACTTCCCCCGGTCCTTAAGAGAGAGAGCAGCTTTGTACTGTGTTATCAGCCACCACAGTTCTTTCTGAAAATCACTTTTTTTTTTTTTTTTTTTTTTTCCATGATAACATGTAGCTGCAGCTGTTCAAATAATCCAAGCGGTTCTATTTACACACACATTTTTGTCGCCGTTAGACAGGGTTTGTGGACTTGTGTCATTTAAAAAAAAAAAAATTTTTAAAAAAAAGTACTTTCAACAAAATCTCTATCAGGCCAATACTGAAGCCTCAAATTGATATTTCCTCATTTGGCACTGTGTTTGTCCGAGGGCTTTCCATCATGTTTCTGTAGCAGTTACAGTCGGCAGTGTTCCTTCATGATTATATCGAGTGCTAGATTCACAGATATGTCAAAATTATCCATGGATCTATGAGTTCTAACGTATACACTATTTGGTGAAGTTTGTAGGGGGATTGTGTGAATAAAATTTTATGAATAGCTACTGTAGAAGGGGAGAGATGGCAGTTTGAATTGTTTTATTTTAATTTTATTTTGATTTAAGGGAGACGTAATTATGCTGGCAGTGTGTTGAACCCCTTCATATCTTATCTTTGCAACAGCGATCTCTCACCTAGGCCACAGTGAGACTTTGTCTACATTCTGTTCATTTTTAATTAATAATTATTTTCTGATAGGACCAAATATGCCGTATACGTTTGAATCCGAGTAGTCCCAAAATTTAAGTGACAGTCCCCTCCCCTTGCGCCTTTGACGCTATTTCTTAAAGTTGTACAGGATAATAAATGTGTTTCTGTCTGTGAATCTAGCATATAAGAGGTATGTGAGATGCCTGCAGCGCATTTATACTTGAAAAAGAGGATAAAGCTAGGTCCTAGGTCCTAGTACTGGAACCTCGCAGAAAATATTTGAAAACTTTGTGACATAGATGTTTAAAACTTATTTTAAGAGAGCGGCCATTGGTGTACAAAATATAGGAATATTCTACTTAAAAACAGTTGCAGCAACGGCGTGGTCGAAGTGGGGGAAAATGATATTTGTTGAGTAGTTACTGTGAGGGTCTGGAACGAATGTGAGGGTAAGATGAGAAATTTGCTCAAATTGAGTAGTTAGTCCTGAAGCTTGCTTCCCTCTGCAGTTGCTTAGATACTCCTTCAGGGGCGAAACATAACCCGACCTGCTTCCTGTGGAGACTGACCACCGCTCTGTGTGTCTCTCCTTTGATGGTCCGCCATCATGACTCACAGAGAGAGGAGGAACTTTTCGAAACGTTTGCCGAGCGTTCGGTGTGAAGCACTGCTCCTGATTTGGCTCCTGACGTCACGGGCGGCGCTCATGTATAGAATAGGACTTCCTGCTTCCTGCCCCTTCCTGATTGGCTGACTTGTTACTAGAGAAGCAGAGGGTGGAGCCAGTGGGCGGGGCCTCACTGATGTCTATATTACTTGTGTTAATATGCTGTGGAGACGAGCGGCGGGGTTTGAGTGACAGGTGGGATGGCCTGTGTGTGGGATATGCCCAAATGCAGGACCACATCTTTCTCCGCTCCTGGAGGGGAAAACCATTCACTGGCTGTATATACATACTGTACATGCATACATAAATGTTTCTTCAAACGTTCATTACTTTTAGTAAAGAAAATTGTTTTATAAACTTAGTTTTTTATTTTTTATTGTCTTGCTGTTTAATAGGATATTTGCACTTTTACAGATGTGTATTGTCTTAGTTGTGTTACTCAACTATTCAATTGTTTTTTATTTCTTCATACAGTATATATAATTTAGTGTGGCTACAGTAACCAGATTGAATATTTAGTTACGCAATATATACTTAAGTATATACTGTATCTTAGATTATGTTACTGAAGATTGCAACTATTGGGGTCTATGTTTTTTTAATCCAAAGTCGTACAATTAAATCTCCTGTAAGACTTTAGTTTCTTTTTGCGCGTTGAACTTTCTGAACATATTTTTGGCTGACAAGCTGAAAAATAACAAGAAATATAAATATGCTACTGTGTGTCATAGCTCTTTTTAATGCCGTTATGGGAAGCCAACACGACATCATGACATTTCTGATCTTTCATGTTTTATCACACATGTTCATGTTACCATGGGAGGGATCTCTCACCACAGCTTTAAAGGGATTCATAGGGTGTGTATGAGTGTGTGTGTGTGTGTGTGTGTGTGTGTGTGTGTGTGTGTGTGTGCACGCGTGTGTGTGTTTAAAGGGACCCATTAACTCATATTACATTTGATGTGACAACATCCAAATTATTTCAACAGACATTAAATAATTACCTTTTTTTTACTGTATAATCCTAAGCAAGCAAAAATAAATACCTCCAGATTTAGGCTTTAGCGTACGGAATGCGTGTCCGAGCATTTAGCGCCTCTCGTGAAACAGTCTTCAGTGAGCGTGTCCTTACAAACCGCATGTGAATTAATTCAGCAGAACAGCAGAATACACACAGACTTTCTGACAGCAGCCTTTCAGGACTGAATGGATTAAGCAGCTATAGCCCAGTGATCTGAGTATAACTTGAGTGATCCGTACTGTGATTGGTTCTTTCTTACCGTCTTCCTCTTTACTTTTTTTTTTTTTTTTTAAACGTTGCCATGTCTCTGGAATGTCTTGAAATCAAACCCCCCATGTTATGCCCCTCAATCCATGACTAAAGTCTGTACCAAAAAAGTTAGAATCAGTGTTGTGTTAATAAATCCATTTCTTACCCGTTCTTGTTCTGTAAATTAGTATGTCTGAATTTAACACTCGCTCTACTTCTCCAACCTCACATTGTAGACCTGTGGTAACCAACCCTGTTCCTGGAGATCTACCACCCTGTAGGTTTTCACTCCAAACCTAACAAAGCACACCTAATTCAACAGCTACAACAGTGGTAACCAACCCTTGTTCCTGGAGATCTACCATCCTGTAGGTTTTCATTTCAACCCTAATTTGCCGAACCGGACTCTACTAATTAGTAGGTCAACAAGATATCTAGCTGTTGAATAAGGTGTGCTTTGTTAGGGGTAGAATGGAAACCTACAGGATGGTAGATCTCCAGGAACAAGGTTGGTTACCACTGTTGTAGACATACATGGAAATTCAGTATGCCCATTCAGTAATTGTAATGTCTATTAGGCCTTGTAGTGAAGTAATTATGAATTATTTTACCTGGTAATTCTCAACAGGGAGAATGGCAGACAGTATCAGGAGAAGCACCACTACACTGGCACCTCTTTTTTTTTAACCTGTCAATCTATCGCATAAATGAACATTATCTAGGTTAAGGTCATCTGCCTGCTTAGCTGGAACAGTAATTCTGCTTGGCTTACAATTTCAGCATTTTTCACATTATACAAGCTATTCACAATGCTGGAGTTTTCTTAGAGCAATCTCAGTGAAGTATTTTTCCCAAGGTACTGTCCCCCACCCACAATTTCAATCTCATAGGGACCGGCCTTGCACTTTTATGTTCAGCTCCTCACCATCACCATTCATTGACTTGCATGTTATTAATATCACCATTTATTTATCTCACTTTATCTGTGAAGTTTCCACAATGTTTTGTTTATTACTAATCAAATTCTGTTTTCCACCGCAAGTACAATCCAGTTGGGGTGGGAAAAGTCTTCCTCCTGACTTTTTTTTTTGCTTTAACAAATGAATTTCTCTCACACACACATGCACACGCACACACACACGCCTCAGAAGCAACTGTGAGGACATCAGTGGTGAGATGGAAACTACAGTGACTAGTTTTCTGTTCTGCTGGTGAGCTTTCTTCAGGATGCATGAAGGTGAAACTGAATCAGTAATGACTTACCATGAGTTTGCCTTATTAGCAAATTGATCACGGGTTTTCTCAGTGGTACCTAAACAGCAATAAAAATTCAAACATAAAAATGTAAAAACATATAAACATAGAGAACAATTAAAAGTATTTACAAAATGCTGTTGAGAATTTAGAATTTTATATTTTATTATATTTTAGATTGTAAATTTTTAATTATAAAAACAGTCTTTCAAAAAAAATAAATAAATAAAATAAAGTAAATCGTTTTTTTCCCCCATATGAAATGAAAACCACACCTTAATTTATGGGTATGAGTGACATTTGTTCTCTTGGTGTGGGGTAGGGTGGGCTGGAATTGCTTGGGTTACTGCTCCAATAACACACCCTGGCTACAGTCTTTAGCAGACACCTGTAAAAAAAGAAAAATTATAAAAATGAACATGGATGGTATGTTTATGAAATTGAGCAAAATTTTCTACACAAAAAAAAAGATGCTGATGAGTGACTCACACAATCAAAGCTGGTTGACCAATCAAATTCTGTCATCTGTTCTGCCCAGAATTTGTACAGAGTATGCCAACTGTAAAAGCTGAAGATTGGATACACTTTTATTGAGGTGAGTAAAAAATGCTTCAGAAGCAAGGTAGGTAATTGCAGCTGACTGATTAACTGTATAAAACCAGTGTAGTTGGCAGAGAAAGAAACAGCAGGGAACACGGTCCATCTTCTTCCACTATTCTCCTCAGACTTCTCTGTTTTACGTATTTGAACTGTAAGGTAAGAAATGTTTGATTTTCATTGAACTAACCCCCATAAACATATTGATAACACTATGAGACATGGTTACCACTCTGTGATAAGAAAAATAAATGTTTATCAAAGAAGCACTTAAAGGTTGTGTGAAACAGGTGCCTTCTCCATGCCGGTAAAAAAAGAATTCATACCAGTTTTGATGTGTCTCAAGATTAATAAAATCCAAAGAAAGGAAATAATATTTTAGAAACATTCTAATTTGTCATTCATTGGGTTAGGAAGATACACATGGCTTAATTAGGATCTTATTTGGGGTGGAGTTTTCTTTTGTTTTTTTAGTTGATTCCTAACAATCTGAAAATAATAGTGTGTCCATTTTTATCATAAAAACATAACAAACCGCAAACATTCTACATCACTGTTACAAATTTAATTTAATATAAATATTTATATTAATGAACTAGCAGGAACAAGATTCCCATGGCATATGTCATTTGGAGCTGAAATTTTTTTAAACTTAACTGAATTTGCCTGCTGGATATTTCCACAGTACTGTTGGTAAAAAAACAACAACCATTCAGTGGTTTCAGCTGAAAAGAGTAAGAGTGCATTTCAGTTCACTGCAACAGGGAATTAACGTATTTGTTATTGGTAAGAGATTCATGATAGTATCACCATTCTTGTAGTATAATAAGCTGTATGTGCAGTACTTGTGGTCATAATGGCTTGTTACTATACTGGATGTCTGTGCTTCTGAAAATTGCAGATACCTTTCACAATGACAATTTTTAAAAATTTCGAATTACACTTCTGGCTGTAGAACTTTGAAAAGTTGTGTTTGAAAATTATTTTCCAACATGAAGGGCATATCGAATGCAAGGACCTGAGATGCTGAATGGAAAACCTTAGTATTGAACATCTGTGGGTTTTATAATGCCTTCAAATGTTCATGTCAGAGTCATTACATCACTGTGTGCAGGGCGTATTTCCTCCCTAAGAAACAAGTTATGAATTGTTAATTTTATATTATTGTAGTATATGTAACAGTGTACGTGTGTGTGTGTGTGTGTGTGTATGTGTATACATTTAATACACTCTTAACATAATGTTCATGCCTCTGGACCTTCAGACGTGATTGATAATCACAGGTTTCAACCAACCGGAAGTGGTGCAGAGAACTTCACGTTCAAACAAGTTAAACGCAGCATCCCAGCCTGGTTTTTCATGTCAACCTCAAATTAGTAATTTAGTGTTCAAACAGACCGAAAAGTTCCCTGCTCATTCACAGATAAGTTTGGAAAGTTGTTTTGACTACTGCTGTGATCTGATTCATTATAGGAACACATGAGAGCAGATATATTTTCTATCATTTGAATGGAATATTTATCATTATTTTACATTTCAAAACTGTGGAGGGTTTGAGGATGAAAAACAAGGCTGGTGAGTCAACATGTGATTGCAATATTGCATAATCCAAAAATACCAAATGTCTCATTCTTGGTTTTAAGCCAGTTGCTCTGGAACTTTTGAATCATATGAATGTTGTTCTGTCATTTCCACTCTGATATACATCTATATACACCTGAAAGCACACTCATTCATACTTACAGCTTATAGTGTTGGCTAATACATTATCATATTTCGTCTGACTTCATTCTTTGTGTTATGCACAATTGTGGAGATTATATTAGGTAATAGAATAGAATAGGACAAAATAACTGTGGACCTCACATTAGAATGTGACTTGTAATTTTTACAGTATTTTATTATGACATGTTACAGTCTTTAAATTCGCGGCCGTTCGAAAATGAAAATGAAATTTCATATGGATATCCCGGGAATTGCTCCTGCGCCATCACAGACTCAATGGTTTGCTTTGACAACTTTCCAGCCACCGCGACCGCAGTGTTTCTCTACCTTCTGCCAAGTCATCGCTGTTGAAATTGAAATTTTGTCAGAGAAAGGAGATGAGGTTGAGCGATTTTAGCAGACTCATCTTCACGCTCCCCCAAAAAAATTCATTCAGGGTGATTCAACTGATAGTGCCGTGCTCAAATAAAACAGGCATTCAAGCTTCTTCAGACGAGAAGCAGTGACTGTGCCATGCTCTACGTTCTTCTCGTTTTTACATTTAGCTTATTGTAATAACCTAAATGATGCAGTCTGACCGCCGAACGGAATCCTTCGCCATATAAAAATTTGACATATTAATTAAAGGCCTTGCCTGCTGTCTCAGACTGGAGGATTTTATTGATCAGTGATGAGAAACTCAGTTGTCAGGAGTCTGTGTCTGAATACCGGGTTTATTCATATTTGATCTAATATTTACAACCAAATGATAAAAGCAAAACAATGGTTATTTGCAAAGCCATGAAATCAGAGAAAACTGTTATATCTATTGCAATATATCCATTGAATGATTTTTCCCCCTTTATGCTGTGAATTACTTTAGTGCTTTGTGCTTTTGATTAATGGTGCACAGTTAGTGATGTAACAAATGCTCTTGTTCAGGTCAACATTCATGGACTCTGTATTTTGTTGTATGTGCACAGTAACACAACCTTCTAACAGTTAGTTATACACCTGTTTTATGCTTGCTTTCTTAGTCTAGGCATACATTGGCTCTTGAACCTGAAACCTGTTTTCATTCAAAAATAGATGTGTAGAGCTTAAGTAGTTCAACTGGCAAACAGCTGGCAAATCCAATCCATATAAATAACAAAACCCCTACGACACCCCTAAGACACACCATATGGGAAAAAAAGTTTACAGACATGCAGTACTAATTAGGTGTTTTTGAAATGAATAGTGAAGGTGCATTAGGCACCATCTCTAATTTAACTGCATTTTTGCGTCAGACTATCAAACATACAAGCAAGTTTTTATATACGTTACTATGAGGGAAGACATTATTCATAATAAATTACTATGAAAGGCTATATTTTGCACAAAATGAAAAATACAGTTAGACTGAAAGCCCTAAAATACTAACCAGGGGAGATGTAAATTTAACGATCACCTATTTTACAGTTTGCAGCTTTTCGGCTAAAATTTGGCATCAAAACCAGAATCACATATTGGCATAGTTGCCCACTTCACTAGCCATAGTATTTTGAAGAAAAAAAACTCCCGTGTTCGCCTCATGGGCACGCCCACGCAAGTGGGAGTTTCCGAGAAAGAGAAGGTCCGTGCTTGTCTGGCTAATGATGAAAAAGGAAGTGGGTACAGGCAATAACTGCTGTTAAAACTGAATGTTTTTAGCAGATGGCGTGAAGTCATCCGCTGCGATAATGTTCCATGACATATCACTCCTTGTAGTATTCAGTACACTTCGGCAGAAAACTGGATAAAAAAATACACATGTTGCTCTTTTTAACATGTCGGACTGGAATATCGAAAATGAATACTTGTACAAATTGCCCCCTGCGATCTTATACGAATTTAACAAAGTTATGGACTGCCTCCCGAACAGTGACTGGGACAGATTCGGTGAGTATGTACCTAGTAGACTAGCTAGTTGTCTAATTTATATTAAAATTTTTCATCCCTAGCTATGTTCGTTGGGTTCGGTTCGATTCTCAAGAATAGTAGTTGACCTTAGCTGGCTGTCTTTACCTCAATTGTCCTTAGAAGTTGGGTTGACAAATTGAGTTTCTCGAAATGTATTTAGCTAGGTAGCTGGGCTACGTTGTTAGCTTTAGCTAGACTGACATACACTGAGATAGACGTTGACGTGCACGACGTGCTGTGTAGTGTGAATGTACCTAGCTAGAGCTAGCTAGCTACCGGATATAATCAATATTATGATTATTCGCTAATCTGTTGTGCTTCTAATGGAGTAGGCTAGTCTAGCTAAGAATCATAATGTTAATTGTTTACAAGTATTAGCCACCTTATAGCTAGATAACACTTTGCGTCAAGCAGCGCAAGCGAGTTAGCTACAAACTTAATTCGAAACTGACTAGCTTAAGATAGAACTATTGGAACTGCATTCGTTGAATAGCCTAATCATGGGACAGAAAAGTGGGAATTACAAAAAAGTTAATGTTGGCTCAACCGGTCAAATTTTCGTAATTTTAGACCAAAACATGAGTACGGCGTTTATTCAGAATTCACGACGCTTCCAAACAAACATAGGTTTAATGCCTTCAGTTAATGAAAACCAAATACTTGTTGTTGTTGTTTTTGGTGTAATAGAGGGGGATTGATGTGTGTCTCATGTAGCCTAAATGCTGTTGTCATCTAGCTTTGGAGTTTTGTTAATCTGTTTTGTTTGTTACTTTGGCCTACTGTCCGAGGATCCTGGTTATTTACCCTCCGGACCTGTTCAGACTTCACAAATCTGTATGGGTTGAGCGTCTTTAATCGCTGGTGTATGGAGGAGCGTTCTCTACTTAAAAAGTTCTTAAAAATTAAAAGTGCAATATGCTACCATATAGTATGTAACTGAAATGTAATGCTGAATAAGAAGTAGCGTATGATTCCACAGCGTTGTGTTATACGATTAGTAACACGTTACAGTGACGGTGAGTAAAATTTACTTCAGCAAGACATTTTAGCTGACACTCTTATCTGGAATGACATACACAACTTGCCTTGCCAACTTGCTTGTAGTGTAATGGTTTGGGAACTGGGCTTGTAATTATGAAAACTTTGATTCCCAGGAGGAGTATTGCTGTTGTACAGTACTACCGTTGTACTCTTGAGCTCAGTGTTTTATCATGCATTGCCTCAGTAAATGGTTGTCTACCTCCTGCTAAAATGTTGTAGGTGTTTGGCAAACACCATGTTCCAGACAGCAGTGACCCATTTAGGAATCGAACCTGCAGTCTCACAGTTCCAAGTCCAGCTCCTTGATTGTACTACCTCCTACATGTTGCTACATTTTGTCTGGTGTGTGGACCCCCTCTTCCCCCTAAGCTTTAATGCTTATAAGAATTAAGATTGTGGCTGTAACGACAAATCTATTCTAATTAGCCAGATTAATCAGCTACAATTTAAAAAAAAAAATTTTTTTCCACTGATTAATTGCTATAATAGTTTGAGATCCTAATTATTTCCCAAAATGTCCATCAGTGAGTGAGGGCTGCTGATCTCTTTGGGGAAGATGATTGGAATAGCAGAACAACTGAAGGTAAAATGGGTTCCCTTCTATGAACAGAATTATTTGTCTGAAAGTTTCTGGGGTGTCACAAAATTGCTGTCACAATTTTATACTATCAAAAGTGGCAGCCAGCGCAGGCATAGCTGGTCTTTATAGTGTTGGTTGAACTGTCATTTGAGGAGTATCATTATTCTCACTCAATATAATTGAGTGTTGGAACTAAACCAGTATGTTTTCACTTAAGAATTTTCCCTTGGGAGTTAATTCTGTTAATTTCCTTGGTTTTTAAAAATGTTTAATATTTCATCACATGGATCAACCGTGAGAACAGTGAGGACCTGGGGCATCTTCGGTAGCAGGGAATGCTGGGAATTGTGTAGTTAGTCAGATGTGGGAGGTGCTAAGAGCAGATGTAGAAAAGCCAGTTTTCCTGGGAATTTTTTTTTTTTTTTTGGTTTTCCTGGACACTGTTATAACATCCCTGTTTCTTGGAATCTTTAAAGGGGAATTCCACCCTGGTGTTTTTTCTTTTATTTCTGGGGGAGTCGCTGTCCCCCCGATTGAAGCGCTCCCTACCTGTAGTGAGTGCAGAGCCCCAAACTACTGCGCATGGTGCCTGCTTTATTAAAGACTGCTACGGGGCGGGTGCTCATAGACTGTGGGGTGGGGCATCAGACAACGGCAGTTACAGATTTAATTTGTAAAATTCTGCGGAATACAAACGGACGGGCTGAGCGTTACTACCGGGTCGTGCAGCCGCTTGTCTGGCCGCTAAAGAGAGAAAATCGCATGCTTGTGGCGTTAAGTTCCGTTTCCTTTCACGCTTAAGTTATACTACTGAAAAGAAAATGGCGCTTTGCTGTCATGTGAAAAATTGCGAGGGTTCGGCCTTGGCGCAGGAAGGGAATTGGTCAACGCCCGCTTTCACCTAGTGCCGGTAGCATCTCCAAGTTCACATTACCCACCCATTGTTGTTTTTAAAAACTGAGAAAGGGTAGAGGTGTCGTCATGACGTACAGCCTACCTCGACCAAATCTGGGCCTTCTGCTGCTGACTGATATTTCTATGCAGAGATTGCTTTGGCCTGCCACCGAGAGAGACTTTGATCTGTTAAATGAGGTTAGTGTTGTTTTGTGGTGGAAGTTCCAGGGTGGTGACCACAATGAGTCAGGGGGCTGCCGCCGAATGTCTCATCCAGTGCATGCACAATAGCCCCATTAATGTGGCGGGGGCATTATTGTGCCTCTGTTTGGTGTGGAGGGAAGAGTGCCCCCTACTGGCTCAACAACACCTGTGTCTTAGTTTGCCCAGAATGTCCCACGTTCTGATAGCAACCAATGCGCATACCTATTCAGCTTCAGCAAGGTTGTCGTGCGAAGAGTGCACGGCTTCTGGCTGGGCTATTAATTATTAAATTTTATTTATTTCTGTATTTTATCCCATTCGGTCTAATTTTATCCAGAGTCCCTTGTGGTGCTGTCTCAGCTTGGCTGCTCGTCGAGTGTGTTGATCACAGCTTATTAGGCTGGCCAGACAGCCAATTGCTTTCTCACACCATCTGTCAGTGTGTCTCCATCAGTGCTGCTGTAATACGTCATGTGCCACTCCGTGCCCCGGACTATAGGGACACTGGGTTAATAGATTAAGGAGTGACTCGTAGGCAATTGCTGAATAGTGATTTACTAGGTTTTTAAACTGATTGCAGAAAGAGCCATTGATTGGTGACGTGTTGGATTGAATGATCTGATGACCGCCATGTTGGCTCCAGTGCTTCCTCAACGTGTCCCTGAACTGATCCCTCCATGTCAGATTCTTCCATGTGCTCTTCCTGTGGCGTGGGACTCAGTTGTGTCCTGACACTGAAGGGTCTCTTCTCTGCGCGACGCGTTTTTTTTCCCAGCCTCCCGCGTGGTCAGGGACCAGACGGACCTGCGTCAGTCGGCGCGGAAGGAGCGGCGGACGGACGTGGTGATGCAGCTGTGGGGCGACCGGAACGGCACGGTCGGGGAGCTGCTGAGCCTCCTCGCCGAGCTCCAGCTGCTGAGAGCTCGAGACATCATCCTCCGCTGTGAGTCGCGCATTACTAGGCTCGGGGGCGGGGGGGGAGGGGGGGGGGGGGGTGCTGTCGGCTGTACTGACCCTTCAGATTTTTTTGGAATGTTTTTTTTCCCCCCCCAAAGAAACTCTTAAGTCGGTGTTCTAGAACTCCACTGCTTTCAGTTACCAGTGGTGATTGTGACATCAGCATTAGAATGTTCAGTTAAGAGCATTCTAATCACATGTTTGTGACCTCACACTTTAAAGGGTGGATATGGAGCTGAAACACAAGTGTAGTTTCTACACCGAGGCGGTGACCAATTGGCCATCAAGTCTTTGTGACAAATAAAATCCACTCTGTGCTACTGCTGAAACTGCCAATTACATTTACAAAAATGTCTTGGCAATGTTCTTGGAAAAAATGTAATATAAAATTTTTTTTTTTGGTCTAGGGAGTCCTGTACGCCCCTCTCCAGAGATGGCAAGTAACAACGTAAGTTTGAGTTAAAAATTGAACAGAAGTGTTTGGTATAAATATCTTCATTCTTGTAATAATAATGCTATAGGTATGCTATAAGCTAATGTATATGTGATGTGTGCATAGTACATAATTATAACTAATTATGAAGGCCCAGCCTATCAAAATATCATATAAAACTTATTCGTTTTTTTTTTTTGTTTATCCATAAAATGTTATTTTACAGCCAGTAGCTTTACCAGTTGAACATATTGTTCACAAAATATTCATGGAGAATTGCACACATCAAGGAGAAAAAGGTCCCTTTGGCTACTTTAATATACTTTATATATTGCCGCAAAGACCACCACCATTTTTTGTGATCAAGAAATGTGTGGAAAAATATTGGAAGTAAAAAACAAGAAAATTTGATGTTCAAATATCTGAACTTGAAGTGTTAAAATTTGGTCTCGTTTCAGATTGAATGTCTCGTCGGTCATGTGATTGCAATGTTATACATTCAGCTTTTTTGTGGTTTACTAGTTTACCTTCTCTAGTCTAGTCTAGTATAATTGTGGGTAACTTGTAGGACTATTCACCTTGATTGCCATTCTAGGTGTACATATCTTGTAAGAGTTTTCCCCCTTCGCCGTCAAAAGAAAACCTGGAGGATAATCAGGAAACCAGGCCATTCATCGACAGAGGTAGTGCGTCTGCTGACCGTGTTTTCACCATGTAGCAGAGCTAGCTAGCTATTTAGCCACTGCTTGACTAAATTTCCATGGTTAACTTGTACAGAGTGCCGTTGGGTGGTATTTGAAGGTGTTATCTGGAGTGGCAGACGGAACATATTTTCTGTTTCCTGAATGAGCTTGATGAGAGTCCTTTGCACTCCTGAGCCAGGTGCTTAACCTGCGCTGCTTCAGTATATATCCAGCTGCATAAATGGATGCAATGTAAATGCAGTGTGAAAAGGTGTGTAAGTCACTCTGGATAAGAGTGTCTGCTAAATGCCTGCAATGTAATATAAAAAATCCATTGCTCTCCCTTTTTCTTTTTTTTAAAGCACCCAAGCCTCTGCCAAAACCAGGCCCTCCTCCTTCGGGTTTGGAGTCCAGGGAGAAGATGGAATCCATCACAGCTCCTCAGGTATTTTCCTCCACTGCATTACTGTGAAAGCTACTGTGAAATCAGCTCGAAATAAATTTATATTGGTTTTATATTTTGGTTTTAAATTTACGTTTATAAATTTATAATGAGTAATGGTTGGTTAGAACTCCAAAGATATGCAAGTTATCGACAAAATCTTATCATTTATTCACATAGTGAACGTTATAGAAACAGTAAATTTAAAAAAAATCTTGCTGAAATTTTATCTTCCAGTCTGCGTGCTTGTCCAACACACCTGGCAAGAATATCCTCCAGTCCCACAATGCCATGTGCTGGCCATTTGAAGAGGTGCAGCGTGGGACGAACAATTTCACGGAAGCACTGCAGATTGGAGAGGGGGGGTTTGGTCGGGTGTACCGGGCCACCCTGAGGAACACTGAATACGCTGTGAAGAGGCTGAAGCAGGTGAGGGTCTGCAAATCACATAATGGTACAGGAATATAAACTGTACTGCTATTTCTGATCCAGCGATCCCTCACCCAGGCTCAGATGCATCCAGGGGCCCCCATCATAAGATAAAAAAGGATTACATTTTAAAAAATGCAAAAAGCCTTTATATTTTGAAATATTTTCCCAATTGTGTATATAGCCATTGCCTATCACAGTGGTAAGCAACCCTGTTCCTGGACATCTACCATCCCCGTAGGTTTTCACTCCAACCGTAACAAAGCACACCTCATTCAACAGCTAGAGATCTCATTGAGCTGCTAATTAGTGGAATGAGGTGTTACAAATTATGGTTGAAATGAAAATCTACAGGATGGTAGATCTCCAGGAACAGAGCTGGGTACCACTGGCCGATCAGGTCCAGCCTGGGACCCCCTGCAGTACCTTCAAGGACCCCCCCCAGGGGCCCACTGCCCCCGTGTTGAAAACCCGCGGTCTAGAGCAGAGAGGCCTGTCATTTAAAGTTTTACCTTTATTAATGGTGAATTTTATTCGCTTCAGAAAAACTGCTTAATGATTCATTTAAGCACTGAAACATGCCAGTACGTTACATCACAAAACTACATATTCACCATTCCATCTGGGAATTTTTATATTTTTTTCCCAGAAGTCATTGCTGTGATTCTGGTTTTGTTCACTACGATCTGGCCATTCCTGGTATTAGCGGTGCGGCTAGGTGGTATTGCATGTTATCCGTGTCTTATGTTTTCTGTTAAATGCGCGTCACTTCTGGCAGGAGTCTCTTCTAGACTTTTCTTTGTTGTACCCAAGGCGTTCAGCGTAGCTACTTGAAGTCTCAGGTTTGCTTGTCGGTGTGGTTGAAAGTGTTACAGAAGCGCTGTGAGCCAGGCTTTTTTCATGTGAGCTGTGTCTCGCCGGTCTGCTGAGCAATGAGTTGTCAGTCGCTCTGGATAAGAGTGTCCGCTAAATGCCTGTAATAATAATAATAATAATAATAATAATAGTAATCGTACGTTTGATCTTATTGTTCATCAGGACTCGCGGCTGAACTGGCCGTTGATGAGGGAGAGCTTCCGGACCGAGGTGGAGAAGCTTTCGCAGTAAGAGCGCTGTCTGTCGTTTGGGGGTGGAGGACCTTTTTCTTCGCTTCTGTCCTCATTTAACGTTTCACTGAATGGTTTTTCATGTTCGTGTGACACATTTTGTCTCTGTTCCAACTTCTCTCTTATTCTAACTTGGGATTTTTCAGGGTCTTCTTTTGTACCTTTGGTGCCTCTGTGCTTAAAAAAAAAGTTTCACTTCAAAAAAGGAAGGCGGAAGTGGAAAACGAGGGGGCCATATCTGTTTCTGCTTTTCGTGCCAACTTCTGGCCCTCATTATGTAATGAGCCTTAACATTTGCATAGCTACATTTCTTGATAGGTGCATGAATGACGGCCAAGGGCTGTTAGCTCATTTGGCCAGAGCAATTGGTAGAAACAAAAGCACGCTGGCCCTCCAGGACTGGAATTGCCCCATGCCTATGTCCCCACACTCTTCTCTACTCTGGCCCCACCCTCTTCTCTACCCTGGCCCCACCCTCTTCTGTACCCTGGCTCCGCCCTCTTCTCTACCCTGGACCCGCCCTCTTCTCTACCCTGGACCCACCCTCTTCTGTACCCTGGCTCCGCCCTCTTCTCTACCTTGGCCCCACATTCTTCTCTACCTGGCCCTGCCCTCTTCTCTACACTGGCCCCACCCTCTTCTGTACCCTGGCTCCGCCCTCTTCTCTACCCTGGACCCGCCCTCTTCTCTACCCTGGACCCACCCTCTTCTGTACCCTGGCTCCGTCCTCTTCTCTACCTTGGCCCCACATTCTTCTCTACCCTGGCCCTGCCCTCTTCTCTACACTGGCCCCACCTTATTCTCTACCTTGGTCCCACCTTCTTCTCTACCCTGGCCCCACTCTCTTCTCTACCTTGGTCCCACCTTCTTCTCTACCCTGGCCCCACTCTCTTCTCTACTCTGACCCCACCTTCTTCTCTACACTGGCCCCGCCCTCTTGTCTACCCTGGCCCCGCCCGCTTGTCTAAACTGGCCCCGCCCCTTCTCTACCCTGGCCACGCCCACTTCTCGACACTGGCCCCACCCTCTTGTCTACCCTGGCCCTGCCCTCTTCTCTATCCTGGCACCGCCATCTTCTGTTCTGCTGCCTGTAATTTCCTTTGTCATTTGCTTTGGTCTTTTTTCCCCCCCATAATTGTGTTTGTAAGCTGATTTGCACATTTTCATCTGCCAAATTAGTACCTGCCAAGTATCAGTCCCGACTGTGCCCATGCTACACCGTGACCGGTTATGTTTCGCCACACGAAACTCCCAGCCACAGTTGGCTACTGTCGTGGTTTGGATTGTAATTGGGGTGTGAGGATAAATCGTTGCTCAGAGGATGATTTCCTTGGCTGGGTAGATCTTCCACACGGGAGCCGCTAGCTTTACAGTTTTAAAGATGGTGAAATAATGACGAAGGCTGGGTGTTTCTCACAGGAAAAATTGGCTGAAGTCGTGAAGCAGTCTCAGAAAAGTTGTGGAAAATCATGGAGAACGGGGGAGAAATCAGAGTTTTTTTAAAATACATTTTTCAAAATGTATTAATAAATGGGAAACGGCTGACATGTAATTCGCAACTATAGCAACGCTAACAGATGCAAGTTTCAAGAAATCAGTGGGCAGTTGCCAGCTGCTTGGAACAAACGGCCTTTGAGTGAAATACATTGATAGGCTGGTGCATTTTATCTTCATTCAGTCACGAAAAAGAATGCTCTATGGCTTTTAGCAGAAGGTTGTTAGAAACAGAGCATGCTCAAATTGCTTTACTAAAATAATAAAACGCGGTTACCGTATGTCCGTTTTTATTTCTTTGAAAGTTTGTTTTGGCTCGTCTGTTAGCGTACTGGGGGAATAAAGAGTGCGGGTTAGCAACGCTGTTGACTGGGGCCGTCAAACATCTGATTGCAACAACTGACAAGGACAGGAATCCTTGATCCCGACGCATTCCAGAATCTGCGTACATTTTGTTTCTCGCAGCGTTTGGCAATATTGTTAAAATACGTAGGCCTACATTAATAATAATAGCTAATTCATAATAATAATTAATGCGCTTTCATAGTAAATTGATTAGGCTTACTATATTGCTGAAACGATACCGTAGTAAAGATCCATACAATGCTGCAAAATCTTTGACAAGTATGTAAGCTATGTTTGACGGACTGCGTTCTTTTCCCTGCAGGTACCGGCACCCCAACATTGTGGAGTTTGCGGGTTACTGCGTGGGGGGAGGGGAGCACTGTTTGCTGTACCCGTTCTTGTCCAACGGCTGCCTGGACGACCGGCTCCACGGCCCGGTAAACAAGCCGCTCGGCTCACCACGCGCGTCGTGCAGCACGTCGTCGTGACCGCAGAAACTGCGTTGTGGCCTTTTGAAAACTGAAAATATCGTCACGCAATCATTTTGACCTCGTATAGCAGTGGTGCACAATCCTGGTCCTGGAGAGTATTGTTTTCAATAAATAAAAAAAATGGTATTCATATTTTGTCAGTATATCTTGGTATGTGATTAAATACCTTTGCTGGTATGTGATTTTTCAGAGCAGTGCTGCCCTCTCCTGGACGGAGCGTGTTAGTGTACTGCTTGGGTCAGCGAGAGCCATCCAGTTCCTGCACTCGAGTTGCCCGCCGCTCATCCACGGCGATGTGAAGAGGTGAGTCCTTCCCGAAGGTCCCTGGTCCTCGGACTGGAGCACTGGGGGTCCTGTTCTTCGGACTGGATTTTCCATATTTCTGTATTTGAATAAGACTTCAAATCTTGAAATGAGTCAAGCTGTCTCACCTCATTGGCAATCGTATTTAAATGAAAAGTTATAGAAATAAGATTAAGTCTAAATATAAGGCTAAAGTACTTGTTGATTGCCTCATTGTTTGGTGTCTGTAGTAAGGGTACACTGACTGGGCGATTCCTGTACAAAACCACATCTCACCCTCTCCTGCCCTCCCTCAGCTCTAACATCCTCCTGGGGGACCACCTGGAGCCCAAACTGGGGGACTTTGGGCTAGCTCGCTTCTACCAGAGCCCCCGCAGGACGGCGGGGAAGACGTCCAGCGTGGCGCAGACCAAGACGGTGCGCGGGACGCTGGCGTACCTGCCCGACGAGTACGTGAAGAAAGGAGAGCTGGGAGTGGAGATCGATACCTACAGCTTCGGAGTGGTGAGTGTGTGCTCACACAGACAGGCATGCGCGCGCACATGCTCACACACACACACAAACATGCACGTGCAGACGCACACACACGCACGCCCGTACACATACAGACACACGCGCACACACACACACACACACACACACACACAGATAACTTTAAAAATGCTGTTGGATGTGGTTTCAAGTCATTCACTATCACCTGATGCATGCGCAGATTCCGCATTCTTAGCTAACGGCCCCCCTAGACTACACGATAATGGGCCTGATCTGATCAGCGCCGGGCGTCGGGAATGACACTGAGTGTCGGGGGTGACAGTGAGTGTCGGGAATGACGGAGTCGGGTGCAGTGAGGTTCGGATGGTGAGTGCGGGTGACAGTCGGAATGAGTGGGTCGGGGTGAAGTGAGTCGACTGAGTGAGTCGGGTGACGAGGTGGGAATGACGCTGAGTGTGGGTACAGGTGTGAATGACGCTGAGTGTCAGGGGTGACAGTTGGTCGTTTTATCCCGTATAGTGCGTAGGGGTGGAAGATGAACGATGCTCCATCTGGGACGCCTGACGACGCCTCGACAGAAACTCTAGCGTGTCAGAATTTCTTTCTGCTCATTCCTCCCGATTCCCCCCCGTCTCCCCCCCCCCCCCCCTCCCCCCCCGTCCGCGGTCGTGAGTGTCAAATGTGTAGCGTGTCCTGTCTGGTGACCACGACATTCCAGGAGCTAATCGTCTAGTGTGACACTGACGACCTTAAACGATTTTAATGTGACGTGTAGTCTGAGGTGGTCTGAAGCTGTAGATTGATCACTGTTTGTATGCTAAGCTGATGGGCGCCAGACTGTGCAGAATTTGGATTTACACCTTTCTAGCAGATGGGCTGGCTGTGTTATCGGGTGGAATGGTGTTACCATCTTCACAATGCATTCTGGGAATGACAGACAGACAGGAACAAAGTGAGCAGACTTTGGCTCACACTCAGTTTCAGCCGAAATGTTCAGGAGGCTGAAACATCCAGAAAACGTCGGCTTTCAATACCACTACTGTACCGTGAAGGCTTGTATGTGGAGAAAATGACCGGATGCACTAAGTTAGAAGTCATAGTGTTACGTTAAAGGGGCGGAACACTGAACGTGTTGAAGGAGAAGAAAATAAAGGGTTTACCCGCTGTGGAACAATTCCAAGCTTTTTCACTGCGGTGCCACTTACACACAAAAGTTAAGAACGTGTAAAACATTTATTTACCTGCTAATTATCAATAATCAAACCAATTCTTAATCGTCTGGTCTGGCGATAAGACTTTGCTATGGAATTCTACCATTTTTTTTGTATGTACTTTTTTTTTTTAGCCATTCTGTTCTTGAGGCATAACAATAGTTTGCGTCTTGTGGCGAACCCTCTTGGGGTTATGCTTCTGCAGTTGTCTCTTTATGGTACTTGATCACACATCTCTGTCTGCATCCTGGGGAGCGTTCTTGGTCTGTTCGATGGCAGAAAAGGGGTTTTTCTTTTTCTCTATTTGGCAGATCATTTTTCAGCCTCATGTTGAGAGATAACAGCAACAGACGTATGTAAACTCCACACATACAATGTAGACCTTCTGTTTGCTTTCCTGTGCATAAATCAATGCTGCAACAGCGCACTACTGGCCAAGAAACATCTGAGCAGCCAACTGTCCAAATACCTTTGGTCCCCTCAAAATGGAAGGGGAGCTGTCTATGAAGAGGGCTGTAATTCCTGCGTGGTTCACCTGATATGGATGTAAATGCGCTGGAATTAAAGCCGACGGTCTGCACTTTAGCCTCATATTCATGATTTGATTTTTAGATTCAACGCAGCTGGGTTACAGAGCCAAAAGCAATAAAACAGCGTGTCACAATTCGTTTCTGCTTGCAAGGAAAATAAATCAGTGGTGTTTCGTACTTTGCGACAAATTGACATAGCTTTTGGGTGTTGAATAGCGCTGAGACCACTAATCATCGTGCTTCTGTGTAACATGACACTGGTGTAATTGTTGATAGTTAATTGGTAGCCCTGGCCCAGTCATCAGTAATAAGGGGATACGGGGTGATAAATACAATGAGCTCTCCTCCAGAGCCCATGATGGACGCTGCCACGTCTGTTTACGCTGCAGTTCGTGAGGTGGGCTTTGCACAGACAAGAGTAGGAGGCAGACGTCCCGCATGCAGCCTGACAGGCGGACTTCGCGAACGCCCGGTCGACCGTCAGGGGTCACTTTGTGTTTCGCTCTGCCGGGCTGCTGGTAACGGACCGCTCTGGCAGGGTCCAGGCTCGAACCCGAACCGTAGGGGCCCATTCATGCCATTGAAACTGTGCCTTAACCGGATGAGCCACCCAGCAGCCCTGCATTATCGGTGTTCATTGATGAATTAACCGTGTCAGATGAAGATTTACCTGTGCCTGTATTTCCAGATGTTCCTGTGCCAGATGTTCGGAATCTGGCACTCTCTTGCTAATGAATAATTTACACCGTTGCTGAATGGATGATTCAGGTTATCTGTTTATTGGATGATGTAAATTGGTGAAACAGCGTTGTCATGCTGTACGTGACTCTACTGTGCCTCCATTTTAGGAGCATTTGCTCCTGAAAAATTGATGTGTGATACCTGTAAAAATAATTTAGGAGGACGTCTACTAATGGGGGGTGCATTAGTGCGTCCCTAAATGTTTAAACTTAGGATGCACATGTGCTCCTTGGAAAACAAGACTAGGTCAAAACCTAGTATATGGCTGGACCTAATACACTTCATCCGGCCGACCAATGGTGTAACTTCATAACTCGGCCGACCAATGGTGTAACTTCATCACTCAGTGACTAAGTCACAGACATTCACGTTTGTAGGGCTGGCCCCGCTGTTGCGGTCCAGCCAAAAAATTCTACTAACATAGAGCCCTGGGGTTGCAAGGTTTTAATATCCGCTTTGCACACAAAGCTGTATTAATATCAGTATGATTTGTGTGTCTTTAACCCTTCAGGTCATCCTGGAAGTGCTGACGGGCCGCAGGGCCTTGGAAACGGACAGCCAATCCAGAACGGTTTACCTGGTAAGAGCTGATCACATGACTGAAACACAGGAAGAGTTATCTGTGCTGTGAATAACTGATCACATGACTGAAACACAGGAAGCGTTATCTGAGCTGTGAAGAACTGATCACATGACTGAAACACAGGAAGAGTTGTATGTTCTGTGAAGAACTGATCACATGACTGAAACACAGGAACAGTTGTATGTGCTGTGAAGAACTGATCACATGACTGAAACACAGGAAGTTATTTGTGCTGTGTCAGATGGGTAGGGAGTCACTGACAGAGGTTATCACTGCCAATAGCTGGCCTACATTTGCATGTGCACTTAATTCAATGTAAAGTAGGCAGTATTATATAATGGGTAAGGAACTGGTCATGTAACCTTCAAAGTACAATTCCCGGGTAGGACACTGCTGTTGTACCCCTGAGCAAGGTGCATAACCTGCAGTGCTTCAGTGTATATCCAGCTGTATAAATGGATGCAATGTAAAAAAAAAAAAAATAGTTGTGTACGTCATCCTGGATAAGAGCATCTGCGAAATGCCTGTAATGTAATATATAGTGAAACAGATGGTCGCATTGAACAAAAATCCCACGCGAAAAAGCTGCATTTCACCATTTACTAACAGATAGATCACGTTTCAATCCACCCTGGATCCATGTCCGGTCAATACGGTGCACTTCCTCTTCCGCATATAAATGCCACATCACATGATACTTGTGGCGCATAACATTAACATACATGTACACATTGACACAATTGGAAATGGCAGTGAAGAATACAGCTCACAGAACATGTTCAGCCCAGAAAAGCTCTGACGTAGATGCCACGTCTCTTTCCCACAGAAAGATCTCGTTAGCGAGGGAGAGGAGGAGAAGGAGGAAGAGGAAGGCGGAAGTACGGCGTCTTCCCTGGGGTGTCTCCCGTCATCCGCGGCCAAGCACATATCGAAGAAGCACCTGGACCCCCAGCTGGCCCCCGCAGCGTCCCAGTGGTCCCTCAATCTCTCCTCGCTCGCCTGCCGCTGTCTGGATCGCAGGAAAAAGAAACGACCGCCTATGATAGATGTGAGTGGGAGATGCCCAGAGGGCCTGAAGTGTTTACACTAGAGGCAGTGTCGTATAATGGGTCAGGAGCTGGTCTTGTAACCTAAAGGTTGCAGGCTTGATTCCCAGGTTGGACACTGTCGTTTATACCCTTGAGCAAGGTGCTTAACCTGCATTGCTTCAGCATATATCCAGCTGTATAAATGGATGCAATGTAAATGCTATGAGAAGGTTTTGTGAGTCGCTCTGGATACTACTACTAAATGGCTGTAATGTAATGTAAATGTAATTTCTACAGTCCTCAACTGCCTTTTTTATGGAAAGTGCTACATACATAGACATAAATTTATGTTTCTGTTTGTCTGTAAGGCTATGGGTATTGTTCAGGAAGAGTGAGTCTGTTCATTTCTGTCTCACAGGTGTATAAAATTATAGAAGACCTCCACTCTCGCCTCCAGTTCTCCAGTCTGGAGTTTTCCACACATGAGGCCTCGTCTACGCTCCTTGATCAGTCCCCGCCCACTGCCCCTTCCCCAGCCCCTCCCCCTGCCCCTCTCCTCCAATCGCTGGATTCCATCACGCATGGCCTGGCTAAGCTCGTTCCTCAGGAGGACACATACTACTGCCCCGTGAGTTCCCTCTCCAGCCTGCCCCCTCCACAGACTCTGAGCTCGCAGGGGCCTGGGACCCACGTGGGGTCCTGGGGGCCGGACCCCCCCTCCTCTCAGACTCCCTGCGAGTCCGACGACAGTCTGGGAGACTTGCGGTATTATTCTTCGGACCCGTCCGTTCTCAGCCCCCCCAGTGGGGACTACCGTGGAGCACTGCAGTCCTGCTCTCTGTCTGGGCGCTCCTCGGCGGAGAGTGGCACTTCACGCGGTGGTGCAAAGACTGACACGTCACAAAGCAGCTCTCAGTCAGGTAAGGAAAAAAAAACTCCTCTCTTTAACCCTTTAAAGCGGTGCCTTCACAAATATGCGATTAGAATGTTCTTCACTGAGCATTCTAATGCTGATGTAACAATCACCACTGGGGACTGAAAGCAGTGGAGTTCTAGAACACTGACTTAGAATGTTGGAAAAAAAAACATTCCAAAAAACTTGTTCTTCAGAGGGTTAAATGAATCATGGTGATTCAACAGCCGGAGAATGCATATATATGAACTACTTTTAGGGCCAGTTTATTTTCAGTCACTTTGTTTCAGACATGGCCAGTGACAAGATTGTGATGAATGCTGTCAAGCAGCGTTTTGTCCAGAAGATGGCGATGTACAAGGAGGGCAAGATCCCCATCTCGGCCCTCCTCTCTTCTGACGACTTGTCTTGTAAGCCTTTTTTTCCCCTGGTAGAAATTATCGCTGCTGAAAAGGGCAAGGGCATGAAGTTATCGCTTTTGTTTGCATAATTTTGCACCTAATATTTTATTAATATTTTGTCAACCGCATTACCAGGAAACTATTGATAGAATATTTAGGGGATTCTCCAGTGTAAAATTTATAAAAGAAAAACATGCTTTTTAAAAAAAATGAATACTGCCCTGTTTTTTCATTGAAGGCCTCTATTCAGTTCTACAATTGACAGATTTCAGTTTGTCCAACATGCCCATCACACACACACACACACACACACAGATATACAGTATGCCCAGCTAACCACATTAAGACCACAAGAATGTGATTAGAATGTTCTTAACTGAACATTCTAATGCTGATGTCACAATCACTGCTGGTAACTGAAAGCAGTGGAGTTGCAGAACACTGAACCTGCACTTGAACGGGTTAAGTACACACACTCGTGTGACTTGTCCTCTTTGTCCTCACTCTTTCTGTCGTATAGTGGTCCAAAACAACTCAGTTGTTGCAATTTGCATTGTTGCATTGTGTACAATAATTATGCATTAAAATTGCACATTACGTTATAAAGTAATAGTCAATAGTATTGAGATGTTCAGGAGCTCCTTGCGGTTTTTTCTGATCTAAGTAATGATCATCTCTGTGGATAATTTATTATTCAAAAATTCCTCAAGAATGTGATGCTGCATTCCTTAAATGATTCACGTGTAGGGATCATTCAATAGGAGCTTTCTGGGTCCGGAGGTGATAGTTTGTTTAGAAAATTTGTAAGTTGATAGACAAATAACTGCCTAATTTAAAATGAATCACTGAGAAATTTGGTGAACTTTTTGTGTAGAACTTTAGTGAAGAATTTCATTTAGAAAATAATTATGTATTTGTAGTGATTCAATACATTAAAATTGAAATGTAGTCACAAAGCATGGCATTACAAAATAAATCGTTTTAAATATCCACCCAAAAATGCTGCGTTGGCCTGTTGAAGCAAGTACGCGTCCTCTCTGTTCGGGTGGACATGAACGTCTTGGGACGTCCTGTAGACAAAGCCTACTTCTGAAGGCAGAAATATCACACAGTATTTTGTCCTTTTGAAGTGCGATATTGGCTTGTTTAGCTGGCTTATCGTTCTGTTGTTGTTTACAGCGTGTTTTATTTTCCTTTTATAGGTGGCGACGCAAGCAATAAAAGTCAAGAACCAGAGGAGAGCGAGTTTGAGTGCAGTCCAGGGGAGGCCTTTGGCACCAACAACAGCAAAAAAACATGAAATTCTTTTTTCAGTGGAGGCCCCTTTTAAAATGGGTTTTTCCTGAGGAGGGGTTAGACAATTTGTTATGGGGGGTGAGGGGAGGTCTTCAGTGGATTTAGATAAACGTGTGAAAAGAAGTCATTAAATGAGGTCAAAGTAGTACAAAATAATGACATTTCATTACTTTAATTTGCACTCAAACCTTTAAACGATAGAATCAAAGTTCTCAAAACCAGATACTTGTTTACAAACCTTCATAAAGTTGTGGAAGTTATCATTTCACATGGTGCAGTGCGATTTTCGTCAGTGATTTAGTTACCAAAAAGTTGGGTACGCCTGCTTCGAAAACCATTTTCACATGACCCACACTGCACCTGCTGGTGTGTTCATATGAGTCCATCACTATGGGCCAACTTTCTAATTTAGGAGGAGAATGGCATGATGGACTCAGGATGTGAGGTTTCCAGAAACGGAGGTACTCTTTTGACTGACCACAGATTGAAATTGTTATGTAATTTATTTGCATTTCTGATGTTCTTTTTTTGCTCTGGTTGACTTGTATTCATTTTCTTTTTTTTATGCAGTATTTTATGCTTGGAAGATTTTGACTTTTATTTAAGATGTATGCCTTAACCCTGAAATAGTGTCAGACTTATATCAGTTGTCCTGTTAATCAGAAACAACTGTGATACTCTCATGTCGTGAGAGCTTTCACTAGTGTCATTTCATTATGGTGTTATGCTGTTTCATATTAAAATAATAATAATAATAATAATGTTTATTTTATTTTAAGAAAAATCAAAGCCCTGTTAACTGTTTCTGCAACTTGTGATTTTGAATAGCTTTGTAATTTTACTGGTGTCATATCAATAATTGTTGGTACTAATTGGAAAATAAAACACTGTGAAGATTGGCTCTACTGCTTAAAAGTTTGATTCTCTGACCCTGATGTTTAACGAATGTCAAAAAAGCCCTTCAAAGCTGCTAGCAACTTGTTTTATACAGCAGTTGTTTGCAGAAACTTAGACTACTGTCATACAGAGAGGCAGTATTGTACAGTTTCTCTAGATATCTCCTTTAGTGTCTTCATTCTGCTGATTCTGCTCTGTTCCTTTATGCTCTTGGGGTCAACAGTATCCCTAGACTGAAGACTTTATTACTTGGACAGGTAAGTGAAGAGATGTTGCCAAGCAACACCCCTGAGTGGCATGCAAGGTCAGTTGTGTGAAACAGGTGATGATGGAGGATATCAAAGTGCAACATGGGAAATCCAATAAAATTGATATATACGCTACATCTGCAAAAGTTCCAGGCACTTTGTGTTCCGCCAAACCCAGATCTGTCCATCAGACTGCCAGACAGTGAAGTGTGATTCATCACTCCAGAGAACGCGTTTCCACTGCTCCAGAGACCAATGGCAGGGTGTCTTACACCACTCCAGCCAACGCTTGGCATTGCACATTGCACCTGATTTGCAGATTATTTGGATTTGTCCTTATTTTCTGATCACAAAGATTGAGGGGATATCATAATGGCCATTTGAATATATATATATATATATATTTTTTTTTATAAACAATTAATGGGAGCTTATTTTTTTCCTACATTGGTATAATTCACATAAATACTAAATGTATTCACCCACAGCAAATTTTAGATCAAGTATTGTAATGCACGAAATCTGAAATAAATGCTAAAATTACATTTATTAATGCTTATCTTAAAATCGCTATCTCTTCTTCTCAGGTTTAACATTACCACCTCCTTGTTGTTAATTTACTTGTAGATCCTCTGCTTCTGCCAGTGGTGGAAAGTCCAGTGGTCAGAAAGTAGAAGTCCTGCCATGTGTTTCCTCCACCCCTGAATTCAGCCAGCTGGTTTTACTCATTAGTTCCACCTCCTGACTGATCAACTGTGCTAATAAGTAAATCAAGGTGATTGGAACAAAATACCAGGGAGGACTTTTACTTTCTGAACCTGGATTTTCTCCCTCTGAAACATCTGTCTCCCTTCTCCTATTGCCCAACAAACGTATATATAGCAAGTACGTAGCAGGATTCTCTCACGGAAAGACAGTGCAGTCGCAGTGTGTTCACTGGAGTGTACTACAGTTTGGAGAAATGGACATGTGGCAATGGAGGGGATGAATGTCCAGATGACGATAGAGGGCATAGTTCATCCCGGGGTATAGAGTCTGATGATTCGGACCGGGGTGTAGAGTCTGATGATTGGGGCCCACGCTGGAGACAAGAATAACAGTGTGACGGCAATGAGCTGAAGAGGTCTGGCTCGCGAGCACACAAGCAGGATAGTTTAAGTGCTTAGATGGGGAAACTGGGCCTGGGCGAGAATGTGGTGAAACAAAGACATTTAATATCGGGGAAGGTTTTTGCAGAACTGGTTTTATGAAGCACTTGCCAACAAAAATAACGCTGATGTTCTCTCCATTACATTACATTACATTACATTTATTTGGCAGACGCTTTTATCCAAAGCAACGTACAAAAAGTGCAGCCAGCCACGGTTATTGAAATTTGGCTATTTAAGCTCTGTTTTAATGCGGCTGGGAGACAGCCAAGGCACCAAGGTGGCGCAGTGAAAAGCAAGAAGGTCCCGGGTTCGAATTCTATGTGGAGTTTGCATGTTCCCCCCTGTAACCGTGTCCAGGTACTCCGGTTTCCTCCCACAGTCCAAAGACATGCAGGTTAAGCTAAGTGGAGAGTATAAACTGGCCCTAGGTATGCGTGTGTGAGTGAATGGGGAGTGTGTCCCTGTGATTGATTGGTGACCTGTCCAGGGTGTATTCCTGCCTCTCGTCCAATGCATGCTGAGATAGCATGTCAAAAAACACTGGCTCCAAAATTTGAGCTTTATTCTGAAAGGGACTCTTTCAGAATAATGAGCCAAAATAGATGTCATTAGTCTCTGGAGAGAATTAAAAAAATTTTTTTTTTTTTTTTTTTAGGGATTCCTCTCTCCATATTTCCGTTTTGCCCAATTTTTTGAATGCCTGTTTCAGTTGTTCAAAACGCCTGTTTCAAAATAAGCTCACCCGGGCACTGGCTCTTTCCTGTCGGCGTTCTACCAGCTGAGCCGTGCGGTCGCTGCGCCAGAGAACCGCATCGCTAACGCACTCCCCCTCGGGGGTGCTGCTGTAGCTAACTGCTCGCTGCAAACACAGTCCGACGGTGCCATGGCCAGGATTATATTCTGAACTGTGGGGTGTGCCACTGCACTGAGCACTAGTGCTTTATCTGTAAGAGGGGGGTTTTATAACAGTTTCATCCTGATCCTAATAATACACATTGCTGGCTAATAGAAAATAAAAATAAAACTAAGGCCTTTAGCATCTGCTGAGTCACACTGATGGGTATGAGTTGAGTTTAAAAATTGCTTTGGTCAATTCTCTATGGATGGTAGCTGGTAGGCAGCCATTTTGTTGCAGCTACAAGGACAACGTCTAGTCTGCCAATTTTTAAATGTAGAACCATAAAAAGATTTTGTGTTATAGCTTTCAATTTTGAACTTGAAGAAAGTTATTGCCATTGTGCTCAATTTGTTCAATTTAAAGTTTTAAACCTTGTTTATAGCAAAGCAAGCCAGGAACCTCCAGGTTATTGTTTGTTATAATAAAGGTTGGGTTTTATTTCTACAAGTAAGAAAAGAAAAAAAGCACTTGTACATACCACAAAACTTGTTTTGTACTTTTTTCCTCACATTTTATTTGCTATTTATTTATCTACGTAGTTCAAATTACAGTTATAAAGGAGATGGGTTCCCCCCTTGAGCATGGTTCCTTCCGAGGTTTCTTCCTATCTGTTATAGGGAGTTTTTCCTTGTCACTGTTGCCTTAGGCTTGCTCCTAAGGGGGTTTAGGTCAGGGTTTTGTTTGTGAAATGTGCCATATAGATAAATTTTTATTTGATTTTAAAGAATTTTGCAGGAATTTGACTAGGACACTGGGGTTTAACTACCCCTTCAAAGGTGCTACAGGAAGGTTTTCAGCACAGCAAGACAGGGCTTTGGTTTAACATCTCATTCACAAAATAGCACCATCTTGACCACAGTACTGATCACTGCTCAGGGATTAATACCTTTCTGTTTGGTCCAGGGGGAAGAGTGCCCCCTACTGCCCAATTACACACCTTCCAGCAACATAGTTTTCCTGTCAAGTCTCATGCCCATTTCATAAGGAAGCCCAACCCAGCTCACCTTAAGCAGCTTGACAAGAAACCAATACAGGGTGGTGCAATTGCAGACAAAAATGTCTGGCTTGGGGTAGAATTTAGAAGTGGGGTGACTGAATGTAAATAACTAAAATATCTGAGTGGCCAGACAATGAGCAGAAATAAAAAAACTAACCAGTTATATGCATCAGTGCACCCATAAGGATTACAGGAAGTGAATGCTTATATTCCAACACAATATGCAATAGGCCTACAGGTATAGGCTCTTTTTTGATGTGAAATTAAGTTTGGTTTGTGAATGAACTTGAAATACCATTTATGACTTATGATAATGTAATGTCATAATAATGACACTCCCTGTGACATAGCCTACTGCAGTACGGTACACTCAGGAAAAAAGGAATGAAAAAGTATTTTAAAAGGTACAAAGGCTTGTCATTGGGGTGATACCCCATCCTATAGGTAGCCTACATAAAATTGTACCCCCAGCCAACAATACACAATTCATCTGTACCTTTTTTTGCTTGCAAAAGTACTTATTAGTACCCTAATAAAACGCACTTTCAGGGTACATTTGGAAAATTGGTTCCTTAAAGAACAAAAATTTACCTTTATTTCTGAGTACAGGTTGAGAAAATATGTAGATGAAAACGCAGGATTTCCTCTGTAGCTCATGCGTCATATTCTATCATAGCAAGAATTAGTCAAAAATAGGCCATCAATAAAGCAATTTCTCCCTAAATCTACACATAAATAAAAATTAATCGAATGAAAATATGTATTTTTGCCTGCATCAATATAAAATACCTTCTGCTATTTTTCACGATTTTCTTAACTGATTTTCACCATATGTCGTTTACTAATTCACTTTATACCTTAAGACATAACGCTATGTCTAGTCCATTTGAAGTGCCTTAGAATTTCAGTTTTACCTAGTTCTTTCTTTGCTGTTTAAAACCGGATCAATTTGACAAGATAGTCTGCTTTAACGTGCAATAAATCAATGGCTTCTAAAAGTAGGCAGCAGTCTTGGAGCATGTGTCAACAACCGGCCCCCGGCGTGTATTGTTGTTTTTGTATTAACCTAACATGCTGTGTTTATGCTTGAATCGAACCGCCATTTCATTCTGTCTAAATCAGGTGGAAACGGGGAGGGGTTGCCCGAAAATGGCGGCTTCTACAAAGGGCTGAAGCTATTTCACCCTTTCTGTCTTTCCTTTGAGTTCTACATACAATAATTCACATCATGGTGTCTTGGTTGAACCCCTAAAGGAACATAAAATGCAAAACGCTGCATTATAGTTACGTAAAAGAACAGCGAAATTACAGTTGAGCATACTTATTTTGCTAACCCACAAACGATATTAGCAAGCTAGCATTAGCCATATTATGATTGCGCTTAAAGTATAGCAGTCGCCATCTTCTATTAAGTATTTAAAATAACGGGGCATTGTTCGTCTTTAGAAAGTAGCACTCACTGTTTAAATGTTGATGCATATAAAGTTAGTTTTCCTGAGGACTCCGTGTATCTTAGTTAATCGAACGCTAGAGGCCACGGTCTGTCTCGCTAGCTATTAATATTTGGGTAGTGTTTTAGTCAGCTGCCCGCCATTTATGTTGAGGGCCAAGGCAACGGAGGTGGCAGCAGCATCTTGTTTTTTGGTTGTCAAGAAGATGGCGGCTTCCTGAAAGGCATGAGAGGAGGTAGCTACTTCTTAACAAACCGAAATCGCCGGGGTTAACTTCTCAAAGTCCCATTATCAAGACGTTTTGCACAAGATAACTCGAAAGGTGTAAGTATTTAACATCATAAAAATTGTGCGCTCGGCAATTTCGCATCTTTTTGTTATAGCTAATGTTAGCTAGCTACATCCGCCATTTTTCTTGAGGGAAGATGGCTAGCAAGCTAGCTAGCAGTTTTTAGTCAACAAGATGGCTGCTTCCACTGAATGAGCATGAATAGAAACTATTTTGAACATTAATAGTGTTTAAACGCATATTTGTGGTTTCCGTGCATTGCTAGTACGACAATTTATTGCAGGTACGACAATCTCTTCTGGTTTGCACGTTAACGCCGATTCAGTAAGACAGCCAGCTAGCTATCAATCTAGCTATCCAGTTAGCTGGCTCGCTAGCTACTATTCATATGCCTACTGCTAGTAGTTGGTGAAATGGAAATTCAAGCATTGGATTTACTGTATTTCTCATTAAATATTGTGACATTGTGCACGAGTGTGAAATCTGAATTAATTGTGGAGAGCTCTCATTGCTAAAACACCAATTGACAGGGGGGATTGTGTTTGGGTTGTTAGACAAGATGGCGACTCCCAGAGAGGCATGAAAATCGCCTTCTGCGGCAACTCGCTAACTTGCTAGCTAGCTACAAGAAATTTACCGATTATCTTTTTGTTTCCAATGCATGTTAAATTTCTGTAATAATTCCCCATTCGATAATATGTACCATATTGGATAGTATGTGTATTGCTATTTGTACATGGCTAGCTACATAAACGCAACAATCAAGGGTTCAACCCCCTTTTGATTTTTACATCATTTAACTCCGCCATTTTTTAGACTGGCGGAGGTTTGTTTGGATGTTACAAGATGGCGGCTCCCATGGAGTGGCACTGCTTTACTTCTACGGGGATTTAATGACTGGATAAAATTATTTGATGTTATGTGTGGATAATAATAAACAATATTGTTCTGTCTGAAGAAGGGAAGCAACAAATGCAACCGATTTTTTCTCCTGGTGGCCCCAGGGCGTGCTTCTTTAACAGCCGGCTTTTTTCCTCTTCTCTTGCAAAGCGTCTTCTGCTGTGCTAAAATGGCGGCTCCCATGGATTTCGGATTTTTTTGAATAGATATAGAAATATACATCTTATAAGCCACGGAATACTACTTTCACTTGGTGTATACAGATGCTACAGAACTCATATTTTATTTTATGTTTTACCATGATTTGTTTTTTTGTATCTGGAAGAGTTATTACACCCGTCTTTTTTCTTTATTGAGCTTGCTAGCAAGTGGCTACTAGCTAGGCGGAATTCTACAATAGCTAGCTAGCTAGTTAGCTTATATTTACGTGGTTGCTTCAGACCAGGCATTTAGTTAAGCAGTTTTCTTTCTTCCTCAAGAGGAAATGTCTTCTCCTGGTTCCACGGGATCTGGGACCACCGGTTCGGTCCTGCAACCACGATGGAAGCGAGTGTTGGGTTGGTCCGGTCCCGTCCCTCGACCTCGTCACGGACACAGAGCGGTTGCTATCAAAGAGTTGATGGTTGTATTCGGGGGTGGCAATGAAGGAATTGTGGATGAATTACACGTCTATAATACAGGTGAGTTACCGTTATTTCAACTTACCGGTTAAAATAAAGTCCTCAAATTTCAATTCGTTGTTTTATTTGTGAACAGTAAGTTAGTGATCCAGATGTGACTCTTTTTCCGTTTAGATGGCTAACCCTGTATATGCTGTATGAATACGGTTTTTTTGTTGCATGTTTTGGAACACTTATCTGCATGCAATTAATTTGTGTTTGCATGTTTAATACAACTGGCTTCTAACCTTCTGTTCAAACAACACTGACTCTAGCGCACTGCTGCCGTTGCTAAGCCAGTGACTAGCGTTAACGTTACCTAGCCTGCTAGCCAGCCAGCCGTCCTGCGACCTCGCATGTTCGAAACAATGAAATGTCCACTATTCGTCGTCAGTTAGTGACATTTTACACCTGAAGGATATGTATTTAACATCATTAGCTACAGGTGTGGAGATGGACGCTCTATTGTGCAATTAGAATATATTCGTTTGTTGTGCGCTACAGCGGAACTGCTGGGAGTGGAGGGAAAATACTACAAAGAAAAATGGCGGGTTAAAATGAAATGGGCGGGATCACCGTATGACTAAACTCGCAATCTGTCCTAAGTTATTCGACTTATTGATGCTAGCCCTGAGCAAATGTACATAAAACTGCTGCTTTAATTGATAAAACGCGCAAGTTTTAACGATTGGGTCCTTCCACACGAAATAAACACGACAGCAGATCCCCGCAGTTCTTTAAATAAATTACCGCCCACCCCCGCCCCCATCCGGCCAAAAAATAATACTTACGGCAGTGGAGGAAAGATCAGGCCAGTACGTTACAGTACAAATACTTTTTAAAAGTAACTTGAGCAGTTGTGATGGGAATGTTAATGCAAATTTAGAATTAATGCTGTATCAATAGCCTACATGCACCTAAAACGGTTGATTTAATGACAGTAAAAGTGTTCTGGTTGACTGACAGCAGTTCAGCTTGTCAAGTTTTTTCACTGGAATTAATTACCCCCACCCCCGAACATTAATAGGATGTAATCAATGGTAAATAAAGAAGATAAAAATTCCTGTGCATTGATGTAAACCTAATTTTACAGAGGCTGAGTAAGCGTTTTACTTTCATGTTTTAAAGTGGAAATATGAAAAAGTAATGCATTTTAAATGAGTTGTTGTCGTTTTACAGATGCAATCGTATGTACATGTTTTTGCAGATAAAGTATTCAAGCCAAAAACACTAATAAAAATGCATTGATCAGAATGCATTTCTTTGTCATGCCTACCATGCCATGTTGTGCAGCCTGGTAAATTGAGTCAGTGGGGAACAGAAAATGGTGTGGCGCCGTCTGTTTTATGTAAGAGTAATTAAAATGGTCTTTGTTATTGTTAATGTAGCCTATGTTCGTCTTGGATGACTGGGTGCCCACATACCCCGAGACCCCTGGTGGTTCTATGCAACTTGCAAAAATAAACTAATGTAAATATAATGGATAAAATGAAATGTAAATACTGCAGTATTTTGTATCTTAACTGACTCCCCACCCCCAATAAAAAAAAGTAAATAATGGAATTTGTGATGAAAGATGAATTTGTGGAAGAAGAAGTAGGCTGCGTTGGAAATTTTTTTTCTTAATTTTATATTTATTTTTAAAAAATTTTATTTTTAAGTCGACCCAAAAGGGAACTATGCATCGTCAAGGTGAAAAGAACCACAAAAAAGTTAAGATTGAACAGAACTGTAAATTGAACTTAGATTGAACTTAATGTAGCTAGCTAGCCAGCCACTTTGTACTTTGTATCTGTAGTCAGCTCTGCTAGATAGTGAATTTCTTTAAAATTGTTTTACTCGTATGAAATAATTAACACCAAATGATGGTCATCAATGATGGTCTCATGTCTAGCCCTAACCGCAGTGTTCGGTTGCCAGAGGCCCAAAGGGGCAGCTTTTTTTTCCTTCCATTTTAAATGCAGCCGAGCCTCAAACTGAACTTTAAACGTACACTTGGACAAACAGCTGCATAAATTGGCTTGCTAATATCAGTCTTTTAGCCACTAGCTATGTAGCATTTGTAAAAAATTTGTACAAATTTTGTAAAACCAGTTTGAAGTTCCACTTTCCACTGCATGAAGCATTTTTTCAAAACAAAGTACAAGTAACCATGAAGTACAAGTAACATACAAGTAACAAGTACAAGTAACATTTTCTTAAATTGTTCTTACTGTTGTTCTTATACGTCCCCTCGATAAACCAACATGGGATCCATAATGCATGCACAGACTTTTGTGTGTAATGAATGTAATGTAATGTGTAACTCAGGTGTATTGTTGGATGAATGCCGATTGTTTGTAAATTGTACGCGCATGTTTGTTCATGTCAATTTGCATAAGGAAACACTCTAGCAATCCTGAAAAGTATGTCACCTGCAGGGTTATGTGCAAACATCAGCCATTCATCGCTCTCCGCAAACTCATCTGCCCCTCTTATGCACAGTTCCTGAAGGTGCACTCTCTCCAAGGCACGATTTGCGAAGTAATCCAAATGCAAAGAATACACCATGGCTAAGTGTTGGGTTTGGCTGTGCTTTTGTGGGTCTTTATATGTCATTGTCACTCATAAGACATTTTTTAATCAATAAACAAAGTAATTACACTCATTCCCAACATGGTTATTATCGTAAAATAAAGCTACACTCATTCCCAACAAGGTTAATATCGTAAAATAAGGCTACACTCATTCCCAACAAGGTTATTATCCTAAAATGTAACTTAAGACGAAAAGTATGAGACTGGAAAAAAACACTGTAAACTGAAATAAAAATAGAAATGATAGTTTTTTGAAAAAACGAAACCAAGACTACCAAATCTGTTCTATTCAGAGAGGTTAATTAATGTAATTGAAATTAATAGCGTGTTTAATATTGTGTTAATATAATAATTGTTTTGTTAAACATTTGTTGTTAGAGGTCTGTAACTACGCAAAATGACTTTGCATGAATAATAAAGCATTCTAAATGGATATATAATCTGCATATGCCTTTACACATGTTTCTTGACATACACAGATTTTAGATTTTCCCAAAGAACAGGTTCTAATTAGAAAAATTCCAAATGCCGAAATGTTCGTGGAAACGTTCGTAAGCACAGTTAACGATCAAATTTGATCGTACGTATGTTCGCAAATGAGGCTCGTTCTCTGGCCAGCTCTCTAGCTAGTAAACGGCTGAAAGTCGTCCAGGCTTGGCATGCAGAAGACTCCACATTTCCAGTCCTGTATCTTGTGTGTGGTGAACGTATCATGTTTCACATTATTGATGGTGTGGTGGCATTTGGTTTTCCCAATAAGAATTACACGACGTAAACTGCAATGTATTGTCATTGTTGATTTTATTCGGTAATGCTGTTCACTGTTTCTACCTGAACAGGTGTGAAATAGTTAACACAAACACAACAAATTGGGTCATAGACATAAACTGTAATGTGCAACCTGCGAATGTTACAATACTAAATATTCAAGCCAAAAAAATGAATAAATAAAATCCAAGTTTCTAGACTTGGAATTAAAGGGAAAAAATATACATCCATGTTGGGCTGTGAAAGAAACCACATAGACGATTATTGCAAGTTGCCATGCTTTTTTAATTTTTATTTAAATGAAATGTTGCGTGTTGTATTCAAAACAGACTATTCACCTTAAGTTTGCATTGCAAATTCTTTGTCATGTTCCATACTGTTGCGCAAATTCTTACTGGTATACTGGGGAAAAAAACCCCCCCCAAAAAAACAGTATACCGCCCAGCCCTAATCTTTTTAAAAAATTTTTTTTTTATATAAAAGATGACAGGTTACTAAGTAATAAATTGTGGAAACCACCTACACTGTTGACTTGGAGAAGTTTAGCTATATTGTACACGTCCCGTGACAGGTTAACTTAGCTTGGAGGCTAGCCAACAGTTCAGGGAGAGACGGGACGGGGAGAATTTCCCTATGCTGAGAAACCGCAGCGCAGAGATCAAAGCCTTGGGGTTTTGCAGAGGTTTTAACCGCATTCACAAAGTTATTTTTTTAAATTTAATTTAATTTGTTAATTAATCAATTAATTCAGTCAGTCAGTCAATAAATATCATTGGCCTCCTTCTCCAGGCAGAATAGATCGCTGTGGAAACAACATTCGCTGTCTTTCTCTTATTACTAGCCTATATATTGCAAAAAAATTGGGAGAAAGGAATTGGATGTAGCTATTGTAAGTATTCAACATCTGAAACGTATACCCATGCTCAATCTGAATTTCGCCTCTGGCTGTTATTTAAAGTATGTTTTCCACCTGAAAGGCTGGCAGTCGTTTATCTTGATGGTATACATCGCAAGACACCAGTGTTTACATAGGAGCCGTGGGAAAAATCGCTACACCCGACTTTGTTGCGAAAATAGTGTTGCGAAATAGTCAGAACTAGGGTCACCAGTTTTACTGTAGCATGCGCCCCAAAGGGATTTAAATTTGCATTTACAATAAATATCCCTGTGTGTAGGCCCTGGATCAACAGTCACCTGACTAATCATAAAATTAATGGCCAATTGTGACTGTCGTAAAGTAAAATAAAAAAGTTTTAAAAAAATAGTTTGTTTTCCATACACGTGGTGAGGAGGGTTAGTGGATAGAATTTAAAACAAAAAGTCTGAACGACTTAAGTGCATCAGTATCCTCCTTGAATTCTGCACTCAGTCTGATAGTGTAATTGGCTCATTTTAAAATGTAGCTGTCAATGTTCTCAAAGTAACAGTAGATCAACATAAAAAAAAAGAAAAATCAACTGTGGTCTTGTAGTACAGAGACAAACAGGTGGAAATTCTCAATCAGCAAGGCAAAAGAGACACAGAGAGCATTGATTTCTCAAGTATGCGATGGGTGGTGGGACAAGTCCCCTCTGCAGTAGGACTGAGGCAGAAGCACATATATGGGCTCATTGGCTTTGTTACAAAGGCTTTTAAACCTTGTTCAAACAGAGTTGTTCTACACAGCCCTTGTAAGGCTTGCAATAATGGGAAAAAGGTTCAGACCCGACAAATAAGTCACTCGGTGAGCCCCACCAAACGGCATTGAGTCATCCTGCCGTGTTATTGGTGCACCTTTCCCGGTGCTTCAGTTTCTTAATTCCAGGCTTTTGGACCACAGACTTGGACGTCTCGCAGAAAATACTGCCGTGCTGGCAGGGTTTGTGGAGTCGTTCTGTGACAGGGATTTAGAGACACCGATCGCGATATGGTGGAGCGTTGAAACCGCTGAAAATAGACCTGTGGTAAAACCAAATGGGCTGACCCTAAGCAGTGATCCAGGGAACCTAATGGCTGGACTACACTATCCGCCGACCAATGGCGTGATAACCTCAATGGGTGCTCACCTCAGTCACTCAGTCAGTCACAGACATTCGCATTTGTAGGGCTGGCCCTGCTGGTGCAGTCCAGCCAAAAAAAAAAGAATACCAAACAACTGGCTCAGCGGATGCAGTCACAACAGACGGCCACTGCATGAAACCACCAAGGGAAGTTGCATGGAAGCTGCAAGGTGGAAGGTGTCTTTCAGCTTCTTCTGTTGTGGTTGTTGGGGGGGGGGGGGGGGTTTACCCCAATGCATGCTTGCACAATTCACTCGACAGAACTTCCCCTCAGCTGAAATCCAGGATTTGACCAAAGCACGATTTTGCGGCCAGTTCGGGGGGGGGGGGTAGATGTTTGTTTCTTTGCCTGTAGTTCCTTGAATTTTCTGACTAGCTAACTAGAAAAATGACTTGCTGCCCAGCCGGGGGGTTTTCTGCAGATCTGTTAAGCCTTTGTGGCTCGTAGGGACCAAATTCTGGTACCGTCTTGGGTATTTAAAAAAAGAAACAAGAAACAAGAAAACAAACTGATAATGAATGCCCTGATCTGATTTAATACTTGAAAGTTCAATGGCGACATCTGTTAAGAAGTATTTTGAATAACATTAGAGAACGAGAAGGAAGCACATCTGAAAACATGTCTAGGAATCTGTTCAGTCGATGCAGAAGTTGCATGATAGTAGGCAGAGTGGTTCCAGAATGTTCCGCGGTAACAGCTGATTGCCCATCGGCTGCGTGGGATCGTTCCAAGGACTGTGCATTTGACAGCGGACCAGAGCTGGTGTGCAAATGTCACACTGTAAATTAAAAGGAAGAGGAGATGAAAAAAAACCGCAAAATCCCCTAAGTTTGGGGCATTACTGTGTTGATGTGTGAAGTTGTTTGTGAATTCTCTCTGTTAAAAAGGAGTCAGAAAGTGCAGAAATGTTTTTAAGTGCTGAGAGTCTGTGGTCATTGTGGTTATTTCTGTAGGAAACCCTGAAAATAGCCGAACTCTCTGGGATGTGTAGGTATGGGGCATGCCGGCCTCCCAAGCCATAACTCGGCGGGACGGCCCAACTGGCCTGCTTTCGCTACGGTTAGGATTGTCCTACTGTGTCATCGGAATTATTCCAACAGTTACTGTGGTACTGTGGTAACTTGCTTGTTTGTTTGAATATCATTTTGGAATTTTTACAGTAGTTGTAGTAGAGCTCCAACAACGTTAAGTCAATTGTTAGAAATGTTTATAGGACGGAATTGTGTAAGTCCACAAAAACAAATGCTTAGTATATCTAGCTTAAAAACTGTAGGAACAGATAAGTATGGAGTAGAAGTAGTAATATTAATAATAATAAGTAGTAATAATAATAATGTGTTGAGGCCCACAATGGTGTACAGAAACCTGAAGTATATTTTTGTAGTGGGGTTTGCGCAGTATTGATAATGGCTGTATTTATTTTTTGACCCTGTAAATAGCATAGTGTGTTTTAAAACCCCAAAAGAAAAAAAGTTTCATAATACTTAAAGCGAAGCATTTAAAAAAACAAAAACAAACTTCTGGCCTTAAGTTCTTGGTTTCCTCAAACAAGATCAAAATCCCAAATTGAAATTAGGGACCGCGGCCCACATTAAGATTCCTTTAGACATTTTTTTTTTAACACGACTAATTGGAATTGAACCACAAATCATGAGTTTACATCGATTAATCTGTGGTTCTTGTGTAGTGTAACTATGTGCATGTCAATGCACACTCCCCCCCTGTTTTTATTAGTTAGAAATCAATCAGAGCTCCCTCTTGCACCCCTGCTGTGCTCATTGGAATGCATTAAATGACATGCCCTTGGTGACTCCATTTTAAAATTGAACTCCCAGTGATTTCCGGCGATTTGTAATCCCATAGGTGGGAGTCCACCGCTGCAGAACTGATGACCATGACGTTAACTAAAGCGAGGTTATGCAAATAAATCGTGCTGCCAGTTTTTGGCAGTGGCAACAATAGGTGAAATGATAGTTGCTCTTAAGCATTTTTTTTTGTAATATTGAGAAAGATGGACTTGATTAGTTGATTTGGGGTTTATGAAACTTGGAGTGAAATCGTTTTAAAGATGCGTTTAAGGGTTGTGATTTCATTGATTAGGCCAGAAAACCTTTGGGTCTGTTTGAGTATGCACTTTAAAAAGAACTCTGAGCCTTGATTAATAAGAAAGAAATTGTTGAAAGTGAGCATTCATACTTGAAATGTTCCTTTTTGGGTAGAAGTGAATTGATGTAATTGACCCAAGCTTTGTCAAAAATAACTAAAGTTACTAGGTGTGAACTTATTGATAATCAATATAAAAATTCAGCATATTTAGCATATTATTCAGAATATTTCTTAAAACGAGGTTTATGAAGTGCTTCTCACAGACTAAGTTAAAAGAAGCAATTTCATAACCCTGTATTGAAAACATTAGCATTTTTAATCTTAACAGTAGAACTGGTAGTACTACAGAACGAGTTCTTTACGCCACTGAAAGACAGTTGAGCAGGTTGTTTGCGTTTTCGTGCTGGTGCATCCATCAGAAATGGCTGCTGGGTGGCTCATCCTGTTAAAGCGCTGTCATAGTGCATGGTCTGTTATGAAAACAGCACTGTGCCAGTGCTGATTGGCTAGCAGCCCCGAAGGGCTACACCCCATTGGCTGTGACATTGCCCAGACAGTCTCTCCTCACGCACCAGTGAACCTCCCCTGCTGATCGATAGGTCGCCGACAAGTTCTGCTGAACTGCTGGTGATGGGTCTTCCTCTGACTCGTCTTTGTGAGTCCGGCTTGCGGCCTGTGGTGTGATAGACGGTGGCTGATATCGCGTGCGTCGATAGTGACCGCGTGTTTCTGCTCTCCTTTGACAGTTGGGGGGGAGGGGGAGTGAGCCTTGTGGTGTGAGCAGGACAGTACCTGCCAAATGGGGGGGGGGGGAGCATTAAAACTTTTTTTAAAAAGAATGGCAGCGAAAACTACAGTGGGGGGAAAAAAGCAAAGGTGAATGTGAAATGGGATCACATCAAATGGTGCAGTGAGAACCTGCATTTTGAATTCCCTGCCTGCTCTATGGATATAATGGGTAGAGTTGTGAACTTGTTATTTGGAATTTGGTGCCTCGTCTGAGTGATGTGTGGCTTCCTACGTGTGTAACTATACAAAACGGCTTCAATAGCCTAGGAAGTTTTCTTTCAAAACGTCACTTAAAATAAATGCTAAACAACTTGATCAAAGCTGAAATGGCTTAACGGTTTGCTAATCTAATGCAGATATTTGTTGAGACGTGTATTATAGCTAAGTATTTGTGGAGTCATGCATTTCCCAGAGATAACGTCTGTAAAGCTTTACTTATTTATATTGTGGGCACATTATATTCCCAGAATGTGACATTCGCTGTCTGACGTGCAATTATCTGTGAATTGCAGCTCGTTTCCTTGACTGGCTGCCGTTTCCTTCAGTGCTTAACTGATGCACAAGTCTGCCCAAGTGGCTTTCAGAAGTGGACAGGCTTCAAGATGTAGTCTATTTTATTTTATTGGATAAAATTTAGCTTCAAATAAAACAAAATTGAGGTCTTTGATCCCCCCCCCCCCCCCAATTTCGAATACTTGAGGCTCTGCGATCGTGCCTTTCTCAGCCTGGCCGTCTTGTCTTTTCTGAAGAACGTTATGAGCTGTGATGGACATAAACGCCGTTTTCAGATAACGTGTTCTCGGTGAGGTTAATGAAATGCTCCATGCCGGAGTTTGGCGCAACTTTTTCTGACTTCTCTGAAATGACCAGAATCACATGTCCACCAGCCCCCCCCCCCCCACCTGTGTAATGGTCTAATATCGGTTTTCTTTTTCCCCCACCAGCCACCAACCAGTGGTTCATCCCCGCGGTGCGTGGGGACATCCCGCCCGGGTGCGCTGCGTACGGCTTTGTGTGCGATGGCACCCGGCTGCTGGTGTTCGGCGGCATGGTGGAGTATGGAAAATACAGCAACGACCTGTACGAGCTGCAGGTAAGGGCACCTTGCCAAACGCACACACCTTTGCCTTCACAGCACAGCACAGTGCAGACATTTATCCATGCAGGGAGTTCCAAGTCAGTGTTCTAGAACTCCACTGCTTTCAGCCGCCGGCAGTGATTGTGACATCAGCATTAGAATGTTCAGTTAAGAGCATTCTAATCACGTATTTGTGACCTCACATCTCAAAGAATCAACTAACTATCGGTTGCATTGGGATACTTTCATTGTGACTTGTATGCAGTGTACAAATGCATGACATAAGAAACACACATTAGAACACGCATTCTGCAAACTGCACTCACTGAAAAATATAAGGGTTGTTGACTACTGTCATTAAGCACCTGCAAATATTAAAAATAAATAATGAAATAATTGCAGCATGATATTTAAAAAAAAGCATCAGTTTATATATCAGGTGGGGGTTTGCATTTTATTTGATAAGTGCAGTGGTCTGGGCAATTACATTGACTCTCCTTTAGCTTGCAGAAGTGGAATTGTTTGTTTTTGTTGTTGTAATAATCTTATGGACCGTAGTGCCAAGTCAGCTGCATGTGGTGCTGTCCTGATGGTGGAGTCACTGCATAACTGACATTCATACCGTTTTACACAGGCTAGCCGATGGGAGTGGAAGAGGCTGAAGCCCAAGGCTCCCAAAAATGGCCCCCCTCCCTGCCCCCGTCTGGGCCACAGTTTCTCTCTGGTGGGCAACAAGTGCTACCTGTTCGGAGGGCTGGCCAACGACAGCGAGGACCCCAAAAACAACATTCCCAGGTACGGCTGGAGCAGTTAGGGAACGGTGTGGGGAGTCGTGTTGACCTGAGTTTTGATGATGATGATGATGATGATGATGATGACGATGATGATGATGATGAGGGCGGGTGTGGACAGAGTGAAGCATAGACTGCTTTTATTAAGGGGTCTGTGCGTAGCACCTAGTGTGAATGTGATGAGTCTCTGCTGGTCTAAGCACAAGTCCCAGTGTAAGTGTAACTTTCATGTTACGTGTACCTCCATCCAGCACTTATTGTACTTTGTGTCATTATCTTGATGTCGTAGTTTGCCATGCCTCCTAGTTTGACTTAGCATAGGTTAGGTCAGAGAGTAATGTTTACTGTGTGAGCTGGACTTAATGTGTTCATGGCCATGAATAACCGTTACATAATGAGCATTGTACCTTATTGGACCTGTGTTTTGTAGTTGTTCCAATGACCTTCGGTATGCACTTACTGTGTGTCGCTTTGGGATGAAAGCGTCTGCGTAATAAAGGTAATATGATGCAAGTGTCCTGGACCTGCCTGCCCCAGGTACCTGAACGACCTGTACATCCTGGAGCTGCGCGCGGGCTCGAGCGTGGTGGGCTGGGACATCCCCATCACCTACGGCGTGCTGCCGCCGCCGCGGGAGAGCCACACCGCCGTGGTCTACACCGAGAAGACCAGCAAGAAGTCCCGTCTGGTCATCTACGGCGGCATGAGCGGCTGTCGCCTCGGCGACCTCTGGACCCTCGACATCGGTGAGTGAGGGAGGGCAGGGCGGAGGGCCTGCCGGCCAGTCGGTAGAGCGGGGCTGGCCCTGACCCCGATCCTGGAGATGGTAAATGGTAAATGGACTGCATTTATATAGCGCTTTTATCCAAAGCGCTTTACAGTTGATGCCTCTCATTCACCAGAGCAGTTAGGGGTTGGGTGTCTTGCTCAAGGACACTTCGACATGCCCAGGGCAGGGGTTTGAACCGGCAACCCTCCGACTGCCAGACAATCGGTCTTACCTCCTGAGCTATGTCGCCGTCCCGTGGGTTATCATTTCAACCCTAATTCGGCGCACCTGACTACTAATTAAGGTCAACGAGATCGCTGGCTGTTGAGTGAGGTGTCCGTTAAGGTTGGAGTGAAAACTTACAGGACAGTAGATCTCCAGGAACGGTCTTGAGCAGCCCCCGATCCAGCTGTTGAATGAGCTGTGGCGTTCTTAGGGTTGGAGTGAAAACCTACAGGATGGTAAAATCTCCAGGAGCTTTTGGGTTGGGCCCTTCCTGCTGTAGACTGACGTCTCTTGGGCCTTAAGTCCCCACTCCTCGGCCGTTAGCGTTCCGCTGTCTGAAGCGAATGTTCAGGGAGCAGGTGTGCCTCGTGCTGGGCGTGCGTTTTAACCTGCTGCACCTGCGTTTGCAGACACGCTCACCTGGAACAAGCCGTCAGTCAGCGGCACAGCACCGCTGCCCCGGAGCCTGCACTCCGCCACCACCATCACCAACAAGTGAGTACCGCTCTTTAGCCATAATTCAGCCAGGAAACTTTTGCCATAATTTAGCCAGGAAACTTTCTCCTTAATTTAGCCAGGACACTAGTTAGAATTTAGCCAGGGAACTTTAGCCGAGACACTTTAACCATAGTTTCGCCGAGAGGCTTTAGCTGGTACGCTTATGTGTTGGACTGCATGAGAGGAGCTCATGGCTGTGTCCCCCCACCCCACCCCTCCTGCAGGATGTACGTGTTTGGGGGATGGGTTCCCCTGGTGATGGATGACGTGAAGGTGGCCACACATGAGAAGGAGTGGAAGTGTACGAACACGCTGGCCTGTCTGAACCTGGGTACGTCTGTCCTGGGCTCAAACGCCTGCTTTCCCTCCGCAGCCTCGTTGGGGCTTTCTTACCTGTTTCTAATCATTAGGTCCCATGTTGTTACTCCAGTGCTGTCAGAATACTGTAGTATTGTTTGTTGTAAAAAGAAGGAAAACTCTTCTCTTCATTGCCCCCATTTATTGAACTATGTACAGCATTTTGTCCCTCAGGTCCTACTGTAATGGCCAATGTTTTATGTAGCACATCATGATACCTCACCTGAATGCAAAACAAATGTGCAGTAATGCTGGTTATGTTCTTTGTTCGATATCCAGCATAGTTCCACCTTGCCTGGTTCACACATGCGCCCAAATGATCTGTTTGGTTCTTATTTTGGCCTGCGCTCCCTTCTCTCGGTCCCAGACACCATGGCGTGGGAGACGGTTCTCATGGACACTCTGGAGGACAACATCCCGAGAGCCCGGGCAGGACACTGCTCCGTCGCCATCAACTCCCGGCTGTACGTGTGGAGCGGCCGGGACGGCTACCGCAAGGCCTGGAACAACCAGGTGTGCTGCAAGGACCTGTGGTACCTGGAGACGGGTGAGTCTGCTCCCGCCTCTTCCTCTGACGACGGGGTTTAAAAAAGAAAAACGTCAATAATGTAATGAGTTACACTGCTCTGCAGTGCTCCCATTTTAGGACCATTTGCTAACTGGAAAGATTATTTAGGAATCTCATTGGGGTGCGTTAGCGTGCTCTTTAGGTTAGTGTGTTTTTAAGTTTGATGTATTAGTGTGCATGCGTGCGTAAACTTCGAGGCACGTGTGCTCTTTTGAACAGATGTTAGTGTAGTGCCCTGTTGTATGAGTGAGTGAAACAGTGTGTCTGTGGGCGGCAGTGTAGTATAATGGGTAAGGAGCTGATCCTGTAACCTAAAGGTTCGATTCCCGGGTACCCGGGATTCCCGTTGTACCCTTGAGCAAGGTACTTAACCTGCATTGCTTCAGTACATATCCAGCTGTATAAATGGATGCTGTGTGAAAGTTGTGCAAGTCGCTGTGGATGAGAGCGTCTGCTGAACGCCTGTGATGTCACGCTGTGTGTGCAGAGAGGCCGCCGGCGCCGTCGCGGGTCCAGCTGGTGCGCGCCAACACCAACTCCCTGGAGGTGAGCTGGGGCGCGGTCTCCACGGCCGACAGCTACCTGCTGCAGCTGCAGAAGTACGACATCCCCGCCGCCGCCGCCGCCACCTCGCCGGCCCTCAACGCCACGCCCTCGCTGCCCGGCAACTCGCCCAAGAGCCCCGCCCCCGCCGCCGCCGCGCCCTCCGCCCAGACGCTGCCGCTCTCCGGCATCACGCTCGTGCCCCAGGTGGGCTCCCCGACCACCGTCATGCCGGGGAGTCCGCTGGCCGCCAGCACCGCCCGCGGCCCAGGTACGCGCCGCCGCGTCCGTTCAGTTCTACTTGTATAGCGCCTTTTACTGGGAACTGCCACGAAAACACTTTACAGAGTAGCAAGGCAAAAGGCTGAGCGAACACCAGGCCTGAACCCCCAAATAGTGAATACATGAAGGTAAAAAAAAAAAAAAAAACTCCCAGTGCTGGGAGAACCCTATGCATCTCCTAGCATTCACCTGGCGGTCTGAATGTCTTTTTTTTTTTCCTTTTTTTTTTCCCTACTCCTTTAATATACAGCGAGTAGAGGATGTATGACATGCATGTGAGGTCAGGTACACTCCCGCCATTGCTCTTGACCAAGGCACTGGCCTCAGAGCTGGAGTTGGTCCCCTGGCACTGCACTGTGGCTGCCCACTGCTCCTAAGCAGCTAGGATTGGCCAAATGCAGAGGACTAATTACACCCACAGGGTTCAATAGAAGTGTAACTTAAACTGGAACTTATTCAGCCTTGCAGTTCTCATCTGCACAACCTACTCCGCTGTCTGAACAACACTCTGCCTGACTGTGTTAAGAGGCCATTTCATTTATTTTTCTGAACTTATGTAAATGTGTTTGGAGAATTCAGCTCAGTGTCTCTTTGATAATATGCTAGCATAGCAAATGGGTTCAGAGGTTATCTGAAATTGTGGATGTTTTTGTTTTTAATGACATTAGTGATATTTTTTCAGTCTTTGACAGTGGTGTAGGTTTTATGGATTGGGTCTTTTAGCACCTATTTAAGTGTCAAGATTTCAAACTGAAGACTGGTTGAGGAGGTGAATGCGGCCTCCTCGCTGCATATTAAACTGTTAACATCGCCGTGGAGCTCGTCTGCGGCGTTTCTACGGCGACGGGAAGCCTACTGACGCGCTGGTTTCTGTGTCCGTCTGCTGACGCAGCTATTCTGAAAGTGGCGGCTCCGCACTCCGCTGCTGGGACGTCCATCGTCACTGTGCGCCAGGCTAACCCGGCCGGGAAATCCCCCGTCACTGTGACATCACTTCCTGCTGGCGTCCGCATGGTGGTGCCTGCTCAGAGCACCCAGGGGACGGTATGCAGATGTCTTTGTTATTTTTGTTTTGTTTCATGGGGGGGGGTTCGCTTGTCATCCTGTACCTTTCTGAAAACCTGCAGCATTAGTTTATACGTTGCAATAATAATTGGCCCATTAATCAGAAATTTGTCTTGTGTTGTCGTGCCAACAGTTTCATATAATCACAAAAGACAAGCACAGTACTACAAAAGACATTAAAAAGAAATACATGTGAATACAATTGAATATTTAAAAAAAAAAAAAAAAAAAGTAATTTAGCATTTAATTTCTCTGGCCCCCTCTCAGCCAATCGGTAGCAGCCCTCAGATGAGTGGCATGGCCGCGCTGGCGGCGGCTGCCGCGGCCACACAGAAGATCCCGCCCTCTTCCGCGCCCACGATGCTGAACGTGCCCGCGGGCGCCACCATCGTGAAGACCATGGCCATGACCCCCGGCTCCACCAGCCTGCCAGCGACAGTCAAAGTGGCATCGCCTGTTATGGTAAGAACCCCCCCCCCCCCCTCACCCCCCTCCCTCAAAGGAAGGAAGTGTGTAAGTGCTGCTTTATGTAAATGTCTTCACAGAGATGTTCCACATCAAAGCGAAGTGGCTTTTCTCGTAGCATTTCTCATATTTGAAATGTAAACTTGGATAACTGACTGAGAGAGGGGTTCCTGTTGCTGCTGGTAAAAATGTAGAGCGGATGCCTCTTGACATATGCGCAGACACAAACGACATACGTTTAACAAAATGTGAAAAATTTTCGATTTCAATGAATACATATGTTACTCGTCTATTATTTATCCACTATACAGCTTGATTCATTTTCCTGAGTTAAAATGTACTTGTTAAAAAATACTGTTTGTGTTTGGAAAAACTAGATTTGATTTATGGGCAGAGTAGGTCTGTAGTGAATAATGCGCTTCAGGCAAGGATGGCAGATATTTTTATTTTGCAACGTGTGCATATGTATATATAGATATTTGCTTGTGCATGCTCATGCCCCTTGAAGGTTTGCCATTGAAGTGATACACTTGTGATCAATTAAAGCTAGTCTGCAATTAAGTGAATCTTTTCTGAACGGCTTGTTGAAAGATTTCTGGTTTGTTTGAAGGCACGCACACGTTGGAAGATGTTGGTACTGCTGTGGTGACGGTCACAAATGGGGAGAGTCATTTCCCATGAGCTGTAGTAATAGCGGGTGACAGATTTAAGAGACGGCTTGCAGTCGTTCAGCAGGCTTCAGTGCTGTGTGCTGAAGTGTTTTTGGACGTGCTCACGGCGTTTCTGGTTTAGCATACGGCTGTCAGACTGTCTTAACGCAGGCTGCCTCCTCCTCCTCTTCCTCCTCTCAGGTGAGCAACCCGGCCACCCGCATGCTGAAGACGGCGGCGGCGCAGGTGGGCACCTCGGCCGTGTCGACGCCCAACACGCCCACGCGCCCCATCATCACCGTGCACAAGTCCGGCACCGTCACCGTGGCGCAGCAGGCCCAGGTGGTCACCACCGTGGTGGGCGGAGTCACCAAGACCATCACCCTGGTCAAGAGCCCCATCGGCATGGGCGGGAGCGGCACGCTGGTACGCTCACAGGAGGGGTGGGGGGGGGGGTGTCTCACGGGAGGGGTGGATTTGTGGGAGGATGAGGATTGGGAGGAAGAGTCTAGCTATACTGGCAGGTGCCCTCGGAATGTGCTGAAACAGCAGTGAGGGAGGGGGAAAGCATCGTTCGGCCTATTAAAGCCATCCAAAATGTGTCCTTCCAGTTAATGCTGCCGACTGCGTTCGCTTGAAATGTCAGTTAGTGCAGTGGTCCCTGAAGTGGGGAGTGCAGAGAGACCATCGGGGGGGGGTGCTAATGACCGCAGTAGTTTGGGAAGCACTGATGCATGTTGATTATGTCACTCATTGCCGCACGTTGCACTGCAGCTGCCACTCTGGCTGGACCCCGGACCCCGTTATCACTGCTTGCTTTCCCCTCTTGAGACCCCTTTTTCATCCTCCTCCTTTTCTCTGTGCTCAGATCTCCAATCTGGGGAAGGTGATGTCCGTGGTGCAGACCAAGCCGGTGCAGACCTCCGCCGTGACCGGCCAGGCCTCCACCAACCCCGTCACCCAGATCATACAGGTGAGCCTGGGGGTGCGGGCGCCCAGGGCGGGCATCAGGAACTGCCAGGGATGCTTCCCAGCTAACGCAAAACGTTCTCGCGATGTTCCTGGAATTGTGATTTAAAAAAAAAATAACATTGCCACTGTGTGGCAGCAACATCATGCGTTTTGCGTTGTCTGGGTTGTTTGCGGTTTAATAAGCCGTGAGGAAGGTGGTACACTGTGCATGCGTATGTGGTATGAATCGAACGCGTAAAGCAAATGCATAAATGGCAAGAAATGCCGTTTTCCTACCTGTAAACTTAGCTACTGGTCCCTGTTGAGTAATGAGTCATTGTACAACGTAAACATTTTCTGTGAAGTAAAAATGTGCAACAAAATGCCTGTTAGGCTCATGTTTCGGCATCGTAAACAACGCAGCAAAGACAGGCATGTTACGGCAGTGATTGATTCTTCTGGGGGGAGAAGCTGTTGCGGCTCTGGTGGAACTCTGGAGACCAGCCCGATTAGCGGGAAGAATAGCCTCTTGTGAAAGTAGCTAATAAATTTTAAATGTGGCTGTTCAGGGGCATGCTTATGTGGTGGGGGGGGGGGAGTGTTGCTAGTGCCATGTCCCTTCCATGATTACCAAGCCTGTGTGGCAGATGATGAACTAAATGAAGATCTGAACCACGGTGTTATTTTTGCATAAAGGCACTCTCTTCTCAGACAAAGGGCCCCCTCCCAGCCGGGACCATCCTGAAGCTGGTGACCTCTGCGGACGGCAAGCCCACTACCATCATCACCACCACCCAGGCCGGGGGCACGGGCAGCAAGCCCACCATCCTGGGCATCAGCAGCGTGTCGCCCACCACCACCACCAAGCCGGGCACCACCACCATCATCAAGACCATCCCCATGTCGGCCATCATGACCCAGCCGGGGGCGACAGGTGTGTACGCTGGGGGGGCCCACACATTTCCCCCACCCCCCTCACTGGAAGGAGTGGGTGTTCTGCGTGAGAGTAGGCTGTTTTAATAACGCACGCCCGTCCTCTTCCAGCAGGGGTAACCAGCAGCCCGGGGATGAAGTCGCCCATCACCATCATCACCACCAAAATGATGACCTCTGGTACTGGGACGCCCGGCAAGATCATCACTGCGGTGCCCAAACTGGGTACCGGGCCTGGCCAGCAGGGGGTGACACAGGTACCTTTACCAAAAAAAATAAAACAAAGTCCTGCCTGCTTCATTCAGAGTGTGTGTTTGTGAAAGAGAATGCAGTGGTTTTGCTCAGATTCCCAACGTGAAACTTTCACGGATGTGGTTAGTTGTGATTGAAGGCTGAGCTCCAGAATTGTCATATCCAACAAATTTGTTAAAACACACATACAAGCCAGGGTTGTATGAGAAGTATGAATGAAGTCAATTTGTAGTGCCCATTGGGACACAGTAATGTGGCCATACATGCATGTATATGGTACAGCACTGAAATAAGTACGCCTTGATTTGGAAAACAGTCCTCAGAAATGTTTGTTTAAAAAAAAAAAATGTTTCTGTCTTTGCAGGTGGTTTTGAAGGGGGCACCTGGTCAGCCAGGTACCATTCTGCGCACGGTACCCATGGGTGGGGTACGCCTGGTTACCCCGGTAACCGTCTCTGCCGTCAAACCCACCGTAACCACGCTTGTCGTCAAGGGAACAACAGGTAGCGTGTTCCAGCAAAAGTCATTCCTTAGCGTCTTGATGCACGTGTGTCATCTGTTCTCAACGTCGGTGTGTAAATACTGAATTTTTCTGGGCATCGTAAATTTTTTTGCTTCTGAATGCCTGTAAGAATCCACACGGGAGTTTTGGGAGTTCTGTCACCAGAAGTAGAAGCTTCGCTCCCTCAGACGGTCCTAAAGAGACGTTGACGGGCGGCCATTTTGTCCGTGTCCCTGCAGGTGTGACCACTCTCGGGACCGTGACGGGCACAGTGTCCACCAGTCTCGCGGGGGGTAGCGTGGCCAGTGCCAACGCTTCCCTGGCGACCCCCATCACCACCCTGGGCACCATCGCCACCCTGTCCAGCCAGGTCATTAACCCGGCTGCCATCACCGTGTCAGCAGCACAGACCAGCCTGACCGCCGCCTCTCCGCTCCCAACGCCCACCATCACCATGCAGGTAAGACACGCCCACCTACCACACCCACTGCCACCATGCAGGTAAGACACACCCACCTACCACACCCACTGCCACCATGCAGGTAAGACATGCCCACCTACCACACCCACCATCACCATGCAGGTAAGACATGCCCACCCACCATCACTATGGAGGTACGACATGCCCACCACCACCATGCAGTACAAGTTGCTGTGATCAAATTTGGTTGAAAAACAATTACTTTTCTGATGGAACTCGGGTCAAATACAGACTGTCATTAAATGCATGCACTGTTCAGTTGACTTGCTGTCACTTTTTGTAATCATGAAAAAAAAAAGTCCAAAATGGCCAAAAGTATGTGGACACCTGACATCCAATATCTCATCCAAAATGATGGGCATTAATATGGAGTTTATCCCCCCTTGGCTGCAATAACAGCCTCCACGCTTCTGGGAAGGCTTTATACTAGATGTTGGAGCATTGCTGCCGGGATTTACTTCCATTCAGCCAGAAGAGCATTAGTGAGATCGGGCACCGATTGGGCGTTAAGGCCTGGCTCACAGTTGGGTTTCCAACTGATCCCCAAGGTGTTGTGCAGGCCAGTCAAGTTCTTCCACACCATTCTTGACAAAACCATTTCTATGTTGGCCTCACTGTGTGCCCGGGGCCACTGTCATGCTGAAACAGGAAAGGGCCTTCCCCAAACTGTTGAGGAAGCACAGGATCATCTAGAATGTGGTTGCATGCTGTGGCATTAAGATTTGCCTTCACTGGAACTAAGGGTCCTTTGCCCAAACCCCATACCAAGGGGTGTCCAGATAACTTGCTTTCTTAGTTTTCTGTGCTTGTTTTTCTTGTTTAGTCTGTTAATGTTAACTGGGGGTTCCCTCCTGTGCGTTTCTGCAGTCGGTGAACCAGCCCACGCAGGTGACCCTGATAACCACCCCCAGCGGGGTGGAGGCCCAGCCCGTTCAGGACCTGCCCGTGTCCATCCTGGCCTCCCCCACCTCCGAGCAGCCGTCCGCCACCGTGGCCGAGGCGGGGGCCGGGGAGATGCCCGGCACCGTCACTCTGGTGTGCTCGAACCCGCCCTGCGAGACCCACGAGACTGGCACCACCAACACCGCCACCACCGCGTCCGCCAACATGGGCGTGCAGCGCGTCTGCTCGAACCCGCCCTGCGAGACCCACGAGACTGGCACCACCAACACCGCCACCACCGCGTCCGCCAACATGGGGGTGCAGCGCATGTGCACCAACCCGCCGTCGGAGACCCACGAGACGGGCACCACCAACACCGCCACCACCGCCAGCGCCAACATGGGATCCGACCAGATGGGCACTGTCCAGAGCAAGACGGAATCGCAGTCTCCCTCTTCCTCCTCCTCCTCTTCCCCTCCGGCCTCCGCCACCGGGTCCTCCGGAGGGGGCGGCGCCCCGGGGGTCCTGCGGCCCGAGAACCTGCGGACGGGCACCACGTACACCTCCACCACCGCGCGCTCCAACATGGGCTCGGACCAGACGGGCACGGTGCAGAGCTCCCGCTCCGCCCAGGAGAAGCCGTCCTACAGCAGCAGCGCCGCCTGCCCCATCTCGCAGACCCCGCCCGCGGAGAAGGGCGAGGGGCCCCAGGTCTGCTCCAACCCCCCCTGCGAAACGCACGAGACGGGCACCACCAACACCCCTACCCAAGCCTCCTCCACCATGGGGGCTGATCAGTCTGGGACGGTGCAGAGGGTCTGCTCCAACCCCCCCTGCGAAACGCACGAAACTGGCACCACCAACACCCCTACCCAAGCCTCCTCCACCATGGGGGCTGATCAGTCTGGGACGGTGCAGAGGGTGTGCTCCAACCCCCCCTGCGAAACCCACGAAACTGGCACCACCAACACCCCCACCCAAGCCTCCTCCACCATGGGGGGCGATCAGTCTGGGACGGTGCAGAGGGTCTGCTCCAACCCCCCCTGCGAAACCCACGAAACTGGCACCACCAACACCGCCACCACCGCCACATGCAGCATGGAGAGTGGAGAGGGCGCAGGTACTGCTTCCCAAAAAATCACACGCACATTTTATCACGTTAAAGAGAATCGCTTCCCCTGCACGGAAAGTACATTCTGTTACCTGTTTTAGTCCCACGTCACTGTTCTTCTGTTTGTCTATACTTAGGAGTGAAACTAAGGGCACTCTTTCAGTTGAAGTCACAATGGGATAACTCGAGTGAGCACAACAAGGGCCGATCCGTTTCAGGATTTAGGTGCCAGCTGCTGCTGTTAATTATTTAATTGGGTCCAATCATATCTTGATCTGATATTTGTATGAGCACCAGCTAACATCTGCAGTTGTGTAACCTGAAGATTTTACTCAAGAACCAGTATGAACCAGCATAGTTTATAGAGCTGTCAGAAAACTAAAACTAAGGTCATTGGCTGGTACAGAAACCCAGACTGGGGTTGTACGCCCGTGTGCTGACCTGTGTCCCGTTGTCTTGCAGCTCAGCAGAGTGGTGACGGTACACAAGGGGACGGGGGTGCCCCCTCAGAGGTCCCGACGCAGTCCACCACCCCGACGGAAGCGCCCAATCCCACGACGCAAAGCAGGGCCATCACAACCGTCACCCAGGCAACGCCCGCGCCAGGACCCTCAGTGCCAGTAAGCGTTCGATAGGACGCGGCTCGCGTGCTGTTAGAGAGAGAGATGCCATTGGATGGAGATGTTCAGATGTGTCTAGCCGGTTTTGCACAGATCGCTGAAGGTCCTTGATTGGCTTTTAAATTTTGTTGAAATTTAGACTGCAGTATGGTGGAACCTGCTTGTACTGTAAACATCTTCGATGTAACAATACCACGGACGTAGTGGAACTTCGGGTCTGTGGGCCAGCTGACAGGCATCACAGCTGGGCTGCCCAACCCTGGTTCTGGAGGTCTACCATCCTGTAGGGTTTCACTCCAGCCCTAACAGAACACACCTCATCCAACAGCTAGAGATCTCGCTGAGCTGATAATTAATGGAATCGGATGTGCCAAATTAGGGTTGAAATGCTAAATTACAGGATGGTAGTTGAGGTAGTTTGTTATGAAAACCTACAGGATGGTAGATCTCCAGGAACAGGGTTGGGCAGCCTTGGCATACTATGATGTACATGGCTTAACATAACCTGGTGTAGCTAAACCTTTTTGGTCAGGCCTCCTTTTGGTAAAGGGAAATGTTTTTAATCCCCCACCCGTTCCCCACTCACATGACCGTACGACTGAATAATCGCCTGACGAGACTCTCGAGCCCGCTTTAATTCCCTCTCCCTCTCTGCGGCTGCAGTCGATCTCCTCCATCACGGAGGCGTCGGGCGTGGCGCACGAGGACGGCGGCGAGATGGCGGCGCTGCAGGCGGGCGACCCGGCGGCGGGCGGGCAGATGCAGGCCGGCGGCGAGGACGCTGCGGCCGCCGTCGCCGCGGCAGCAGCAGCGGAGGCGGGAGAGCCCATGCAGACGGAGTGCGCGGCCGAGCTGGGAGAAGCCGCCGCCGTCGCCGCCGTGGCGATGGAGGAGGGCGAGGCCACCACGGTGCTTCAGGTGCAGGTGGAGCAGCTGCCCACCGCCATGGAGACCCAGCCCAGCCAGGAGGAGCAGGAGGTAACCTGTCACCTGGGGAGGGGGGTCACCTGGGGGGGTTAATCAAGTCAGCGAAGCAAGTCTACTCCTTTTATCAGAAAATGGTCTTGACTAGAGGTACACAAACCTTAGTCAATGGTCCTTTTTGGAGTATGCTTCTCTTTGTTACAGCCAGTCTATTGACAAAATAAGGAAGTTGTTTGTTACCCCTAGTGAAAATATAAGGTTAACACAGTGGTTAGCACAGTGCAGATGACCCTTTGTCATTTGTTGAAAATTAAGGCAATAGACATACCTAGAAGTAGAACAATTTGGGGTAATTTAACAAGCAAGCCACAACAACTTTAAGATTTACAACATCTACAAGAATCCAAAGTGCTCCTCATGCTCTGAATGTAGTATAAGGATATAAAAAACAAGCATAAGTGGTTTAGAAAATGGATGGATGGATGAATGAGTGTTCAGCTTGAGGAAATATGTTGTGTTTAGGAGTTATCTGCAAGGTTTTAGTCCTTGTGGAGATTGGACACCCCAGGTCCCATGTCCTGTAGACCTATCAGATGCGTGTTTGTAGATCCGTCCCACATCGTGTCTGCTGTTCTTCCAGATGGAGCAGGGAGCAGTGGCAGGCACTGCCCAGGACTCGGAGCCGCTGACCCTGCCCCAGGAGCTGATGTCCGAGGGGCAGCCCGCCACCCTGATGGTGACGGGCCTCACCCCCGAGGAGCTGGCGGTGACGGCCGCGGCTGAGGCCGCTGCCCAGGCCGCCGCCACGGAGGAGGCCCAGGCGCTGGCCATCCAGGCCGTCCTGCAGGCGGCGCAGCAGGCTGTCATGAGTGAGTAACAGGGTGGGGGTCGGGTGGGGGGCCAGGTCTGGATAGGTAGCACGTTTCCAGAAGTAGTGAACTGTTAAGATTTGCACGAAAAGATTTTAAGCTTTTGAAGAGCAAGTTTTTTTTTTTGTGTGTGTGTGGAATGTTCTGCTCTGGAACAGTGTTCTAGAACAGCAGTGATGGTTACATCAGCATTGGAATGTTCAGTTTATAAGATTCTAATTGCGTAATTGTGATGTCACACCTCAGAGGGTTTAAGTGGCCTTTTGGTGCAGAGGTGTCACGTTCTCTCTTCCCTCCCTGCTGCCCTCGCAGATGAAGGAGACTCGGGCCACGACCAGCAGCCCACCACCATCCCCATCGTGCTGACCCAGCAGGAGCTGGCCGCCCTGGTGCAGCAGCAGCAGCAGCTGCAGGAGGCGCAGGCCCAGGCGCAGGCAGCGGCGGCGGCGGCAGCAGCGTCCGCGGCGGCAGCGGCGGCGGCGGCCGCCCAGCAGCAGCAGCAGCAGCAACAGCAGCAGCAGGCCAGCGCCCAGGCCGCCCTGCCCACCGAGGGCCTGGCGCCCGCCGACAGCCTCAACGACCCCGCCTCCGAGAGCAACGGCCACAACGAGATGGCGGCCGCCGTCACCAGCGCCGTGGCCCGGCTGCTGCCCGGCACCTCGGCCGAGAGTGAGTGCTTCCGGAAGCTTCCGCGGTCCCCCTCGTGCGTGTGCTGTCATCGTGTTACACCAAAACTCTTAAAAACTCGGCCCCCCAGGGCTCAGGGCCCCAGGCAGTTTCTTAAGTTTCTTAGTCTATTTTAGAATCAGGGCTCTGTAGTGCTCCCATCTTAGGAGCATTTGCTCCTGAATATTGCTGACTGGAAAAGTAATTAAAGACCACATCTGCTAATTTGGGATGCATTACTGTCCCCCTAAACTTTGCAACATTTGCTCCTTAGGGGGTGCGGTGGAGGTGGGAGGTAATTTTGGCAAATGCCTTTTTACGACATGCCTCTGACGTGCTTTTCTCTCACCTTTTCCCCCTCTCTCAGCCTTGGCCCCATCCAGCACTTTCGCCCCAGCGCAGCCCATGGTGGTGGCCAGCCCAGCCAAGATACAGGCGGCCACCGCGCTGGCCGAGGTAGCCAATGGCATCGAGTCTGCCGCGGGGGTGAGTCGCCAGTAATGCCTCTACCGGTCTTCTGCAAGATCATCCCAGTGCTCAGTCACCTCAGTGACTCCTCTTTTCAATCTAATAACAAAGATGCTTATTGGTTATATCACATTTTATGTGTTTAACCTCCACCCCCCTCTCCTTTTGCGCTTCAGAAGCAAGGTCCCACGCCAGCCATGGCCAAGCCGCCCGTGAAGAAGGAGAGCCAGTGGTTTGACGTCGGCGTCGTCAAAGTGACGAACATGGTCGTCACGCACTACTACCTACCAGGCGACGATTCGCCCCCTGTTGACGTACGTCATGGCGACGAGGCACACCCGAAATCACGATTAATGCGCACAGATTTCCGCCGTTGCCCGACGCCCCCTCTGACCCCCCCCGCCCCCCTTTGTCGTTTCCCAGGAGGACTCCCCGGCCGTCCCGGACTACAGCCAGATGAAGAAGGTGGAGCTCCAGCCGGGCACCGCCTACAAGTTCCGCGTGACGGGCATCAACGCTTGCGGCCGCGGGGCCTACTCGGAGATCTCCGCCTTCAAGACCTGCCTGCCGGGCTTCCCCGGAGCGCCCTGCGCCATCAAGATCAGCAAGGTACGGCAGGGGAGAGGGAGGCCTCGCTCCCCGCGCCTGCGTCTCCCGCTCCTCCAGCTCTCCCTGCGGTCCCGTTTCCCAGCTCTTGGGCTGTGGGCTGATTAGAGGCTGATTAAGTTTATTTATTACCTACCTGATCATTATTTTTTCCTAGAGCTGTGTGAACACAAAAAAAAAATCTGATCTTTCCGTATCAAATTTGGGCCACTTCCATACGCGGTCCTAGGTTGGATACATATCCATTGGAACTGTTGTGTGCGACTTGTTCACTCCATAGTGGGCTACTCGGCTGTTTTGGACACCGCCTCGGTGTCTGCAGCGGCTGACTTAAAAAATGGAGGGCAGCAGGTTTAGGGTTTTTGTTGGTAATGCGTACATGCGGGTTCTTTCAGACTTTCAGTCTCTTCACACTTACCTCAGATGTGACGGGTCACTTACAAACGTGAATGTGAACAGTCAATGCAAAAAAAAAAATGATATCGGAGCAGAAAATGAGGAATTGAATGTTAAGACCTGTAACGTGACCTTGGCTTTAAACTCACTCCGCCCCCCTCCCCCCCCCCTCCACAGAGTCCGGACGGCGCTCACCTGACCTGGGAGCCCCCGTCGGTGACCTCGGGGAAGATCATCGAGTACTCGGTGTACCTGGCCATCCAGAGCGCGCAGGCCGGGGAGCAGAAGGCCTCCACCCCGGCGCAGCTGGCCTTCATGCGCGTGTACTGCGGGCCCAGCCCCTCCTGCCTGGTGCAGTCCTCCAGCCTGTCCAACGCCCACATCGACTACACCACCAAGCCCGCCATCATCTTCCGCATCGCCGCGCGCAACGAGAAGGGCTACGGCCCCGCCACGCAAGTCCGATGGCTCCAGGGTGAGAGGCACCTGGCCCTTTAAAAAAAAAAAAAAAAAGAAAGAAAAAAAAAGAGTGAGGTCACAGATGTGCGAATGGAGTGTTCTTAACTGAACATTCTAATGCTGATGTCACAATCACCGCTGGTGACTGAAAGCAGCGGAGTTCTAGAACACTGACATGGAATTTTCAGCAAACGTTCCAAAAAAAAAAAAAAAGAAAAGAAACCTACTCTTTGAAGTGTTAATGACTTCACTAAAAGTCAGGTATTTCGTGATTGTGTAAGTGGTTCTGGTGAGAACCGTCACACTGGCAAGTTGTTCCTAGTGAAATTGTTTTTCAGCGTTTGGTCACTGTGGGTATTTTGTTTTGGCAGAATCCAGTAAAGATGGATCCGCAGCTAAACCCGCCACAAAAAGACCAGTCTCTTCTCCTGACGGGTGAGTTCACTTCGCTCACTAACTGTGATTTCCCTTTGCTTCCTAACTGTGATTTCCCTTCGCTCCATAACTGTGATTTCCCTTCGCTCCCTAACTGTGATTTCCCTTTAACTTCACATTGCTGACAAAGCGGAGTTCTGTTTGTAACATGTTTGCACCCCGAAAAGGAAACTTCGTCCAATTTAATTGATTAAAAACACAAAAAAACTATGCAGTTCTTGGATTATGTCTCTAGAAATAGCTCGGTCTTCTATTGCTATTTTGATGACTCATTTGTTCCTCTGCCCCCTCCCCCCACGCTTGCAGGAAAGCCACCGGTCCAAAGAAGGCGAGGTCAGACCAGTGAGAGGGGCTCCCTCTGTCCTTTGCCCCTAATGAGGACTATGACTGAACCCATCTTCCCTAATCATCATCCACCCCAACAACACACCACAGCCTCAGCTGAATTCCATCAGCCATCTTAAATGGTCAAACGGCAGCAAAAGTAACAACAACAACAACAACAAGAGAAAAAAAAGATTAACCTAAAATTTGAGACAAACAGGCCCTGACTGGGCACTGTGGTGCCATGGACGCCTTCTCAATCTGTTATTTTTTATTTTTATTTTATTAATACTGCTTCTTCATGGGCAAACAAATGAAAGCACATTTTTATTTTCTTTTTTATTTTCTTTTTTTTTTTTTTGCTTTATTCTCAATATTTTTCTGTCAAACCTAAACTGCAGCATTCAGACAAATGAATTGCATTTAGTAGCTTGTCGTATATTCCCCTTATCTTTTTTTTCCTGGCTTGTGTTAACACAAGAACAGTTGAGTAGAAATGATTACAACTTTGCTGATAGTCAGTTAGCCCTGTTTTTGATAAGTCTTGAGTAAAGCGATTGAGGTTTGGTTAGAAGGATAAGCTGAAATGCGTTCAAATGGGTGGATTCATCAAAAATGGAAAACACATGGCACTTCACATTAAGGGGATGCTTTCCAGAGGAAAAGACTAGCTTCATTAGAGAGAGAGAGAAAACAAAAAAAGAAATTCGAAATAGGCACCAAACTGGACTGTCTCCTTGTTCTGTTGCATCACTGTGCGCTTGTACCTTGGTGAAAGAGAAGAGCAGATCATGGATGATCTCATGTGAAGCGGACGAAGAAAGGACTTAGGTTTGCGTAGATTCAGAGACTAGAGTAGAACTGAGACTTTTGCCGCACGTTAAGCAAATCTTGTTTAAAAAAAGGAAAAAAAAAAAAAAAAAACCACGAAAAAACTTCCCAAAAAATTAGCAAGCGGTGATGCAGAGAAGTTCTGCGTGTGGTTTATTTTTGTATTTTTTAAAGCTTTTTTCCTTGTGTGTATGTGTGTACTTGAGTGCATTTTTTTAAACCTCACTTTTGTCATTTACTCTTTGTTCCCTGTTTAACCCCCTATAGTTTTCATGTGTTTGTGGGAAGAGGTTATGGTGGCGTTGAGAGAGCCACAGTACTTTTTTTCTTTTCTTTTTTTTTTTTTTTTTTTTTTAAATCTTGGATCGATTAATTGTTTGTACTTGTTGTATCAGAGGAAATTAAAAAGAAATGACTTTTTGTATTTGTTTCGAAGAGAATGGCAAACGATGTGGGACTGAGTACCCAGGGAGAGGAGGGCTTTTTTGCTTTGTTTACTTAACCTTTCGACGCTTGTATTCTTTAGTGTACGCCAAAACTGGACATTAAAGCAATCTTTCGCAGAAAACACACACACATCCTCCTCTCCTTTCGTTCTCCCTCCAAACAGCCCCCTTTACCAATCCGTAGTTTCAATACAGTACATTTTTAGAAGCTATGGAGTCAGATTTTTTCCTAACTTGTTTTAGAAAGTTGCAAGAAATAAAAAAAAAATAATAATAAAAAAGGAATGTTCTTCCCTGACAGTTGAGAGAAATGTCTACGGAAAATGTTAAGATAACGATTTGCATTAGTTTGGGGCTCAACATTTTGCAGATGACGTGACGAAGAGGTGGAAGTTTGTGTGTAATGTGACGAAGAAATGTTACCTGAAGAATGAGTTGTACGTCTTTTTGAATTGGGGGGGAAGTCACGTTTTTGTTGTTTTTGGCAGTAGGGATTGGGTGGGTTACAAGGATTATTGGCATTGCCAGAGTTTGGGCTCAACTGTAAATTGGTTCCTTCATATAGCAAGAAAAAAAAATCTTGGCTTTTTTATAATTATCTGTAACAAGTTTTTACATGTTGGTCATCTCTTGCTTTTTGTCTTGACATATAAAAGAAACAGAAATATCTGTCTCCCTGCTCAGTTATCTTTCTTTTTTTTTTTTTTTAAAGAATTTGACCCATTTCTTCACCATTTTAGAAGGTTGAGGAAATAGAGGAAGCAGTTTAATATTCATGGAATTGGATCATTTAAACCATTAAATTCTAAATGGTCTAAAGCAGCTACAGTATTAGATTGAAATGCAGCGAATGCTGGGTGTTGGGTCTGATCGCAGGAACGCATACATGATTTCCAAACCGATTCTCCATTTCCTTGTGGAAAGTGTAAATAATCATCTCGTATATTTGTCTATTGTCAAAGATTGAGGTATTCAGGAATTTAAATCCCTTTCGATTCTGTGGAAACGCAATTTTTAAACTGGTTTTATCTTCAGGTTATAAACTGTCACTCTTGGGAGGGGAGAAAATTTAAAAATATGAACAACCCTGTGGCGAGAGAAGCCCGTAATTTGAAAGTCGGCACTTCTAAGCTCCCGGTCGTCGTGTGCAATTATACGTCACACGCGAGATTTGGGAACGCGGGTTTTGACATGATGTGTATTTCGATAGTTGGCGCCCAAACGTTGCTCTTCGACTGCGAGTTGTATAAAAGGCATTAATATAAGTTCATGTTATTCTTGTGCTGTGCTTATACCTGTGTCCTGTCCCTCTTCCATCAGTAGTCAATGTTTTTTGCAGGTCGTCGGTCTTCAAGTGTCAACTTGGTTTATACTTGTACTCAAGATAAGTTGGCAGTGATGTTGTCAGGTGTACTGAGCATTTTTGTAGTGTGAAAATTAGTATGTTAAAAAAAAATGTGTTATCTGGTTTTAGGAATTACATTCAAAATATCGTTTACGAATACTATGAAATAATAAAAACGGCCATCTTTGAATGGGTTTGCTGTGCTTTTTTTTTCTTTACTTGTTGGAAACCTGCTTATGTATGTGTAGCTAATGGAACAGGGAAGTGGCTGACGTCACTGCCAACTTAACTTTAATATGAGTATAGAGGAATACGGTATTTCATCGTTGCTTGCTTAACTTTTTCCTTCCCTGTGCAAACCAGTGGTGTCAGCCTTCACGCTTCCAATTTGCCCTATCTTCTGTCGCATTGCACATTTAAGCTTGAACTACTCTACTACTGTGATTTACCTGTATTTTAGAAAATAGTAGTTTTAAGTTGTCTCTCTCTCACACACACACACACACACACACCAAAAGGCAAAGTGTGTCACTTGGTTTCACAATCAGTACAATACATTTTCAGATGCAGTTTTTTTTGGGTACAGTCCAGATTATCTAGAGAATGGGCTGAATGAACTGACTTTTCTGATCCAATTGGCTTCATCAATTGACACAGGAGAAATTAAATCCATAAATTACAGAATATTCAGAAGTTGTTTTTTTAGGTTGAATAATCCAGTTTGATTCCTGAGCATAAATGCATTCTATGTAGGGTACATAAGGGATGGTTCCCAAGCTATGTAGGTGTATGTAATTCAGAGGTTTTGAGGGAACTGACAGTTATTGCGTGAAGTGGACCTGTCGTATCTAACAAATAGGAAAGGCTTACAAGCAAGTCTGGTTAGATACATTTCATGATTTCTTCATTTAGGACTTCACAGATGATCTTCTGTGATGGCCAATCAAATGGGGAAAAAAGGAAATTCAAATTGCACTGAAGTGCTTCTGCAAGCAATTACAGCTCCTTTTTCAAGCTAATTTGAACTTTTTTCAAAAATGAAATTCCTATAATTGTTTTTCTTCTGAGCGTCCACTATGTGCTTGCAGTGAAAGGGTGGGGTGGTGGGAATGTTACCAAACAGTCTCTGATGCAGTATCCACCCGTGGTGCATGGCAGACATTTTATTCCCGAATGTTCACCACTCATCAGCCAAGGTGGATAGGAAGGCGTTTGAAGCCAAATAAGCAAGGATTCTTGGGTGGCCTGATTTATAGAGTCGCCGTAGTTTCTCCATCACTGTGCTGTGGCACATCTTCCGCACTAGTTAGTCCTGAAAAAAAGGGTTCAACACCACTTCCACGAGCTGTTCATCAGCCATCAGACAGGATGGCTTCTTGTGCGGAGAAATGAGATTATCTGAGTGACAGCATTCGCACATCAATTTGAGAATTCCAGCAACTGCTGAAAGATGCATATACAGAGTGGGTTTTCTATAAGTAATCTGTACCAGCAGTTTAATTTAGGATATTTTTCTTTATTTTGTATTTTGATTTGGGCAGCTTTTACGAGTGATAACGGTCCGTAGAGCATTTCAACGAGCTGATTATCGGCTTCCGTCTGGCGCCTTTTTCTTACAAGCAGGAACAAAGCCTGTGACGTCAACGCGCCTGCGCAATGTCCGTTCTGGTTTAAGTTCGCTGCGTCGCTAGGATACAAGCTAATGGGGGTGTGATATGCAGTAAGCGTAGCCTACCTGGTAAAAGTATACAGGAGTGTGCGAACGCTGCTTCTCACTGCTTTCTGTCCAACAATGGGACTTGGAGAACTGCATCATCCTGGGTGCCTATCGAATGAAATGTGTAATCAGTTCAGCTCATGATCGGTCCAGACAGGATTAGGTTGCAGGCTGACCAGCTAATGACTGTTGTCGCTAATTTGCTGAACTGTGACTTCTAGTCGTTTGTTCGCTTGGGTATGTAACGCCAGTCGCTGATGGATCAATACAGCATTTTGGGTAGGATCGGGGAAGGGGCCCATGGCATCGTTTTTAAAGCCAAACATATCGAGGTAATGATATCGCTAGCCTTAGCTAAATACAACATAATGCTAATAAGTAATATCTGACGTTAGTCGCTGCTGTAGTTATTGTTGGCTGTGGAGCGGAGTAGTTTGCCTTATCCTAGGTATTAAAGGGTGGCTTAGCTCGCTACAGCGGATGAACGGTGTCAGAAGTTGGTGTCGGCCAATGTTTTAAAGGTCCTTTTTTCACTTTAGCAAGTGTCGAGTGCACTTTTTTAGTTATCTTGGACCCAGGTTACATTAACATCACTGCGATTAAAACAAATCGGCCTCTTAATTTTGATTCCAGTTGTGGGGGTACAGTTACGTAAGTTCGCTGCATCCAATTCGGTTACGTAAACGGACGTCGTCTGTGTACTGAGTGGTTCTCAAACTCGGTCCTGGGGGACCCCTGTGTATGATGGTTTTCATTCCAACCTTAACAGCAATCCCAGAATTTTAACAAGCTGTTAATTTTTCTTAATTAGATGCTTTTCATGTTTTAGAGCTGGGGTTCCAGAAAGGGCCAGTGCAGGTGCACACTCCTGATTCTACTAATCAATCACTAGAGTCATTGCTAAGCACCTTGATTAGTAGAATCAGGATCAGGTGTGTGCACCCACACTGGCCCTTTCTGGATAAGACTGGGGACCCCAGCTCTAAAACATGAAAAGCACCTAATTAAGAAAAATTAACAGCTTGTTAAAATTCTGGGATTGCTGTTGAGGTTGGAATGAAAACCAGCATACACAGGGGTCCCCCAGGACTGAGTTTGAGAACCACTGTAGTAACTGATCTACCACAGGCTATGAATTGCTTAAAACATGATGAATCCGTTTGGAATAAACTCTAAAACTACAGTAATTTCAGTTTATAACCTCTGGGATATCAGAATCAAGCCTTTCTGCTTGATTTTCACTCATCGTCTGAGGAAAGGTTGACATCTGACATTCCTCCCGTCAGTGTATACAGCAGTGGTGTCAAACTCGTTGCCATGGAGGGCCGTGTGTATGCAGGTTTTCATTCCAACCAATTAATGCTGCCTTAATTGAGTCCAATTACACATTCAGCCATATGTGTTTAACTGCATTGAAGCACAGAATATAAGAAAATTTTTATTTAGACAATGCGGGTCACCATAGACGTCGGGTCACCATTGTGCACAAACCTGCATCCCTAATTCAGCAAATAATTTAACTAATTATATAATCAAGATCTGAGGCTGGAATGAAAACCTGCATACACACGGCCCTCCATGGCAACGAGTTTGACACCACTGGTATACAGGATTATACATCCATAAAATATTTAATAATTGAATACCTTTAGAACTGTATAAAAAAAAAGACCTGAAGATTTTTTAAAATTAATCTAAGATGGTTAATCTCAATATCTGATATGATAAAAAGCTAACTGAAAGAATAAAACAGTTTGATTTGCTCAATTACAGATTATGTGTGTTTTGTGTAGACAGGAGAGACTGTGGCCCTGAAGAAAGTGGCCCTCAGAAAGCTGGAGGATGGCATCCCGAACCAGGCCTTGAGAGAGATTAAGGCCCTACAAGAGATAGAAGACAACCAGTATGTGAGTATTGGATCCAGTACCTGTTAAAAATATTTATTTTGTGGCTTTTCAGCATATCTGTATACAAAAAAAGGTCCAGGAAAAGTCCTGCTGTGTTTTTTCCACCCATGAACTCAGCCCAGCTGATTTCACTAATTAGTTCTGACCTCCGGGCTGAAGAATTGTGCTAATTAGCAAATCCAGGTGATTGGAACAAAATACTGGGGAGGACTTTTACTTTCTGAACCTGGATTTTCTACCTCTGTTTTTAAAGTATGTGCTATACCAGCAAAATACTGTACTGTTTTTTTTAAATTGTTGCATGTACTGTTCTTGTTTTGATTTCTCTAAGCGAGCTTTGTTCCTCTCCACATTTCTTTCAGGTGGTGAAACTGAAGAATGTCTTCCCCCACGGTACCGGCTTTGTGCTGGTGTTCGAGTACATGCTGTCTGACCTGTCCGAGGTCATCCGCAACTCCCAGCGACCCCTCACCGAGTCCCAGGTCAAAGGTTACATGATGATGCTGCTGAAGGGGGTGGCCTTCTGCCACGAGAACTCCATCATGCACCGGGTGAGACCGGCGCTTACATGTGCTTATGTGTTTGTGGCCATGCGCTTGTGCAGGGGGGTCCTCAAATCTTATCGGGTGAGACCAGCGCTTATGCGTGTTTGTGGCCATGCGCTTGTGCAGGGGGGTCCTCAAATCTTACCAGGTGAGACCAGCGCTTATGCGTGTTTGTATTCATGCGCTTGGGCGGGGGGGGTCCTCAAATCTTACCAGGTGAGACCGGCACTTATGATGCGCTTGTGCAAGGGGGGTCCTCAAATCTTACCGGGTGAGACAGGCACTTATGCCTGTTTGTAGCCATGGGTCCTCAAATCGTACGCACACACACACACACAAACACACAAGGCTTAAGGGCCTCACACTGCAGCTCTTTCAAAATGGTTTCCAAAACGTACTCAGCATGTCCCGTGAATTTCGGCTTCCCTCGCTGTGAGTAACACAAGCGCCCTGTTCATCTCCTTAGGACCTGAAACCAGCCAACCTTCTGATCAGCTCCACCGGTCACTTGAAGATCGCGGACTTCGGCCTGGCCAGGCTGTTCTCCAACGAGGGCCAGCGGCTCTACAGTCACCAGGTGGCCACCAGGTGTGTTCAGGTGGAACGTGTTCTGGGCAGAATGGAGCACTGCTCTGGGGTCTGGGTTGCTAAATTTCTTTCTGATCATGTCTGTCCCGCTCAGGATTATTAAAAATAACGGGATCAATAATTAAAAATATATGCATTTAATTATTATTATGAAGGATTATCAGGGCTGTTGCATTGTACAGATGTTTTGCCATAAATCTAGCGCATCTCGTGTAGAACAGCCAGTGACAATGCTTTTGCGAGCTTTGCATGCAGCCTTTAAACAGACTTTATTTTGAAATCGCTAGTTTATGGTATCACAGGAGTGATAAAAAACAGATTGCCTTCGAATTTTTATTTATCTGTCCCTTGGGTGTCAATAAAAAGTAAGCAGGACCATCTTAATTAGCAGATTTTTATTTTTTAACTTTTTCCACAGGTGGTATCGAGCACCAGAACTCCTGTATGGGGCCAGAAAGTACGATGAAGGTGTTGATCTCTGGTGTGTAGCCTGCTTTGTAAACGGTTATGTTTAAATGCTCAGTGTTTTATTAAATTCAACTGACAAGACACTACATTGCATTCCTGTTAATTTCCTGGCAACCACTGCATGTGCCACAGTGCTGGTGATAAGGGGGATGGGATCGCCTAGTTTCTTAGTACATCTAACTGTCCAGCAGATGGCGATAGTACGCCACTTACCACATTGGTCATGAAAAGAATAATGCATATGGAAATATACACATTATATTTTGCCCACAGCTTACTGTGCATGTAAGTGTTTCTATAGCACCAGTCTTTGCATTTCACCCTGTCTGCTTTGTTGTGATTGCAGGGCAGTGGGGTGTATTTTTGGGGAACTTTTGAATAATTCCCCGCTCTTCCCCGGGGAGAACGACATTGAGCAGCTGTGCTGTGTCCTGAGGGTCCTGGGGACGCCCAACCAGCAAGTGTGGCCGGTGAGCTCAGATCACTCACAGATAATACACACGAGACGCGGTGAGCTCAGATCACTCACAGATAATACACACGAGACCCGGTGAGCTCAGATCACTCACGGATAATACATACGAGAACCGGTGAGCTCAGATCACTCACAGATAATACACACGAGAACCGGTGAGCTCAGATCACTCACAGATAATACACACGAGAACCGGTGAGCTCAGATCACTCACAGATAATACAAGAACTGGTGAGCTCAGATCACTCACAGATAATACACACGAGACGCGGTGAACTCAGATCACTCACAGATAATACACACTAGCCTGTTGAGCTCACTCACAGATAATACACACGAGAACCGGTGAGCTCAGATCACTCACAGATAATACACACAAGACCTGGTGAGGTCAGATCACTCACAGATAATACACACATGTATCTAGTTTGCTCTGTCGGTCCATTACGGTTTCTCCCTTCCGTATTCCTCTCTTCATCCCCCTTTCTCCCGTGTCCAGGAGATCACCGAGCTGCCGGATTACAATAAGATCACCTTTAAGGAGAACCCCCCCATCCCGCTGGAGGAGATTGTTCCGGACACCTCCGCGCAGGCCGTGGACCTGCTGAAGAAGTTCCTGGTGTACCCGTCCAAACAGCGGATCAGAGCCAGTCAGGTGAGGGCTCAGTGGAGCTGCTCCCGGCTCTGTGAAAGGGAAGCTCTGTGAAGGAGGTGCACTGGGCTTTGTGAGAGACATGCTCTGGGCCCAGTGAGAGAGATGTATTGTGATGGAGCTGCTCTGGGCCCTATGAGAGAGATGCTCTGTGATGGAGCTGCTCTGGGCTTAGCGAGAGAGATGCTCTGTGATGGAGCTGCTCTGGGCCCTGTGCGAGAGATGCTCTGTGATGGAGCTGCTCTGGGCCCTGTGCGAGAGATGCTCTGTGATGGAGCTGCTCTGGGCCCTATGAGAGAGATGCTCTGTGATGGAGTTGCTCTGGGCCCTGTGCGAGAGATGCTCTGTGATGGAGCTGCTCTGGGCCCTATGAGAGAGATGCTCTGTGATGGAGATGCACTAGACTCTGTCTGAGACTTTGTCATTTATGCACTTCTCAAGAAAATGTATCTAAAATGTCAGATGGTGTAAATGTTTTGGGCTAAAACCATGAGAACCAGAAAGGGATGCGGCCCTCGTTTCCCACCTCTGCTGTAGAGAAATCCTAAAATCCTCTTCCCCCCTCTTTCCCAGGCTCTGCTGCACCCGTACTTCTTCACGGACCCCCTGCCGGCCCATCACTCTGAGCTCCCCATCCCTCAGCGCGGGGGAAAACGCAACCACCAGCGGCTGCAGCCCCCCTACGAGTTCTCAGTGGACCGGCCCCTGCACGAGAGCTTGGTGGATCCCGGACTGATCCAAGGGCACGCGTGGGGGTGTTTCTGACAGGCGTCCATGTTCATCCACAGCAAATATGCGTTTTAGTTGTTCTTGGGTGATATGGAAACACACAGTAGTCATTTAACGTAATTCTATCTTACTGTTTTGAAGCCTGAATATTCGAAATCGCTGCACTACGTTTTTTTTTTTTTCAGGATTTGAACATTCCGTGAAAGACACAACCATCAGTTCCTAAAAATGTGTAATTATGTTTCTCCTGGCCGTGTGTAATGCCAGATCTTCTGTTTGTGTTATTGGTGATTTTTCTCTGAAATGGCTTAACGCTCTAATTTGTGCAGTTGATCTAGATTTTTTCTTGGATATATATTTGAGTTAGTCTTGTCTAAAACCAAAAACAAACAAACAAAAAAAAAAAGACCAATAAGGAATGTTGCTTTCCAGGAAATGATTTGGGCACGCCTGGCTGTTTGTCAGAATCCAGCGGTGATGGCTGATTCTTGCGCGGTTATATCAACGATCGCCTCCGCTCCGATCCCTGGATTGCTGTGGTCTTTGCATCCCTGAGCAGATAACCGTTTTTTTTTTTTTTTTTTCCTTTAGAGACGCGCGACGCGCTGATAAGCTCGCCGTGGTCTGCCCAGCGAGAGTCGCGGAGCTGGGTAGGCCGACCGCGCGGCTGGCTCTGCTCGTTTCGACCGCGGTCGCGAGGCTCCTCTGCGCGGAGGGCGACAGTGACTCCCTCAGGGCGTGTCTCTGTCTGTTAAGGGCGTGGGCGCAGAAACAGTCGTGCCCAGTAAAAATTAAAAAAGAAAACTTAAAGTCTGTCGCATTTAAATTCTTTGTGCATTTGTGTTGTTTGATTCCCAGTGCTGCATGTGAAGTGTTTAAGTGTTTCTTGTGAAAGCTGAGAATTCGTGTGCGCTCTGAATCTTGCTGTGTTCTTTCCTCACTCTTGAACCTGTCTTGGCGGTTGTGGTTTTGAGGTCATTGATCAAGCTTTTTATTTAAAGGTTGTGAAACCTTTCCTCAGCAGAAATCTCTTCAGTTGTTTCACTCACGCACGTGCACACACACACGTACATATTCACTTTCTCACACACGCACACACACACACACACACACACGTACATATTCACTCTCACACACACACACACACCTACACACACACAGACACACACATGCATGCACACACTCACGCATGCACTTCAGCGGACACACATGCACAGACACACACATGCATGCACACACTCACGCATGTACTTAAGCGGACACACATGCACACGCATACACACACGCAAAAAAAACACACACACACTGTCATTGGTGATTGCTGAGAGGTTTGGTGTAGTATGTCTGGTGTTCACTCTGTTCCTGTGAATAAAACTATCTGGGGTAAAAATGGCTGCATGTGAATGAAGCTGAGAGATGAGTTTGACAGACAGGCAGCGCGCACTTACAGAGGAGAGATGGCGGGGTGGGGGGTGTTGAGGGGGGGGGGGGGAACGGAGACAGTGACAGAGGGCGTACGGCTGGGCAGAGCTCACAGTTGTGTTTGGGCATCCCAGAATGCCTCAGCAGGCTGTGTGTCGCAGAGATAAGGCTCTTTCACAGAAGCCTGTTTCTGCTGAACGTGAGGCCCTGAGCTTTGAGTGACCTCCAGCCCCAAACCCACACTGCCTGTCTTTCTGCCGTGTGTTTAATTCTCCTGTTTCTCTAAAATGCTCTTCAATTTTACAGTATTTCAATTTACAGTTTCACAGTTCTTTCAAAACGGTGTCGAAAGTAATGTAGAACAATGGTAATAACTAATTTCCTATAAATTAACAGGGTTTTACAGCTAAGTGGCAGTTTTTATGAGGATTTATACAGTTTTTTTCTGTTCGTTAAATGGGTTTTCACTGGAAGCAGCTGTTTCGGGAGTCATGACACAAGCTGGGTCATCTGTTCTTCCTGTCTCCAGTTCTGCGTATTAAAATTGGCCTGGTGAATCACACGCTCTCGCTCCCTTTCTGACAGTCAGGGCTGAGTGTGCATTTTTGGAGTTGTTTATGACGGTGTCACTTCGTGCCACAGCACCCCCCCTCCACCCCTAGCCCCCCCCCGTGTGTGTGTTGTACCGTGGGCATTCCATCACCCAGCCGATTTCACTTCGCTTTTTCGGCTATGTTTACAGACGTGGCGTGAAGAGAAGGTGGTGCTGGAGTGGAGCTCGTTTGCATTTCTTTGTCAGGGTAGTGTGCGTGGGACGCGGAGGAGAGGGCAGCTGTGGTGTGAGGGAGTGTGTGTGTGTGTGTGAGGGTGTGTGTGTGTGTGTGAGGGTGTGAGTGTGTGTGTGAGAGTGTATGTGAGGGTGTCTGTGTGTGTGCGCCTGACTGTGCGTGTGTTTGTGTGTGTGTGAGGGTGTATGCGAGTGTGTGTGTGTGTGTGAGGGTGTATGCGAGTGTGTGTGAGGGTGTGAGAGTGTGTGTTAGGGTGTATGTGAGGGTGTCTGTGTGTGTGTGTGCGTGTGTATGTGAGGGTGTCTGTATGTGTGTGCGCCTGCCTGTGCGTGTGTGTGTGTGAGGGTGTGTGTGTGTGTGTTCGCCTGCCTGTGTGTGTGTGTGAGTGTGTATGCGAGTGTGTATGTGTTTGCCTGCCTGTGTGTGTGTGTGAGTGTGCGTGTGTATGAGGGTGTGTGTGTGTGTGTGTTCGCCTGCCTGTGTGAGTGTGTGTGTGTGAGGGTGTGTGTATGCGAGTGTGTTGTGTTGTGTGTGTGTGTGTGTGAGTGTGTGTGTGTGTGTGTGTGTGTGTGTGTGTGTGTGTGTGTGAGTGTGCGTGTGTGTGTGTGTGTGAGAGGGTTCATGTGCACTGTGGGGAGTTTCTGCGCTCGTGTTTGTGTTCAGTGAGTGTCAGCCCGTCTGTCTCTCTCCTTTCGTTTTGATAACCCTTATCAGACGTCCCCAGCCACGTCCCTCGCCTTCTCCCTCGTCTTACAGACCTAACTGTACACACATCATCCCTCTCTTCTCTCCTCTCTCTTACCTCCTCACTTTCCTGCTGTGTAAAGTGAAGCAGGGGCATTTATCGCGTAAGTCCCCCCCCCACCCCCCCACAAATTTTGGACACAAACGCACAACTTAATTTAGCCTGCATTCCACAAAAGCTTACAGGGAAACACTCCACCGTTATCTTTCCACACGCAAAGGCAAGTCAGATTTGTTCGTCCCAGTTACTATTAATACCTCGGTTTCTTACAACTGTCTACTATGTGTTGTTGAGTTTTGGAACGTTTTGTGAAAAGCGTTGAATGCAACTACTCCAATAATATAAATGGACATGGATTTCCATTCAGGTGCGTGGTTTATAATCGAGTGTACGGCATTGGCTCAAATTAAGTCCAACTAGCTTGTTAAGTGTTAAGTTCGCTAACAATATTGAAATACGTGAGTCGCTCTTCAGGCCCGAAAACAATTTCAACGACAGGCGGACGTGATAAATCTTACGAATGTTGATAATCTGCATTTACATGGAAGTCAACTGTTGCATTTGGAGAATGAAAAAAAAAAAAAAACGCGTGGCGAAATTCAAATGTTGAAATTGAATCCCTGGGTTCTGAAGAAGGTGCCCACTCAACTGCCCGCTGCGCCGTCGTATATCAGTTACCAGTTCGGAGGTTCCTGTCCCCCTTTTTAGTTCCTTATTTCCCTGAAAACCGTAAACATACAAATGAGGAGGAAATGAAAGGTTGGGGGGGGAGGGAACTTTGCCTAGCAAATGACTTCCACAGTGCGGGTTCTGTCTGTCGCTCCCGTGGCTGTGCCAAGGCTGTATCTGCTGGCGTCATTGCTGCGCTTGTGGCATTTGCATTGGTTTTCCCCACCGCGGAGTGCAGCCGCAGTGAAGTGCTCCTCTTTGCATCTTTATTGGCTGTAAAATGCCAGGAGCGACCTTCTGAGGGAGCCTATGTGAACAGAGTTGAGAAACGAGTGGGAAAGAGTTTGTCTCTGGTTTTCCTTTTTGGAGAATTGATTATTTACCTATAAAACATGTAAAAGAACTGAGAGGAATATATTCTAGGCCAAAAAAGCATTATTATTATTAGTAATAATAATAATAATAGCTGACGTCTCAGCTCGTAATGAGCATGGTAAATGGACTGTATTTATATAGCGCTTTTATCCAAAGCTTTTGCAACTGATGCCTCTCATTCACCCATTCACACACTCACACTCACACCCTAACGGTGAAAGGCTGCCATGCAAGGTACCAATCAGCTCGTTGTGAGCAATTATGGGGTAGGTGTCTTGCTCAGGGACACTTCGACAGACCCAGGGCGGGGGATCGAACCGGCAACCCTCCTGAGCTATGTCGCCCCATGTGGGCAGTGCTCAACAGAATACACCACAAGACCCCCCCCCCCCCCGCGTTTGATGGTTTTTAAGTGAAATGTTTTATTGGACATTTAGAGGATTAAGAAGACAGACAACAGTGTGATATCGTAGTACCCAACGTGCACAGTAAAATGTCCTGTGTTAATTTATCTCTTAACAGAGTACATACTATGAGTCCAGTATATGCATACTCTGGAAGTATACGTCCATGCATACTCTGGAAGAGTTTATTTAACACCGATCATTTACTGTGTAACCCTCTGAGTGGTTGATGGATGAGATGATTTGAACCAATATACAACAAGCTCACGATGGATTCATACGTAAATGCATTAGCATCATTATCAAATTAGGAAGCTGAGGTTTGTGAAACTTTAGCCTTGCTAAATTCCATGCAATATAGGTCACTTGGTTGTTCTCACAATTTAAAACTTGAAGGATCTGTGTTCAAATGCCAATAACACACACTTCAGTTAAATTATGTAATTGGCTCACCAACTCATTTTAATTGTTTGTTAATCTTTGAGGGGGAGGATACGATAAAAGGTGTCCAAAATGTACCCCCCCCCAAAAAAAAAAAAACCATGAATGACATGTCACAGAAGAGGAGGTTCAAAGGGGCGTGTCCTTCATACAAAAAAAAAATGAAATTGACCCCCCGCCCCTCCAAACTCCCTGCCAGTCTTCTGTTCCTCCTAACCTCACTCTCCAGTCGCCCCCGTACCACAGCTCGGTCTCTGCTGAAGGGCACCCAGCTCATCGTCTTCCTCTCTCGCACCGTCCAACACCGCGCACAGCCCGGGCCTCCGCCTCACCTTTACCTGACCCTGGGACCGCGTACTGCTGCCGGACCCCGGAGAGACACCTGCCGTAGAGCCCGGAGACAGGTACGTGCCTCTCACCACCAGCACTTTGACACTGTCTCAGAGTCTGTCCTTTGCATTGATTATCCTGGAGAGGCTGATTAAGGGACTGAAGCACAAGAGCCTTACCCAGCTTCTGCCCTGTTTTTCAGGATTATTTTATTATACAGTCACAGGTCCAACACGAACAAAGAAAAAAATACATGATCCAAACCGTTTCTGTTGCTAGTTTAGTTGTTCAGCCGTTATATGTAATGTTCAGAGTAACATTTATCTGACGGGAACTGCAACAATCGCCTGTCCCAAAGAGAGTGATATTTGAAAATTGACTTTGATCTTCAATGTTCTTGAATATGCATGACATGCATTTTGTCTCGGGGAAGTAAATTTATTTATTTATTTATTGTTTCTTTAATTTATTAATGTATTATATTTTTTTGTTGTTGTGGAAGCTATACAAAGATTTCACTACATTGTACATAAAAGTGTGGAGACATTGCACATCTGCTATATTCTACACTGCAGATGATAATGCTGTTTGTAATTCCTGTAGTCTGTATTTAAACACTGTGTAAAAGAAGAATTTAATTCAAATAATTTTATTTATAATAGCATTAACCAAGTGGAGGCATTCATTATCAAAAAAAGATTAATTGTGAATCAAAAACAGTACTGTATTGGGTTAAAATATTTCAAATATGATAAAATGAATAGTCAAAAAATAGTTAAAATTCAATGTTGATGTTGCAAAATAAAGTTAAAGCTCAACTGGATTTGCTCAACATTTTTCTGTTTAACAAAGTACTGTCCTATTTCTGATATGGTCTGTTCTCCTGCCTCATATTAAGTACCGAGTTTGCGTCTCTGTCTCATACTTGTAATCTGTGCGCCTGCTGACTCTGGCCTACAGGGGGCAGCACTGGCTCTATCCCCCTGGGAATGGCTGCACATCTTCCCATGTTCTCTGTTGTGTGCTGTATATCGCAGTGACGCAAAAAGCGACGTACTCGCTGTATCAGGGGTGTCCAAACTCACCCGATATAGGGCCAGATGTGGGTGCAGATTTTTGTTTTAGCCCAGCACTAAGACCCCTGACTCTACTTACCCTGGTCTTGACCGGGTGTTGTAGTGATGAGGGCTAAAACAAAAACCTGCACCCACACTGACCCTTTTTGGATAAGATTGGACACCCCTGCACTTGATGAAGAGTGTGCAATGGAAAAATCTAATTGGTTCTGTTTTTTAACCAGCTTGAACCAATTCTATCTTCCTTCATGCCATGTAAATGATTATTGACAAGCTTTCTTGATTTAAATACTTAGTTCTCAAAATGGACTCCAGACTAAACCCTACTGAAGTCCTGCCACACTGCAATGAAGAAAGTGGCGACATGTAACAGGGAAATCATAACCACTGGTACTGCTGTCCACATTGCTGCTGTAAGAGTAACTTACTCTACAGTCATATCACTCAGAACAGGAATACCGGAACATGTTTATTATCTGCTTTTTCTTCTCTCCAGTGACATAGTCATCTAAATGATCTCAGCCTAATGCTAAAGTTATTTAAGAATTAGAATTTGAATGCAAATAATTCCTTAACATCTCTTGTCTTTGAGTAAATAGGAAAAAACAGCTTGCTGTAACATAATGACATTAGAAAGACTATTTTCCACAATGAACACAGTTATATTTCATAACAATAGTGATCATACATAGAGGGCGGCATGACGATGCTCGAGCAGCAGTGCCATTTTATTGCTTTAAACTGTGGTGTTGGCTCAAAGTGCCTTCACAGAGAAGTCAGTGGAACTCACGCTATTGCAAGCTGGTCCTTCACAGAGAAGTCAGTGGAACTCGCGCTATTGCAGGCTGGTCCTTCACAGAGTCGTCAGTGGAACTCGCGCTATTGAGGGTTAGGCCTTCACAGAGACGTCAAGGGAACTCCTGCTATTGAAGGCTGGGCCTTCACAGAGACGTCAGGGGAAACTCACACTATTGATGGCTAGGCCTTCACGGAGACTTAGGGGAATTTGCGCTATTGAGTGGCTAGGCTTCACAGGGGACTTTCAGGGAATTTGCGCTATTGAGGCTGGCCTTCACAGAGACGTCAGGGAACTGCGCTATTGAAGGTGGGCCTTCACAGAGACTTCAGGGGAATTTGCGCTATTGAGGCTGGGCCTTCACAGAGACTTCAGGGGAATTTGCGCTATTGAGGGCTGGGCCTTCACAGAGATGTCAGGGGAACTTGCGCTATTGAGGGCTGGGCCTTCACAAAGACGTCAGGTGAACTCATGCTATTGATGGCTGGGCCTTCACAGAGACGTCAGGGGAACTCCTGCTATTGAAGGCTGGGTCTTCACAGAGACGTCAGGGGAACTCATGCTATTGATGGCTACGCCTTCACAGAGACTATAGGGGAATTTGCGCTATTGAGGGCTAGGCCTTCACAGAGACGTCAGGGGAATTTGCGCTATTGAAGGCTGGGCCTTCACAGAGACGTCAGGGGAATTTGCGCTATTGAAGGCTGGGCCTTCACAGAGACTTCAGGGGAATTTGCGCTATTGAAGGCTGGGCCTTCACAGAGACTTCAGGGGAATTTGCGCTATTGAGGGCTGGGCCTTCACAGAGATGTCAGGGGAACTTGCGCTATTGAGGGCTGGGCCTTCACAGAGACGTCAGGTGAACTCATGCTATTGATGGCTGGGCCTTCACAGAGACTTCAGGGGAACTCGCGCTATTGAAGGCTGCTGGGTCATGCCTCACCCTGTGGACTAATGGGCTGCGTGGGCTGCGTGGGCTGCGTGGGCTGCATGAGCTGCGTGAGCTGCGTGGGCTGCGTGAGCTGCGTGAGCTGCGTGGGCTGCGTGGGCTGCATGAGCTGCGTGAGCTGCGTGGGCTGCGTGGGCTGCGTGAGCTGCGTGAGCTGCGTGGGCTGCGTGAGCTGCGTGAGCTGCGTGGGCTGCGTGAGCTGCGTGAGCTGCGTGGGCTGCGTGGGCTGCATGAGCTGCGTGAGCTGCGTGGGCTGCGTGAGCTGCGTGAGCTGCGTGGGCTGCGTGGGCTGCGTGAGCTGCAAAGCAGATCTCTTCTCTCCTTCGTTCCTCGGAAAGACATCATGCAAATTCATGTGACCCCATTCCCCCTCGCTTCCCCCCCCACACACACACACACACGCACACACACACACTTCCTTAACAGTCTGTACGGTCTGCACCAAACAGGTCAGGGCTCCACTGAAATGCAATAAACATTTTGGAGCCATTTTAAAATTTATTTTGCCGTGTTGAAATTTCAAAAACTTCAAAAGCTCGTCTCATCTTACTCCACAAAGAACCCCTGTGATACAACGCGGCACTGGCATCTCAACTCAAATCAACTGCACGAGCCATTGCTAGGGCCAATTTTTCATTTTTTCTGATCTGGTCATGTAGCTGGTTATTCGGGTGAAATGTGGTACATGTCTGCAGTTGCTGTGGCTGAACTCTTTGCAGGGTAATTATGGATCCTGAAGTGGCACGTGCTAGTAATTTTTAATTTTTTAATTTTTTAAAGAGACCAATATATTTCAAATGCAAAAACCAGTAATGTAATGATCAAAGATTATTGGATCTGTCAGTGGTGCTGTTAGTGGAACATAACGTGTGTACGAATGAATCCATACAAATGCATAAGTAAAAAAAAATATATATATATTAAATAAAATAAATGAATGCTTAAGGGTGGTTGTTTAAAGGGGACAGGTATACAGTATGTGAATCTTTTGGGCCAAATACAAACAATAAAGCAGTTTTCATTACTTCCTGTACAGCTCCTGTTCTATTTAGATTATTGAACGCCACAAAACCCCAAAATACACGGCAATGCATTTGTATTAAACTCAACAGAGCAGCATGAGTCGCCTGCAGTCAGTCACCTGAGTAAAGTAATTACTGTAAGTCAGCACTCTCTGCTTACTTATATTCTACACAATCCTCACATGAGGAAATATGATACTCAAAAAATACCGTCAGGGTATTTTCAGGGACTGGCGTGCTTGGACGATCAAAGGAACCAGTCAAGCTTTTCAATGAAGATGTATTTGTATATTATTCAATTTACAAAAATAGAATATTTCTATTTTTGTGTTAGTTTTTCTTTGATGTTTCATGCTGTGAAATGTGTTTGCCTTTTATTTTTGAGAACCGTGTGAAGTTTGGAAAGTTTTGTGCTATTGAATCTGCATAGGATATGGACCAAGTATTTATAGAATTTGGACACCTGTTGAATCTGTTATTTTAAACCCATTTCAAATGCACAATAAATTATTGAGACTAAAACTGTTTAACAATATGTGATTTAGAGAAACCGGGGAGGGCTAAGATCTATTAATCAATAATAATGTATTATAAATTAATTATAGAGAAACTTTTATAGAAAGTTCAGCAGCCCAAAGTGCTTCTTTATACCTCAAAATTGGAACAACTATAAAATTAATAATAGTCACCTAAAGGCATTATTTAAAATGTGACATGCTTAAGTTCACACAGTTCACACTATAATATATACTATTGATGTTGGGTTTTTAATATCTGTAAACAATGCGTTCTAAAGTTTAGTGTAAAATAAGAAAAATTCTTCTCCACTATCCTGTATTTAATTTATTGAACACAGCGCAAGCTAGATGGCTCATCATAGATTTCTAGGTAAGACTAGGAGATGCTTTTGCACTATAACATGTAGAATTCATACACTCAAGACATTTTAATCAAACAATGTAATTTGTTTAAATTTAACTTGCGATGACCCAGAATACAGTGTTTGCCAGACCAGAAATACTTGCAAGATCTGCACTTCTATAAGGACCAGCGTCTCTAAATATAAGCAATACCACACATTTAATTACCACACAAAGACACAAACAAATGTACAGTGCTGAGTCATGAGAGTGGGTGAGGGAGAAGTTCAGTGGGTAAGGTGGAGTTCAATTCAGCAAACTTATAAGAGCGTTCAGCACACTTATAAGAGGGTTTAGCATACTTATAAGAGGATTCAGCACACATATAAGAGCGTTCTGCACAATTACAAGAGCGCTCAGCACACTTATAAGAGCATTCAGCACTATTATAAGTGTTCAGCACAATCAGTAGAGTATGTTGAAAAGCAGCTGACATAGTTTCTTGGAGGAGGTGGAGGAGAAGGATGCATATGCACAATTTTGAAGCCATTTCACAGATTTAAAAAATATATGTATTATTTGATGAGTGTGTGATACTCCTGGTTTGTGGATAAATACTAGTTTGGAACCAGGAAGTTCCAGGTGACTGTGGAAGATAATAACACTCCTGTTTTGCTTTGTAACAGCATTTCATTTAGTACGGCTTATTCATACAGGCTGTAGCAGGCTCCAGTGATTGCATGTGACATGTGATGTGTGTTCGCAGCTGCATGCGTGACCAGTTTAAATTCTCCAGAATCTGACCTTGAGAATGTTCCATTCTGCCCCCAGTGACTCAGATTGAGAAATCCTCTAATACTCGACTTCTATTAATCAGATGAGGCCATGTCTCCCCCCCTCTGGTTCCTGTCACCGTATTTATGATAATAATTCTCTGCCTCTATCTGGTTCTTTCAAACCCTATCGGACTTCTGACGTTCTCCTTATCGAAAGTGAATAAACATATCTCAAGCTAGATACGTGTTGTCTCTGTAAAGTTGTTATTGCACTGTCATTGACTTGCTTCTGTTTGTACGTGTGGTGATTTGTGTGTCTGCGTGAACTGGTGTACACATTCACGGATGAATGTGCTTGTGTTTGTTAACTTTTTATTTGTTTTAAAATTTGAAATTGTAGTTTATTTTGTATACTTGTAGGACTCTGAAAAGATACATGAAAAGAAAGACTAGCTTTTTTAAAATCTCATTTCAACCTAAAAGGCATACATAAGGATATGCATTCACAAAAAATACTGAATGTCTAGCTTTTAAAAAATGTATTTATTTATTTTGTTTTAGTTCCTTTCAACCTTACAAGAATACATACAGGATATATGTTCACACATAAATGTTTTAAGTTGAATACTTGGCATGGCTGTAATTACCACTTCATCTAATGGCCTTGGCATTTCTGTGAAAGAGGATTAGCGAAACCTGTAGTGTTATGTGTTATGTGACTCCACATCAATCAGCCATTTCTGTTGCTTTCTGTTGTGGTCTTTTAATTTTCATTCCTATTTTTAGCGGAAATGAATTTTCTGGTGATAAGAATTCTGTGACAAGAATGGAATTCTGTGTTTCCATTCTCAGATATCTCAGTGTAGTGACTAAATACAATACAAGTACCTAAATATAAAGATAAACAAAACTTTATATTTATATAATGGTCAAGAGTAGTTTACTTCCTTCTTTAACTGAACATGTAAGTTGAGTTCAGTTTACATTTCAGATTCAAAGACTGGATAAAAATGAATAAAAAAAACAAAAAAAAAAAACAACTACTGCCAAATAAGTAGACAATGTGAATGATTGGATGAAAAAGAGCATACATATTTAATTCCACAATGGCTTCTCTGAATCCATTGCTATTTGTTTTGTTGTTGACACAGAGACTGTACCGACAGCAGAGGCCCCTCCTCTCATTGTCCTGATTGGTCTGTTGTTGACACCGCGGCTGTATTGACAGCAGAGGCTCCTCCCCTTATTGTCCTGATTGGTCTGTTGTTGACACAGGGACTGTATTGACAGTGGAGGCCCCTCCCCTTGTTGTTCTGATTGGTTTGTTGTTGACACAGGGACTGTACTGACAGCTGAGGCCCCTCCCCTCATTGTCCTGATTGGTTTGTTGTTGACACAGGGACTGTACTGACAAGCAGATGCCCCGGCCCTCATTGTCCTGATTGGTTTGTTGTTGACACAGAGGCCCCTCCCCTCATTGTCCTGATTGGTTTGTTGTTGACACAGAGGCCCCTCCCCTCATTGTCCTGATTGGTTTGTTGTTGACACAGAGGCCCCTCCCCTCATTGTCCTGATTGGTTTGTTGTTGACACAGAGGCCCCTCCCCATTGTCATGATTGGTTTGTTGTTGACACAGAGGCCCCTCCCCTCATTGTCCTGATTGGTTTGTTGTTGACACAGGGACTGTACTGACAGCAGAGGCCCCTCCCCTCATTGTCCTGATTGGTTTGTTGTTGACACAGGGACTGTACTGACGCAGAAGCCCCTCCCCTCATTGTCCTGATTGGTTTGTTGTTGACACAGGGACTGTACTGACAGCAGAGGCCCCTCCCCTCATTGTCCTGATTGGTTTGTTGTTGACACAGGGACTGTACTGACAGCAGAGGCCCCTCCCCTCATTGCCCTGATTGGTTTGTTGTTGACACAGGGACTGTACTGACAGCAGAGGCCCCTCTCCTCATTGCCCTGATTGGTTTGTTGTTGACACAGGGACTGTACTGACAGCAGAGGCCCCTCCCCTCATTGCCCTGATTGGTTTGTTGTTGACACAGAGGCCCCTCCCCTCATTGTCCTGATTGGTTTGTTGTTGACACAGGGACTGTACTGACAGCAGAGGCCCCTCCTCACCTCGTCCCGACGCAGTGACCCTCAGTGGCCATGGAGGATTCATCTGAGCAGTCGCGCTGGGTGTCCCCGGCCGTGATTGGACCTGAGGCCGGCTTCTCCGCGGAGGCGGGCCTGTTGCCTCCGGCCGAGGAGGAGGAGGGTCTCTACTCCGAGTCGGACTTCACCGGTCTGCCGTCCTACTTCCCCAGCCCCAGCCGCAGCCGAGCCGTCCCGAACTACAGGCACAGCCCAGGTCTGAGCCAGAACCAGAACCCTGCCCCGACCAGTCAGCCAGCCGTACGCTCTCAGGAAAAAAGCCTTCTCTGGCTTGTATTCATAGGGGAACCCTGTTTGGTTCTTTATTGAATCCTGTATGGTCAGTGTGAAAAGTGTGAAAGCTTCTATTTTGCCTGATAAAGAACCCTCAAACTAGACAGGGTTCCTCTATGAGGAGCCTTTTGGAACCCTTTTATCTGAGAGTGTACACTGTAAGAAAAAAAGGATTCTGAAAGTTCTTTGGCTTGTCATAGGGTTTGAATTATGGGGGAGCTAGGGGACGCTGAGCGCCACCCCAAAAAACACCTGACCACCCCACTCATCCCATCTATCTGCGATCTCACAGACCCCCTCTCCAAAGCCTGAGTGTAATTCAAATCCGGGCTTGTCTCCAAAGGGGAACCCTTTTTAGTTCTTTATAGAACCCTGTATGGTTGGTGTAAGAAGTGTAAAAACTCCCAGATCGAACCATTTCGCCTGACAAAGATATAAGAGTTCCTCCATGGACACACAGGGAAGTCTTTCTGGGACCTTTTCTTCTGAGAATATGATTACTAATAATAATGCAAATTTTAGTCATGTTTGCGGGAAACTCCTTCCCTCTGCTATTCTGTTTCAGAATTCTGTTTGTTTTTGGTCAGTTGACTGACTCTTATGAGGCCGCCAGTCTGAAGGCCAAAGCTGAAGCACAGCCGCAGATGTATGCAGGATGGGTGTTAACAACACGCCCCCCCCCGTTCACACCCGTGTGACCTGGTCTCTCTCTGTCCCTCTCAGTTCGCCAGGTCTACTCCTCCTCCTTCCTCAACAACATCCCGTGGCTGGATGGCACTGGAGGCCCCGCCCTCAGCTCCCCCTACACCCCGCCTCCTTCCTCCTGGCCCAGCAGCCCTTTCGGGAAGGCACCCATGCACCCCAGCACCTCCTCCTCCCTCTACCCACCGGTGGCCACCTCCTCCTTCACGTCCCCCAGGGACGGGGGCCCGTCCCCGGGCCTGGACGCCAAGGACAGCCTCAGGCTCCAGGAGGCCCTGAAGGGCGAGAGGCTGAGCCCTCTGGAAGGGGCGGGGAGCAGCTTCCTGACCCTGAGCTCCGCTGCCGGGGGGGTCTACCCTCCCCACTCGCATTCGCTGGGGCACTACAACTCCTACATGGCCTCCCAGCAGGACTACAACGCAGCGGCCCTCTACTCCACCCCGGGGGGGTGGGCCACGCCCTCCTCCTACTCCCCAAAACTGCGTAACAAGATGAGGCTCTCGCCACCAGGTCAGGAATCTCCTCCTGGCACTTCGCTGTCCTCTGAGTATTTATGTCCTTATACTCAGTGGTGGAAAGTCCAGGTGTCAGAAAGTAGAAGTCCTACCATGTGTTTCATCCACCCATGAACTTCAGCCAGCTGATTTCACTAATTAGTTCTGCCCCTCTGGCTGGAGAATTGTTCTAATTAGCAAATCCAGGTGGTTGGAGTAAAGCACTGGGATGGACTTTTACTTTGTGAACCTGGATTTTCTACCGTTGCTTGTACTCCATGAGAGATATTGGGCCTCATTCACAAAACTTTTCGTAAATTGTTCTTACTTTTGTTCTTAAAAATGCTCCTACAAAATAAAAACAATATGAAATTCATGACACATGTGCAGATTTTTGTTTTTGTGCATATCCCACGTATATGACATGATGAATGCTGGCTGAAATCCTGTTCATGTGATTTGCATTAGTATACGGCCATGAACAAATACAGATAAGAAAAAAAAGATGAATGCCAAAATGTTCTTAGAAACGTTCTTACGTGCAGTTTACGACCGAATTTGATCGTACGCATGTTTTTTTTTTTTGTCAATGAGGCCCAGAAAACTCTGTGTGTAGCCTAAGACTTCTTTTCTAACGGTAGTTGAGTACAGCGTGAGGCTATCTGATGTCTGAGTGCTGGAGCGACCGGGCTTGTGGTTTTTTTTCTGACTGTGACCCCCCCCCCCCGTGTTTGGCGACGCAGAGGCACGGGAATGCGTGAACTGTGGCGCCACGGCCACCCCTCTGTGGCGTCGGGATGGAACGGGCCACTACCTGTGCAACGCCTGCGGGCTGTACCACAAGATGAACGGCCAGAATCGACCGCTCATCCGGCCGAAGAAGAGGCTGGTACGTGCCCGCGGCAGGAGGGGATGGGGGACGGGGGGATAGGGGGATAGGAGATGGGGGATGGGGGATAGGGGGATAGGGGGATGGGGGATGGGGGGATGGGGGATAGGGAGATGGGAGATGGGGGATGGGGGATAGGGGCACTGGAAAGGCTGAAAACTTGTCCTGTAACGTTTTTCAACTTTAACTGAAAAGTAAATAATGATAAACATCTGAACTTGTTTTAAGGATACCGGAGAAAACCACCTCGATAACAAAGGAAGCTCCTAAAATTAAGAGGACCCGCTATAAATAAAGTCATACTTTGGGGGGGGTGGGAGCAGGGTGAAGGGGAGTGTGGTGTCGTGTGTAGTGCAGTGGGAACTGTATTAATTAATTCTGCCTAAAATAATGTAATTTCTTCTTAATGCAAGTATGATTTTTTTCCACATTTGTTTTTTGTCTTGGGCGCGGGCAGATTGTCAGCAAGAGGGCGGGCACGCAGTGCGCCAACTGCCACACCAGCACCACCACGCTGTGGAGACGGAATGCCAGCGGAGAGCCCGTGTGCAACGCGTGTGGGCTCTACTTCAAACTGCACAATGTGAGTACAAATGGGGCCTACTATCAAACTGGAGGTGAGTACAGGGGGGGCTTACTTCAATGCAGGAACGTGAGTTACAGCGGCCTACTTCAAAACTGCGAGCTGAGTCACAGTGGGCGCGGCAGTATTTCAAACGGCGGGCACGCAGTGCACTGCACAAGCACTACCGCTTCGAAACTGCGCAAGCTGAGTACGCGTGGGGCTCTACTTCAAACTGTGCAACGTGAGTACGGGGGACTACTTCAAACTGCACAGCATGAGTACAGGGGCTCTACTTCAAACTGCACAGCGTGAGTACAGGGGGCCTACTTCAAACTGCACAGCGTGAGTACGGGGGGCCTACTTCAAACTGCGCAGCGTGAGTACAGGGGGCCTACTTCAAACTGCACAGCGTGAGTACGGGGGGCCTAATTCAAACTGCGCAGCGTGAGTACGGGGGGCCTACTTCAAACTGCGCAACGTGAGTACGGGGGGCCTACTCTCCCGCTCAGCTTATCTCGCGCTAGCGGAGGAAGACACCCGCCGCTGTTTCAGTCGTCAGCTCTGCTGTTGGGTTTGTCTGTGGAGCCATGCAGGCAACGGCTCACAGGTACCCAGTCCGCCTCAGGTGTGTCTGTGATCTTATCCCAAAAGGGCCGGTGTGGGTGCAGGTTTTTACTTTAGCTCGGTGCAGTGATGCCCGATTCAACCAGTTAACCAGTCATGGTCTTCGGACAAGACCTTGGTCAGTAGAATCAGGTGTCTTAGTGCTGGGCTAAAACAAAAACCTGCACCCACACTGGACGTTTTCAGATAAAATTGGACAGCCCTGGTCTATCGGAATCACAGGCAATACATTTGACAAGAAAGCAATATTTCTGGTTGTCCGATTAATTTTTTAAGGGCAACTTCTTACCCAGTCCATTCATAAGGAGGTCTCTCTCTATTCTTGTTGTCTTTCTGTGCGCTTTGTTGAGCCTGATCCGTCTTCATTCCGCACAAAGCGGTGCATTTGGTGTGGCAAACAAAGCCACAAAGTTGACTCTCTGGTCAATCTATTTTTTTTTGTGTGAATCTACAAGTAATCAAAGCATACAGTAATTGAAAGAAAGCGACCAGCTCTTCCCTACACATACAGGCTGTTTCAGTGATGGCACAACACAAAACCATTCATTTAAGGCAGTCTCTAATGCAACCTAACACTGGGAATGCTTTTTTGGAGTGTTTTTTTTCACACTTCTATGTTCTAGAACTCCGTTGCTTTCAGTTGCCAGTAGCGATTGTTACATCAGCAACGGAATGTTCACATAAGAACATTCCAGTCACACATTTTTTTGTGAACTCGCAACCTGAAGGTTTTAAATCCTCCCTCTGCCCCCCCCCCCAACCCCCCACCCCCCTCAGGTGAACAGGCCGCTCACCATGAAGAAGGACGGCATCCAGACGCGGAACCGCAAGGTGTCCAGCAAGAACAAGAAGGGGAAGAAGAGCGGGGCGGTGGACCTGTACGTGGACCCCTCCCGGGGCCCGATGTCTGACCCCCACACGGGCCCCTACTCCCTGGGCACGGCCCCCCTGCTTTCATACGGCCACGGGCAGCACTTACTGCCCCAGTCCCCCCCCCTCTACCCCTCTGCCACGCTGCCCTACTCCTACCACCCCACCTCTGGCATGGTGCCCACGCTGGTGTAGGACAGTGAAACGTTCCGTGTTAATTCAGCTCTAACAGGGTGTATGTGAGTCTAGTCTGGCCTCTCAGAGTAAACAGTGAATGTTTTACTGCGCAAGGCTAATGCTGGCTGATACGCGTGTACATATGCAAACGTGAACATTGGCATGAGCGCATTTTCACACGTGCACACAGACGCACACGGTAGAGGAGAGCAAGACTGAAAAAAAAAAAAAAATTATTTTTTAAAGCACCGACTCAAATGCTTCGCTGTAATATTCAGGTATAATGTCAATATCACAGGTAAAACCAAATAAGATGTACTGGACACTATAAATGTATTTTTTCAGTAAGTAAATAAATGCCTTTTTATGTGGTGTGTTTTCTATAGCCTGTATTTTGCAACAAAAAAAGGTGAAGACTGTACATATGCTATGTTGTTAAACATTTTGTAAGCGTTTGTGAAAATTTTAACCTGTTCTCTTCTCTGGTTTTCTGACTGCTGTGCATTGACACTTGTTTAAATACATTCAAATAAATGCTTTTTTTAATACAATTTGCAAAGTGAATGAGCTTTATTAAGTAATGGGGAAAATGCCACGTCCATTTGCGGGAGTTTATCCCAAAGTTGGGGTTTACCACAAACCTATAGCAAATGTAGAGTTTGCAAGCCAAAGCCTGGTGCTGCTGAAGTTAGAATATACATTAGTCTTCTCTTGCCCTTGTTTTCAACATCCCTCCCAGAAAAGCAAATTAAAGGAAATGTGCATTGATTTTAGAATCCATAATTTATCCCGTTCTCTGAGCAAAAGATTTGTGAGGTTCATTGTTTAATCCCCGAATAACTTCAACATAACTGCAGAGCACAACATTTTCCAGAGTTTCACAAATGTCAAACAACGGATCATTATTAAATTCACAATTTTTGTCATGTGACGGGTCATTATTGAGTTCACAATTTTAGCATGGTGATCTGAATTAATTTGGAAGATTTATTAAGAAACGAAGAATGAGCAAGTGGGAAAATGACTAAAAGTGCTATAAATAATTTATTACAAAATATCTACCGTCCACATTAATACAAATTGAATTACGAAGAATTTCATAAATGAAAGAAATAAAAAATAACTAATGTTCCTTTGTACCTTAATTACATTAGCAATGGCCACTGGATGAAGGAATGGGCTCTGCTTAGAGTTAGAATTACAGTTAAATTACAGGTCCTGGGAGTTTCCTGGCCCGCACCGTTCCCACGTATTTTACGGTAGATAACCACCATACTGTATTTTACAATAGCAATTTGCTGGCCTCTTCCAAGGAAGACATGCAAAGCTCAACCTGAGTATATATCAAATTTGGTTAGAGTGTTGACAGAGCAAGAGAGACTGAGAAAGGTGGGACTGCCTCAGCTGACCTTGTCCTGTTACTGGTCCAATGCAGCAGCCAATAAGAATGTCATTAATATGAAATTATTTCCTGTTTATGTCCCACGGCCTGCTCTGAGTCACAATGAACATTGTGGTGATAAGACATTGGTCTCTTCACAACATTCCGTGGTAAGATAAGCACATCGGTGTTATGCTGCTAGGGTCACACCGAGGGCATCTTGGTGAGATCTGCAGATCTGGGACTTCCTGCTCGCTGGAGGAGTGACTGAATCATCATCCATACTGTAGATAAACAGAGGGACTATTTCAGATTCATTAAGGGTACAGCCACACGTCCTCCGATGAGAAGCGTCTTGGTTATCGCCTCTGTTCATTTCAATGGGAGCTGATTTTTCGTGTCCTCAAGGCATGCTGGGATAGCTGGCGACGCGAGGCAAGTCGGCGGAGCAACTGGAAAAACGGGGAACGTGGTGCGATAACCAATCAGATTGAAGATCCGACATATGAACTGTTTACGATTTCTACTTCTGCCCCCATTCCACACTGTTCTGTTAAGGGGGACTCGTTAATTATTGCTGTGTGAGAGTCAAGAAGATGTGTGGCTTTTTCCCTAAGATGGATCAGATGGTTTTGCACAGTTAATGAAAAGTAAAGCTTTAAAGCATTCATAAAAATCTGAGGTGGTGATGTCAATAAAAAAGACAATGTCAAGTGAACAGCTGAACTGTGGTTATGTGGCAGTTGATCCTGCAATCACACTATGAAGCAGAAATGGACAGTAGCTTGTTTATTGTGTTTGAATTGTTCTTTGCCGTGCATTCAGTCCCACCAGAAATGAGAAAATCTGAAAGTCTGGCGCTCTTTCCTGTTTCATAGCATTGCATTAATGCTAAAACATTCATTTTGAGAGTCCCTTGCTTCACGCTCCATGCGTTGTGTGGTTATCTGGGCCTCATTCAAACAGTTCTAGATAAAGGTAGCAGCACCAACAAAACAGACGGAGAGACAAAGAGAGAGAAAGAGAAGATGAAATAACACAGAACATATAGAGTAACAACTGTTCCATACAAATGAACGGCTTCGACTCACAAAGGTCAGTGTTTTGTCGGTGTGTAAATGAGATTTAAATTCTCCGGGCCCGCTTTCGGCTCTGCGGTCGGGCCCTCACTGTGGTGTCATTGTCGCCGCGGTTACCCAGCGATGAACGTCCCATTGTCCGCCGGCGCGGAGGAGACGGTCCACAGTGAAAGTGTGTCTGCAGCGCCGCGTATGCAAATCCGGCACTTTCCATAAACTCTGGGAATTTTTCAAACGATTTAACTGCAGTTTAAGTGCCACGCTCACTGCGGTTTCACAATTTAGATTTGGACAGTTAAATGAAAAGACTAGCTTAACACACACACACACACACCTACACACACACACACACACACACACACACCTAGACACCTACCCATATATGAACACACACACATACGTGGACGTTCACTTCAGATGAATGATTGCTGTTATGTGTGTTATCACATCTTTCATGGTTTTCCGGTACAGTTTTCCATGGGAAGTACAAGTGTTCTATTTTAATTGCTATGCACAGATACTTACTTCTCGGTGCACAAAGGCTCAATGTAGTTTTTGCTGGAGCGCAGTTTAAATTCAGCTTTAAAGGATGCACTATATGCCGCATAAGAACACAAATTCAGCGTAACGCACTTACACAAGTTCTTGTGTGTTATATCAGAGCAGCCGGTGTGACATTAATATGATAATTTCATATTTTATCTTCTTCTCATAGCCGCTTCTTTCTTCCTCTTTTTTTGGCAACCGAAGGAAGGTGCACCTCTGCAGCACCTGTGGGACAGGAATGGTGGGTCCAGTTAAACCACCGTTCAACAGTCCTGATCTGACACGGCCCTGTCTGGGAGGGGGGAAAAAAAACATTATCAAAAGTTTATTATTTCACAAACCCCCACCCCCCCACCCTCATGCCCCCCCCCCCCCGATGCCCCCCTCCCCCCATGGCTGTGGAGTCTTTTCAGGTCAGCTCGAGTGTTGCTGTGTTCCAGCCCTCTGGGAGTGGAGCAGGCCTCCAAAGTAGATGCGCCTCTGCGAGACTGATAGCTTATCAGTAGAGCTACAGACTCACGGACCCCCCCCCCCCCCCGACTCCCACCAAACTCACATACAGTAAGCACTCACTCTGTGGCTCGCTCACACAGACCCAGGCACCCGAATGACTGTCACAAATAACAGCACTGATCATTTCACACGATGATCGGCGATGATATCATCTTCGATCCCGACTGCTAATTTTATTCGGGGACATAATGACTGACTAATATTGACTTAGATCGGAATTTGCATTTCCTTTTTTTTTCATTTTCATAAATGCGCCAACGGTTTCAGTCAGGATAGTGTGAATTCGAGTCAAACAGACACTATTAGTGGGACAAGTGTAACACATTACAATTGTCCCACTAAAAATTTGAATATGATGTAAAACGTTAATAATTTCATTATCTGACCACCTAAATAGCAAATAGCAATGGATGGATAGGCCACCTGTCAAGGGTGTATTCCTGCCTCTCGCCCATTGCATGCTGGGACAGGTTCCAGCACTCCCCCCCCTCCCTCCAGCAACCCTGTTCATGAATAAGTGACTTATAAAATGGATGAATGGATAAAAATGATATGGAAATGAATGATATAGTGAGGATATGAAAGTAGGATTTAAAAAACAGGAGACAGAGATAGAACCATAGATATTCTAGCCCAACGAGATTGACCATAGTGTTGTAGCAGGGACTGTGGATGCCATAATTGTAGGAACAGGTTAGGGTCACATTTTTTTTTTTAATTGGGTGAGTTAGATGGGTTTCTTAAAAGCAAAACCTAAAGATCAGTTGGCTACTCTCCTTAATGAGCAGATTATTGGATGTGAATAATTTGCATATGTTAATTCAGGTAAAGGAATGACTATGCATAGTCAGATCAAGGTTTTTAATAATCTGAACAGTGGCTGAATCATCCAAGCATATTTAAGATTGATTTTGCTGTGCTGTCATCTGCAGAAATGCATGCTGGGTCTGTGAAACTCCGTGGAGAGGAACTCTGAATTTTGAGGGGTTGGGAATCCACAGATGCCAGACCACAGCGATAGCCAGTGATACCCACAGGAGTGATACTGCTGCACCAGTCAACTGCTGCCATCAGTCACACCTGCTAGCATAGAGGAAAATTTTTTTAATGAAAAAAGACTTGTCAGAGGGCCAACTGTAAAACCAAGATGGCCATTTGTGCTCTGAAAACCAAACGAACAGAAAACAAACAGGACCGAGATAGGAAATAACAACACAACACAACACAACATTAAATGACAAAAAAAAAAACAAAAAAAAAAAACAACAAAAAATGATGACGAGAACAGGCCCTTCAGCCCAGCGGAGCTCGGCATTTTCCGACCTCTAAAGTGTACCCAGTGCTCGGTTTACCTACAGCTTGATAGATAGTAATCCTGGTCTTATAAACCCCCAGAGTTTCTGCCGCTACTACTTGACCCGGCAAGCCACTCCACATAGTGACCACTCTCTGTGTGAAAAAATGCTTCCTAACATCTGTGCGGAAATTACCGTTATACTCCCGGCAGTGTAGCGTAATGGCTAAGGAGTTGGTCTTGTAACCTGAAGGTCGCAGGTTCGACTCCCTGGTAGGACACTGCCGTTGTACCCTTGAGCGAGGTACTTAACCTGCATTGCTCCAGTATATATATATCCAGCTGTATAATTGGATACAATGTAAGTCGCTCTGGATAAGAGCGTCTGCTAAATGCCTGTGATGATGATGATGACTCCCTCACTCTATCGAGAGACCTGAACCTGAAGAAATGAAGAGAATAGGTACAGGTTCGGGAATCACTAGGTTTAGAAGGTAATGAGCCCTTGAGCTAAGCTTGATTGGGGTCTTAAAAGGAAAGAACAGAAAACACCTTTGTTATGCAACTTATGGTTTGGAGTCATGAAGGTCCGAATGGGATAGGCTTCCATTCCTGTTGATGTACTACCTGACCGGATCGTTGTGCACAAAACCGAACCCATTTCTAAACCTAACGATGTATTTTTTTTCAAGGGATGGAATTGAAGTGAGGAACAATTCACCCTCAGAAAAAAGCGGGGAAACCTTTTTAGTTATGAGCCTGGAGGGGATCCTGCGTTTGGTCGCGTGTGTTTGTGCGTGTGTGTGTTTGTGTCTCTGACCGCAGCTAATCTCGCATGCTACTGGGCCAATCAGCCTAATACTTGTTGTGCATGCTGACAGCAGGCCAAGGACCTGAATTCTTGCAATATTTTGCAAATCGGTCAATGACAAGTATTTTATTTGAATTAATTTCCATCATTGTTGTCCATTGAAATAGTTTGAGTGCTAACTCCTAACTGGCCGCTAGGGGCCGCAAGTGATCAACAACTGCTTCCGTTTGGAATGCCTGGCGGAGATCTGCACTCTACTGAGTTCACTCATCTAGTTCTTAATGCAACCCTCTATGGTAGCCATGAAAAGCGTGAAAACTCCCAGACTGAACCATTTTGCCAGAAAAAGAACCCTTTGACTAGTCATGGTTCCTCTGTGGAGACACAGAGGAGCCTTTTGGATCCCTTGGAACGCCTTCACATCTCGATCAGTGTCAACAGTCACAGTGTTCATCTTCCTAAGTCCCTTGTCTCCTTCTGTTTTACTCAGTGGAGCTATGCTGGTCATTAGCCGTTGATAATTGATTGCTAATCATATGTAAATGATCAGTTCAAGTCTTCTTACCCAAGGGTTTTCCATCCATGACCATCAGCAGATCTGTGGTGGCCTGCTATGGCAGGATGAAGCGTGGGGGGGGGGTATGGACAGTGAGAGTTCTCTTGATGAAGTCAACGCTGTGTTCAAGCGATGGCGGATGGCTGAGCTGAGCCGCTCCACCTGAGCGCTGTTGGAGAGCAGGTGGTGGCGTGTCGTGATGTCATAGCCGGGTGGGAATCCGGAACAAGGCGGAACACCGGCAAGGCCTGGATTCTGCGGGTGCCAGAGCTAACCTTCGTGACTTTTTCTCCTCTCCCCCTCCCCCTCCCTACTTCTCTCTTTCTTTGTCTCTCTCTCTCTCTCTCTTTCTCTCTCACTTTCAGAGTCGACCACACAGCTCTCCTCTTCGTGCCCTGGTAGAAGCCCGGTTGTGCAACGCAGGAGGCTTATGGTTTTCCGGAGTTTTAGAGAGAGACAAAAAAAAAAAAGCAGAAAGGAAAAGAGAGAGACGCGCAGACGGAGGTTGGTGGTGACGGTACGGGCCTGTCTATTTCGTTTATCAGGCTGGCAGGCAGGTTACGCTCGCCTTCCTCTTCGGCTCTTTGGCGAAGCGGATTTATCTGCTGGGGTGGGCAGTTCAGAGCTGGGGAAATGGCAGTGAATGACGGGGTGAGATTAGCAACCACAGGGCAAGTCCAGCTAGCACACAGGCCCATCCGTTGGTGCCCATGCCCCTCGTTCTCCCTCCTTCCCTCTTTCACTGTTTCGTTCTCTCCCTCGCTCTCTCTCTCGCTGTTGGTCTCGCTGTTGGCGTACAGTTATTTGTGCCCCCCCCCCCCCCCACCAAGAAAACCAGGCCTCCTTTTTCCTGAAGCCCTTGCCCCATATTTATCTATTTCTAACCCAGCACATGTACTGACTGTATCCTGTGCCGTTATCGTTTCTGTCCGTGTGGCTCAGCTTTGTTGGCCTTGTTTTGAGATGTAAATCGTGATCTCCTCTGTGTGTTCTGTTCTGCACTTTTCAGCCATGTCAGTAAAGGGTCCAGTGATTGGCTGGAACGATCCTTGCCTGGAGTGCCATTGTCCTTGCAAGTTGCCTTCACTGAATACCACATCGATGAATAGACATTCAGATAGAAGATAGTAGTCAGATGGTGCTGGCACTGGATTTATGAAGTCAACGGTAGCCATGGTGTCCTTTGTAGTCACAAAGGTGCAAAATTCTGTCAGTTTCCTATTATATATTTCAGCCTAGCCATGCAATACCATTTTAATATCACATTAAAAATTAGTGTCCTCTAATCCCTCAATTCCTATCATAGACATAGCCTTCGGGTTATGAACTTTTAATCATTTTGAATGTTACTGCAAATATAACCCAAAGCACAACTTAAAGATCAAATTTACGAATTGTCGCCTGTGAGCCGTATCAAATTAATCAAGATCGTCACGATGCTTTGGATGCTTTAACTGAAATTAGTCCTGTTTTTATTTTGTGACGCTTTTTAATCGTTAACTTCCATGTGAAGAAAACCCCCCAGATTCAGAAAATGCATGTTGCTCAGTCATGTGTATAAAAGAACACATGAGTCTGGCCCTTCCTAATTTCCTTCATTATTGCCATATCATGCATTTTAAACATGTGCATTTTGCAATGCTATATTATTTAAAATGCTCCCAGTCTGTTTACCAAAAAAAGACATTAAATCTGGGCGTGAGACATTAGATCTATACTACAGACAAAGCTGACAGTTCATTCTTGAAAAGCCCTGTCCCTGTACTTACACCGAGCTGACTTTTAACTTAGACTTTGGCTTTGTCTCAGAGAACATAAACTTGTAAAAATTGACCCTGACCCTTCAGGGATATCTCTTTCATTAATGAGCAGTACATGATGCCGTCAATCAGCTGCTAAACTCTGATCTAGGTCTTAAATATTCTGTTTGGGAACTGAAGATACTCACATGCAGGGGCGCTTTTGGGCACCTTAAAAAGATCTCATATTGAGCCCCACCACCCCAAGCTACCCCATCTCTACATAATTACTCCAACCACACCATATTTTCTGAGTCCCCCTGTCCATCAGGGCCCTTGGATTCAACACCCCCCCCCCCCCTCCCCAAATGGAATCACAGCTGAAAAGTTTCCAATTGATTTTAAATTCCAGCATTCCATTTTACCATCATTTGATGATGTTCATTGATTCATTATTTTTATTTATTGACTTTCAAAGGACCACAATGGACCTCTAATTCCTTTCTATTATCACGTAACAGAATGTTGAATGTAATTGTCTTAAAAGCAAAGCTTCGGAAAGAGCTTTCGTTCATCCACTCTAACCAATTAGATTAACAGCATGATGGGGCAGAGCTCAAGCAGAAGTGGTGTGTGCCCGTTGGGCATTCTGTAGGAAAACGGTGCTGCCTGTCCTGCTAAATTAAATCTACCACAAGATGGCAGCCTTGTGCACATTTACTCCTTTACTTTCTGCTGAAAATGGATATAGCCTTGCTTTTGAACTAAACAAAATGTCTGTATATTTTCAAAGTTCAAAAAAGTTTATAGTGGCCGTCTGGGTAGTGTAGAGGTATAAGCACTCGCCTACCACCGCAGAGACCCGGGTTCAATCCCCGGCAGCGGGGTCAGACGTTCCTACGTTCCTACGAACACAATTGGCAGCGTTTGCAGGTGGGAAGCCGGTGAGGGTATGAGTCCTGATCGTTGCATTAGTGACTCCTACTGGTCCTACTGGTCAGCAGGGATCTGGGGGAGATAGAGTGAACCTCCGTGTGTGTTACACTCTCCCAGTGAAACTCCTCACTGTCAGGTGACAAGAAGTGTCTGGTGACTCCACATGTATGGGAGGAGGCATGTGGTAGGACAGCGCATCGACCAGGACCGTGATTCACACGGGGAATTGGTATAATGACTAAATTGGGGAGAAAATGGGAGAAAAATGGCAAACAAAAAACAGTTTTGAATAACTGTTCAATGGCTACGTTAGGGGTTGTTCACTTAATCTTTCGCAGCTGCTTGTTTGGATTGTGCAAGTGTTTGATTGTGCAAATTTTATGATGCAAATGTAATGTAAAAAAAGTAAAAGAAAAAAGCTGTATCATTACCACTCACCATAAACTACAGCCTTAAGTGATGAGAAAAGCTTTGCATAATATTATCTGTTTGTTTATATATCAGACGCTCTTATCGGCACCGGCTGACATCGGCATGAATCGGCACTAAGTGGTAAGCCTACATCATAGGGGCAGAGACAATGAGGGTACCAGAGACAATGAGGGTACTAGGTAACTACTGCAAGCATGTCGTAAGAATAAACTATGCAGTAGCAATAGGTTCACAGTTGCATGAGCATGTACTTAAAACAGGAAAAAGCTCCCGTGTGAAAAAGACTGTATACAAAGGATAATTGATATAAACTTTAATTATATTTCAAGTATCCTTAAGTATAAAATAGTACACTTCAGCATGCTATTTTCTCACATGGGATGTCCTAACTCCATAGTTCAGTAGCAAGTTAGTATGTACTGTATATATAAGAACTATACAACAGTAGTTCTCAAACTCGGTCCTGGGGGACCACCGTGTATGCTGGTTGCCATTTCAACGTCAACTGCCATCTCAGAATTTTAACGAGCTGTTAATTTCTCTTAATTAGATGCTTTACATGTTTTAGAGCTGGGGTTTCCAGTCTGATCCAGAGAGGGCTAGTGTGGGTGCACATACCTGATTTTTTCTTTTCCGGTAGTTGTAAGTATAATTTTGTTTTGAAACTGCCCTAAAACCAGTTTTTCTGTGTTGCTCAAAAGAGCTTAAATCTGTTGCATGAAAATAATTAAAATTATTTCGCGCATTGACTGAACCGCGCTACATCGTGTACAGTAGGCCAACTGCATCAAAGCAATGCATTTCTTGTAGAAAGGTGTTATTACAGCGACCTCAGATGGTCATACTGCAAGATACAGAACCCCAGCCAGATGTCGTCATCATTTTGCGCCCTAGCCGGGCTAGGGGCGTGTACATTTTTTTATAATTTTAGCGCTGAAGCGGTTGTTACAACTGAAAGTAAGTACAGATATCACATTTAGTTTATTTTACAGTATGTGTTATGTTACTCACTGGCGGTAACTACATATGACATGTTTCATTTTTCGGTGACTTTCAGCGAGGTTTGCAAACGGATTATGCTCACTTAAAAGCCGAGGGAATGCGCGTTTATTATTATTAGCTACAACAATTAGCTTGCTAGCTACCCGTGAGCGCGGAGCCGACCCCTCCTCAAAAAACACAAAAATGTCAAGTACGTAGGATGCACTATTGCACCCAGCTAGCTGGGCAGCCAGTCATTTTTATTGCCTTGCGTACGCGCTATAATACATTGAAATAAAAGGTAGCAGATCGTGCAATAGTTATTTATCTAGTGAAAATTAAGGTGAAAAGTCGTGGGTAAGGTAACTAGCTAGTTGGACATGTTAAGCCAGTGATTGGTTTATCAAATGCTTAGCCAATCTATCTGCTACTGCTACAGGCAAACTATTGAAGCGCTGGCGAAATACTGTTAAGATTTCTAAACTTGTCTTGTCAGCAGCCTTACTGATAGTAGATCCCTGTCTAGGTTAATGACAATCAATGGAAATAGTCTATAAAATTATCTACGTTAGTGCTTGCATGTGCAAGTAATGGGAAACTGTTTTTGTTCAGCCTTCTCTGAAGTTTGGTGTGCTTAAAGATTGTTGCTTACTGGAAGCTGCTAAAACGACGTTATTGTGTGCACCTTAAACTAACATTTTCATTCACAGTAAAAAAAAAAATGAATTGTGGCTAAAAATTCGACATATAATTCTACACTGAAATCTTGTAGGTATAATTGAGAATGAAAAGCCTACGAATAGCAATCAAATTTATGCCAAATTTTATTCAATGATACAAATGAGAAATTCTGAGCATTTGGGTAGGAAAGACCTTTCAGCGTTCAGGCAGCTGCGCGCGCCGTCGTTACTTTGTAACAGCGAGGACTGCATGTTTAGATGGCTGTTGAAAAGGACGTGTGGAAAAAGACCACGTTCAAAGAGACGTGATGATATTCAACACTGTGTCGTGCTAAACCTTAACAGGCACGCATGCCTTGATTTTATGAATAAAAATGTTGATGAAAGGGGTAGGATATCCTACTAGTCTAGTCAGGTCAAGTCAAGTTTGTCTTTAAATTGTATGCTCTTGTTTTGCCTCATTTTGGTTAATGATGCAAAATGGATAATGGTTAATTGTTATCTCCGCCAGGCGGACCCTGGAGGGAATCATGTGTTTGGTCGCGTGTGTTTGTGTCTCTGTCCGCAGCTAATATCGCATGCTACTGGACCGATCAGCCTAATATTTGTTGTGCATACTGACAGCAGGCCAAGGACTCGAAATATTCTCGAATATTTTGCAAATCGGTCAACGACAAGTGTTTTATTTGAATTAATTTCCATCATCGTTGTCCATTGAAATAGATTGAGTGCTGGCGGAGTCCCTGGCGGAGATCTGCATTCTACTGAGTGCACTCTTCTAGTTTTAAATGTTTTTTTTTTTTAATTTTAGTTTTTTTATTTTTAAATAAACTTGACTTGATCTACTTTTTTTCTTTGTTTTGGATATGTACTAAATATTTTTGATTGTATTGAATGCTTCAACAATATTCTGAATATGGTGGGTGGCTACAGTATTCTTATGTCACATGTTCTTTGCACCCATGTGGTATGAATGCTATTTGACCCAGATGAAGACGTAATTGTTTTAAATTATGCCTTTGCCACTGTTTGTTTCAAACATTGTTACAAAGGTTGCAGTAAAATAGGATTCAGTGTTTTTGCCCAGAATAAATGTAAACATTCTGAACACATGTGCTGTGTTCTGGAAGCACAAGTACCGTGTATTGATTGTGATATTCAATTTGTTTGAGTGTGTGATTGATGTTCATTTTTGGTCCTATCTAACCAGAGAACCCGGTTCCAATTCAAATTCAGCCTTAAGCCCTATTCGCACGGGACTAGTATTACCTGGGGAGCTCTAGTAACTTGTAATAATTGCGGAGGTCGTCTGTGATCTTAATCCCGTGCGAATCTGCCTTGTCCGTAATTTGTAAAGAAAAAATTCCACCGCAAATTAGCTACCATATTTCGCCAAACACAGAGGTCATGTGATAATATTAGTCCTGTGCGAATCGGCATCTCTGTGATTTGGGGTCGTATTTTACTGTTACCCAGAGCAGAGCCTTGACATTTTCGATCATATCCAGGGGGATAATGTCAGTAAATTCGAGTAAAATACAGACTTCGCTTGCGAACGCGCTGCACGAAACACAGACCTGGGGGGGTAATTTCTAAATCACATGCTGTCATACCAATGGTGAAATATGGTGGTGGACAAGAATCTCCTAAAAAACAGATATTTTCTTTTTTATCTTGGTTATTTGGAGGCATAAGACAGTTCTGTAATTGCACCTGGTTTTAAACTGAAGAAATCAAACTGTCAACAGTAATGTTATATATGTGTGCTCTGCTTGGAACTGGCCAGTTCAAGAAATAATGTTGCACAGCACAAAAGCAAACATACTGTATCCAAGTTCAGCTGTAAACAACTTGAAACCTTGAAAATGCTGTGAATTGATGTATTTGCTTCAGTGTGTACAGTGTTTCTAAAAGATTTCTCGAGAAAGGATCTCTTTCTTTGTAGCTTCTGTGTTTTGTGTTATGGCATCTCTTCACTTCTTCGTACAGTACTGCTTATTCCATGTTAATAAATTCCATGTGGTAATTAACCCTTTAATGTGTGAGGTCACAAATACGTGATTAGAACGTTCTTCACTGAACCTTCTAACGCTGATGTAACAATCACCGCTGGCAACTAAAAACAATGGAGTTCTAGAACACTGACTGAGAGTTTTGAAAAAAACATTCCAAAAAACCTACTCCTGAACGGGTCAAGGACACGAAAGGTCACAGAACTAGTGATAGAAGATATTTTGATGTTTTGCGTCTTCTTTTTCCCCCCCTTGCTTGCAGGCTCCATTATTTTATGGGGAAGGTTTAATCCGACATGGATTCCGAACCGGACCCCCCGGGGTCAAGGGTGCTCAGAGGCTCCCACCGTTCTCCCAGATCACCTGACTCCATGTCAAAAGTAAGACCGTTAAAAAGCGCATTTCTTACCCTTTTCCTTTTGTGACGCTCTCAACTGTAGGAATTGTATAAATGAATGAAGATGGCCGGCCCTCAAAAACAGTGGAATTGTACCCTTTGGTCTGTAGCAATAGTGAAATGAAAAATGTGAAAATCAGTGGAAAAATAATTAGAGAAAATATTTTTTTATTTCATGGACCTGAAAAGTAGGTTTTAGTAAGTTTTATTGTCATTCCAGATTGTTGATTTATCGAAGCATTTATAGAAAATTCATGCAATGATTTAATCATTATAGTGACATGCATGTGTGCCAATGACATGTGATTAGTTGCTCGTTAACTTGAGGGTAAAACAAAAAAAAAAAACACTTTTTAATCTTCAATCTGAAGGCTCGTTGACGGCATCTGGGTATAGCTGGTAGGCCCTGGCGAAGTATTAATTCCTAGCACTGTGCCGTCTTGAACAAAAATACAGAAACACTTTTTAATCTTCAATCTGAAGGCTCATGGTTGGCAGCAGGATATAGCTGGCCCTCCTGGACTTTTGTACTCTTGGTGTTTAATGTTTGTGAGAAGAGCGAAGCCCAGCCTGTCTCTGTGCCTCCCCTCCCCACCCCTCACCCCACCCCCCAGCTGCGTCAGGTAAAGGTAGCGAGCACTAGCAGAGCTTCAGACAGGCAGAGTCAGGCTTTGTGTTACCTGGGACAGATCAGAGCTGTAGGTAGTTTCAAGGTAGGAGTCTTTATTTGTCTTAAAATGGTTTAAAAAAAAAATCAGATTCTGTTCTGCACTCCACACTGCACTGCACTTCCCAGCTAACAGACAACGTTCTCACAAAATGTTTCTTTTATGTACTGGCAGTGTTATGAAGATTAACAAAACATTACAGTAACAGTTTGTGTTAGCTGGGTTGTCATTTGGATAGTTCTCCAGGTCCGTCTTCCTGTATTCTAAAATGCTGTGTTTTGTTAAGCCTTGTAGTTAATGTTGTATTGATTCCTTTCTCTCTCTCACTCTGTTACCTTAGAAGAAAACCAGCAAGCCCACAATCAAGAAGGCCACTCTGCAGGAGGCTCGGAAGAAAGGGAGGATGGATCGAAGTAAAGGAGAGGAGGAGATGTCCAACCAGCTCAAAAACCTGGTACTGGCTTTGCGTTCAGCTGCATACAGGGAAAAAGGCAGATTACATTACATCACATTACATTTATTTGGCAGACACTTTCATCGAAAGCGACGTACAATAAGTGCATACCGAAGGTCATTGGAACAACTACAAAACACAGGTCCGACAAGGCACAATACTCATTTTGTAACGGTTATTCATAGCCATACTTCCAGATACTTCCTTCACAAAAGCAATTGAGGGTGAAAGTGCGTCTTTTTTTTTTTTTTTTCAGTCCTGTGTTGGCTTTGTATTTACTGTAGCGCCCAGCTCTGGTCTTACTAGTGTACCTGTTTATGAGAAAAGGATCGATTCCATTGACACGATCGTTGTCTTGCGAATACTTCAGTACCGGTATTTGAAATAATGTTCACGGTTTTGCAGTGTCGTGCTAGTTGCAGGAACCTTGAGTAGGAAAGCAGTAGTTTTGGAGTTGACTGTAAATATGAAAAAAAAATAAAGAATATAATATTTCAAGATTGTAAGGAAACAGACCAAGGTTCTCCTCTAAGAATGCAACAGAAGCGGTGAGCCACTCTGTTCCGGTACTTGCGAATAGTAGCCTGTTTCTTTATGGAAGTTTATGCATTAAGTCATAAACCGTGAAGTGAGAGATTAATTTTCCACTACCCCCCCCCCCCCCCCATCCTGGCCTGCATGCCCATTTCTCTGGCATGAAGGCCTGAGCACCAGTTTGTTTGTTGTTGTTACCTGTCTCAGTGGAGAACTCTTATCAAACTCTGTGTGACTGACACACTTGGGAAGTACCACCATGACAACATCAGGGTATGGAGGTGCTAAGACAGGCTCCCTACCAGATATGCATTAAATTTCAATAACCCTGCTGGGGGGGGGGTTGAGTATGTGATATTGTCGGGCTGAGAGTTTTGGTAATTTTTTTGATGCATGTTTGAATATTATTATTTTATTAACTTGTTGTTTAACTGCAGTCACTTTATCACGATGTTGTTACCCAAATAAAGCTATGTAATTGAATATCACTATTTTCAAATCGGATTTCCATGGATATCATTCATGTGTCGTGTGAATGCTAATGTGATAGTTATAAGCATGAATGTGCTATAATTGTTCATTCTATGCTGCATTGCCTGCCATTTCTCTAGACAATTAGCCAGTGGGTGAATAGAAATAGTTTGTTTTCAAAGGGGGCAAAATAAACTCTATTTTAGGCCATGGATTAATATTTAGTGTGACAGGATTAGAAGCCAATTGTGGACAGTCAAAATGTAAAAATGTAGCCTATATTCACTGGACTCTTGTATCAGATTTTGCTTTCAACGGCAATAATAATTTGCCTGAGAATTTAGGATTTTTTTTCCAATACCAGTTCAATGTGATGATACAGTATAATTTGATATTATGATATTGATATTATTTGACATAATTTTTGATAATTGTGTAGTGTCTTACTGTGTGTTTTTGTGTGTGTGTGTGTGTGTGTTTGTGTGTTTGCAGGACCTGCATAGCAAGCCCAAAGCTGCTGGGACAGGCCTGGTGTATTCAGAAACCTTCGCACGCTACCATTGCCTCTGGGACAGCAGGTTTGCCACCTTAGCTCTGCAGCTGGCTGCCAGTCTGTCTCTGGCTGGTCGCCATTTTGTTTCACCTCCCCTGCTTTCCAGCTGTCTTCCTGTAGGCCCTAGACAGTATGTGAAAAAAACAGTATGCTGAAGTGTACTTTAAGTATATACTATTTTATACTTAACAGCATACTAAGGCAGGATTTTTGCCTTGAAAATATTATAAAATAACCATGTGTCATAGCTGTGTTGCACTGGCATTCTCTGTCTTTGCGCACATTTGCTGAATCCGTGCTCCTCTGTGTGTCTTTCTTCTTCTAAATGGGATGTTTCATTTATTAACTATCTAAAATAGTTAAAGTGCAACTTTTTGCTTAGCACTTCCAGTGAAATAATGTCTGGAGAAATGATGTAGGAGTTTGTTTTCATGCAATTAAAAAAAAAAAGACACGGGGTGGGTGGAGTCAATACTCCAAATACAATCCTACAGTCTCTCATTTCCTTCTGTCTAGCCAGTCTTGTCCATCTCAGATGTGATTGACTAAGACCTGTAATATTTTATAAAATGGAGAACTGTGAAAAACAGCTGTGTTTGAAGCATGTGGTGTATATTACGCTGCAGCCATCCAGAATGTCCGGAGAGAGTGACCACCATAATGGAGACTCTGGAGAGGGAGGGGCTTCTCTCCCGCTGTGTACGGGTGGAGGTAAGGGACAAACATAGCAAACCGTGATTCATTACATTACATTACGTTACAGGCATTCAGCAGACGCTCTTGTCCAGAGCGACTTACACAACTTTCTTTACTCAGCATTTACATTTGCATCCATTTATACTGAATATATATACTGAAGCAATGCAGGTTAAGTACCTTGCTCAAGGGTACAACAGCAGGGTTCCACCTGAGAGTCGTACCTGTGACCTTCAGGTTACAAGACCAGCTCCTTATCCATTATACTACACTGCCCCCCCAGTGTAGTATAGTGGGTCCCCGATTGGTCTAGACCAATGGTCTCCAGTTAGAGATAAAGCCCCTGCTGATCTGATCATTTTTCTTGTCACTTATTTCCATTGACTTGTAACCGAAAGGTCGCAGGTTCGATTCCCGGGTAGGACACTGCCGTTGTACCCTTGAGCAAGGTACTTAACCGAAATTGCTTCAGTATATATCCAGCTGTATAAATGGATACAATGTAAAATGCTATGTAAAAAAAAAAAAAAAAAAGTTGTGTAAGTCGCTCTGGATAAGAGCGTCTGCTAAATGCCTGTAATGTAATGTTGTCTGCTGAATGGCTCTTTGATATTTTGGTGTGTCACTGTGCCCTGTCCTTCGCATTTAAGGCCCGGGCCGCGACTGAAGAGGAGCTCCAGCTGGTGCACTCGTAGGTCACTTTAAGTTTTTTTGAATTGATGTCCGCGTTATGGCTGTGGCTTGAAAACACTTTTGTTTTGGGTATTTTTTCTTGGTGTGTGTCGGTCGTACATGATTGACGGTTTGTGAAGTCCATGATTGAGATGGATGCTAAGCTTCCTTTGTGTGCGCGTGCAGGAAAGAGTATGTCGAGCGGATGAAGTCCACGCAGAGGATGGCCGAGAGCGAGCTCAGGCTGCTCTCTGACACGTACGACTCCATTTACCTCCATCCTGTGAGTATTTGCCACTCTGTTCATCTCATTATTGAATTAGTGTTCTCTGAGCTTCATGTCCATGTGTGATCAGTTCTGGGATGATGTCATACATGTGCTTCCACACTATTGAATGAATGTGAGGTGTTTTGCAGTAGACGTATAGGTGTGTTTGCTGTAGAAGTGTAGGTGTTTGTGGGGACTCACTGTCTGCTAATGAAGTGTAGGTGTTTGTGGGGACTCACTGACTGGTGATGAAGTGTAGGTGTTTGTGGGGACTCATAGTCTGCTAATGAAGTGTAGGTGTTTGTGGGGACTCATGGTTTGGTGATTAAGTGTAGGTGTTTGTGGGGACTCACTGTCTGGTGATGAAGTGTAGGTGTTTGTGGGGACTTATGGTTTGGTGATGAAGTGTAGGTGTTTGTGGGGACTCATGGTTTGGTGATTAAGTGTAGGTGTTTGTGGGGACTCACTGTCTGGTGATGAAGTGTAGGTGTTTGTGGGGACTTATGGTTTGGTGATGAAGTGTAGGTGTTTGCGGGGACTCACTGCTTTTATTCCCACAGGAGTCCTTTCTCTGTGCCACTCTGGCCGCTGGGTCCGTCCTGCAGCTTGTGGACAAAGTGATTGCGTCAGAGCTGAGAAATGGATTCTCTGTTGCTAGGTAACGTGCACCGAGTCAATGAACTGAATGAAATAAGTAAGATATGAGGCGATGTTGATAATAATAATTATGAAAAAGATTTTTATTTAAAACATTCACGTGTATATTATGGCTCAGTAGAGAGGTACTCTATATTCATGTTAGTTATATTGATGTATGTACCTTATATATTCTTGTCCATCAAAGGGACCGTAAACAAATATTTTGACCCAAGGTGACTTGCAGTACATTTCAGACTTGCTGGCCTGTAACTGATGGCTTGCTGTGTGCTGTCCCTATCAGTGCTATCAGGGCCAAATTCCAATTGTCCTCACGCCTTTTTTTTTTTTTTTTTGTTCTTTTATTATTTAGCATGCCCATGATCCCTGGTCCTTGTGCAAAGATACTTGCAGCTTCTGGTTTATCTGATGTCAGGGCTCTCTGTCCATGTCTCTCATAAGTAGTGTGTAATAAGTTATTGTGTCCTTCGTGTTCCCAGACCTCCAGGTCACCACGCGCAGGCTGATAAGATGAACGGCTACTCCATGTTCAATAACCTGGCCATCGCCGCTCGCTACGCCCAGCGACGACACGGCCTGGAGCGGTAAGCCGGACAGACAGACAGACAGACAGACAGACAGACACACAGACGAGTGCAAAGACAGACACACACACACAGACACACACACACACACACACACACACACACACACACACACACAGGCAGACACACAGACAGACACACAGATGAGCATGCAGACAGACAGACACACACACACACACACACACAGACGAGTGCAAAGACAGACACACACACACACACTCACAGACACACAGAGCATGCAGACAGACAGACACACACACAACACACAAGACAAGTGAGACAGACCACAACACACAGACACACATGACGACAGACACATACAGACGAATGAAGACACAGATGAGTGCAAGGACAGACACAAGGACAAACTGTTACAACCTGGATTAGCATATAAACAAGTTTAATGCATTGTGCTATTATAGCACAGCATTGACTCCTGGATTCCACTGTTTAAAATGCGTTGCTTTGTGTGATGAAGACGCAGACCAGCCTCTTAATTAATTGAGATGCCAGACAAAGTGACTTGTGCACCAGTTCCATTACTGTGCAGTTACTGGTTATGAGTGGCCGTGCAGTTTAGTGGTTAGTGAACTGGCCTTACAACTCCAAGCTTGCAGGTTCGATTCCCAGATGGGGCACTGCCATTTTAACCTTGACCGCCGGCTCTCAATCTGGACTGCTTCAGGAAATATCCCGCCATTATAAATGGATCGTGTGTCTAGTCTCTCTGGACGAGAGCATCCGCCTGATGCCTGAACTGTGCGGTGTAGTTTGCTGAATTACTGAGACGGCTGCGTTTGGATATGTGAAGTCGGTTATGAAGGGAAACCAGAGGAGTGGTGGCGGATGTGCAGGGACAGGCCGCACGGTGGGTGCTTAATAAAGCGAGCCGTGTGGTTGAGCCGCTCTTGTTGTGTGTTTGCTGCAGAGTTCTGATTGTGGACTGGGATGTGCATCACGGCCAGGGGATCCAGTACATATTCCAGGAGGATCCCAGGTACTGCACCTCTCTGACTCTTTGTAGTGAACTCATAGTAAACTTGGAGTAAAATCGTAGTAAAATCAGAGTAAACTCATGGTAAACTCATAGTTAAACTCAGAGTAAAACCATAGTGAAATCAGAGTACAATCAGAGTAAAATCAGAGTAAACTTATAGTAAACTCAGTAAACTTGGAGTAAAATCAGAGTAAACTCATTATAAACTCATTATAAACTCAGAGTAAAATCAGAGTAAAATCATAGTAAAATCAGAGTAAACTTAGTAAAATCAGAGTAAAATCAGATCAGAGTAAACTCAGTAAACTCAGTAAACTCATAGTAAACTCATAAATACCTCATAGTAAACTCATAGTAAATGTGTTGTGTTCCGGCAGCGTGCTGTACTTCTCCGTGCACAGATATGAAGAGGGCTTGTTCTGGCCTCATCTGCCTGAGTCGGACAGCAGCGTCGTGGGCACAGGAAACGGCGAAGGCTACAATATCAACGTTCCGTGGAACAAAGTAGGGACTCGCACACACCACTTTATTTCTATTAATGTAGCCCTGGAACAGGATACTGACTCACACACACCATTTTATTTCTATCAGTGTGCCCTCAGTCTCAGTGTAGCCCTGGAACAGGATACTGACTCACACACACCACTTTATTTCTATCAGTGTGCCCTCAGTGCAGCCCTGGAACAGGATACTGACTCACACACACCACTTTATTTCTATCAGTGTGCCCTCAGTGCAGCCCTGGAACAGGATACTGACTCACACACACCACTTTATTTCTATCAGTGTGCCCTCAGTGCAGCCCTGGAACAGGATACTGACTCACATACACCATTCTATTTCTATCAGTGTGCCCTCAGTGTACCCCTGGAACAGGATACTGACTCACACACAACACTTTATTTCTGTCAGTGTAGCCCTGGAACAGGACACTGACTCACACACAACACTTTATTTCTACCAGTGTATCCTGGAACAGGATACTGACTCACACACACCATTTTATTTCTGTCAGTGTAGCCCTGGAACAGGACACACTGACTCACACACAACACTTTATTTCTATCAGTGTAGCCCTGGAACAGGATACTGACTCACACACAACACTTTATTTCTATCAGTGTAGCCCTGGAACAGGATACTGACTCACACACACCACTTTATTTCTCTGTGTCAGTTAGCATTCAGTTTGGTACATTCTGTTTTATTAAGCATAAACAAGTGTTTTGCCTAAACTCTGTTGTAAAGGCGGCCTGCTGTATCTGTGCGTGTGTCTGTGTGTGTGTTGTCAGTGCCACTTCTCAATTTTTAAGCCAGTAAATATTTTAAAAGTAAATATTGAGATTAGGATCAAACTGAAGTGTTTTGTCTAACTGACTGAGCACCAAGCACATGACTAGGCATCTTATCAAAGGGTATTAATCTGAGTCCGCTGCGGACTGAGGGAGTGGTGGAGAATAACGATTGTTGGGTTAAGGGGGAGTAATCCATCCTTGTCTTAGAGAGGCAATCCAGTCAGGAAAACACTTCACACTCTGTCCAATTATACGGGTAATTTATTTCTGTCTGCTGACAGAGTGAACAGCATACCAAAAATAATTATTTACAGCGATTCTTTATAACCACCAGGAGAGGCTGTGCAACTGTGTGTATGTGTCAAGAACAAGGACAAGCCACCTCATTAGGCAGAAAAGTAGAACTTCTGCTGCCAACTGCCTTTTGTGCTCCTGGCCTGTAGGAGTTGAAGGATGCCGGCCTGTGCTGTGCTGTCTGACTCACAGTTATTCAGTCAGAAAATAACAAGCAGTGTGGAATAGGACAGAGAACATCATTTTATATAACCCGTAAAATAAAGTGTAATTATAATAGTAGGGATACAAACACGGCAGCCCTTCGGTATATGGTGTGCATTGAGACAATGTGGTGCTGAGTTGAAAAACATTGCAGAATGAACTTTTGCTCTTTTAATGCTACGTACTGGTGAAGAGACGCCGGTGGAGCTCATGTTCTTCCCTCTCTGCTGCAGATCGGAATGAAAGATGGAGATTATATTTCAGCCTTCCAGCAGCTCCTCCTCCCAGTGGCTTATGAGGTACAGTACAGCTGAATCCCAGCCACACCCTGACCCCTGAATTGCACACAGTACCGCTAGAACCGAACCACAGCCTGACCCCTGAATTACACACAGTACCGCTAGAACCGAACCACAGCCTGACCCCTGAATTACATTCAGTACTGCTACAGCCTGACCCCTGAATTACATACAGTACTGCTACAGCCTGACCCCTGAATTACATACAGTACCACTACAGCCTGACCCCTGAATTAAATGCAGTACCGCTACAGCCTGACCCCTGAATTACATTTAGTACTGCTACAGCCTGACCCCTGACTTACATACAGTAGTGCTACAGCCTGACCCCTGAATTACATACAGTACCGCTACAGCCTGACCCCTGAATTACATGCAGTACCGCTACAGCCTGACCCCTGACTTACATTCAGTACTGCTACAGCCTGACCCCTGAATTACATACAGTAGTGCTACAGCCTGATCCCTGACTTACAAACAATACCGCTGCAGCCTGACCCCTGAATGACATACTTAATCACCTCAGACTTTGACTGCAACCATTCTGTTGGACTGCCAGCTTGCAGACGTATCTGCTGTGATGTTATTTTTTCATTCTGTGTTTTTGGGTCTGGTGTGTGTATAACTGAAGTACCAAAGGCAGTTTGACCGTAATTGAATCTGTTTAAATGTGTTATTTGTTTTTCCGTTTCAGTTTCAGCCCCAGCTGGTGCTTGTGGCAGCTGGCTTCGACTCTGTCGTCGGGGATTTCAAGGTAAGCGCTTACAGATGTTCGGCGCATAATCTTAATCCTGCTGAAGTGTACAGATGGTCGGGGGAGAGACCACTCTGTGTCGGGGAACATGAACAAGTGATTTGGCTAAACGTTATCGGAAGGGCGGCCTGCTGTGTCCGTGTGTGTGTGTGTGTGAGATTGTGTGTGCCTGCCTGCCTGCGTTCGTGCGTTCGTGCGTGCGTGCATGCGTGCGTGCGTTCGTGTATGTGTGTGTGTGCATGTGCGTGATATTGACTGTGTGTTTCTTTTCTCCAGGGGGAGATGGCTGCCAGTCCTTAGTGTGTATGTGTATATATGTGGTGTGTGTGTGTGTGTGTGTGTGTGTGTGTGTGTGTGTGTATGTGTATATATGTGGTGTGTGTGTGTGTGTGTGTGTGTGTGTGTGTGTGTGTGTATGTGTATATATGTGTGTGTGTGTGTGTGTGTGTGTGTGTGTGTGTGTGTGTGTGTGTGTGTGTGTGTGTGTGTGTGTGTGTGTGTGTGTGTGTGTGTGTGTGATATTGACTGTGTGCTTGTTTTCTCCAGGGGGAGATGGATGCCAGTCCTCAGTGCTTCTCTGTGCTGACACACCTGCTGCAGGGTCTGGCTCAGGGCAGGATGGTGCTGGCGCTGGAGGTGAAACCAAAAATAAAATAAAATCTCTCTCTGACTCCTGCATAACTGGCCCAATCCCCACAGACTGAGGCACTTTTCTGTATCTAGACACGTGTAACATGTTTACATATTTAAAAGTGAACACCCCCAAATAATTAGGGATGCCGTTACACAGTGATGGATGATTTGAAATCCTGTCTCTGAATTTATATGGATGGACTTTTCTATAAATAGGAAATATATTAGTATTTAAAAAAAAAAAAAAAAATCAGTCTAATTGTCTTCAT